>NC_089253.1:85344006-85652702 GCF_963930625.1 Muntiacus reevesi | reverse complement strand
ACGACCCAGATAATCACAATGGCGTGATCATTCACCTAGAGCCAGACAAACTGGAATGTGAAGTCAAGTGGGCCTTAGAAAGCATCGCTACAAACAAAGCTAGTGGATGTGATGGAATTCCAGGTGAGCTATTTCAAATCCTGAAAGATGATGCTGTGAAAGTGCTGCACTCAATATGCCAGCAAATTTGGAAAATTGAGCAGTGGCCACAGGACTGGAAAAGGTTAGTTCTCATTCCAATCCCTACTGGAAAAGGTCAGTTTTCATTCCAATCCCTAAGAAAGGCAATCCCAAAGAATGTTCAAACTACCGCACAATTGCACTCATCTCACACGCTAGTAAAGTAATGCTCAAAATTCTCCAAGCCAGGCTTCAGCAATATGTGAACCGAGAACTTCCAGATGTTCAAGCTGGTTTTAGAAAAGGCAGAGGAACCAGAGATCAAATTGCCAACATCCGCTGGATCATCAAAAAAGCAAGAGAGTTCCAGAAAAACATCTCTTTCTGCTTTATTGACTATGCCAAAGCCTCTGATTGTGTCAATCACAAGAAACTGTGGGAAATTCTGAAAGAGACAGGCATACCAGACCACCTGACCTGCCTCTTGAGAAACCTGTATGTAGGTCAGAAAGTAACAGAACTGGACATGGAACAACAGACTGGTTCCAAATAGGAAAAGGAATATGTCAAGGCTATATATTGTCACCCTGCTTATTTAACTTATGTGCAGAGTACATCATGAGAAATGCTGGGCTGGAGGAAGCACAAACTGGAATCAAGATTGCCAGGAGAATTATCAATAACCTCAGATATGCAGATGAGACCACCCTTATGGCAGAAAGTGAAGAGGAACTAAAAAGTCTCTTGATACAAGTGAAAGTGGAGAGTGAAAAAGTTGGCTTAAAGCTTAACATTCAAAAAACTAAGATCACAGCATCCGGTCCCATCACCTCATGGGAAATAGATGGGGAGATAGTTGAAACAGTGTCAGACTTTATTTTTTTGGGCCCCAAAATCACTGCAGATGGTGATTGCAGCCATGAAATTAAAAGATGCTTACTCCTTGGAAGGAGTTATGACCAACCTAGATAGCATATTAAAAAGCAGAGACATTACTTTGCCAACAAAGGTCCGTCTGGTCAAGACTATGGTTTTCCCAGTGGTCATGTATGGATGTGAGAGTTGGACTGTGAAGAAAGCTGAGCACCAAATAATTGATGCTTTTGAACTATGGTGTTGGAGAAGACTCTTGAGAGTCCCTTGGACTGAAAGGAGATCCAACCAGTCTATCCTAGAGGAGATCAGTCCTGGGTGTTCATTGGAAGGACTGATACTGAAGCTGAAACTCCAGTAGTTTGGCCACCTCATGCGAAGAGTTGACTCATTGGAAAAGACCCTGATGCTGGGAGGGATTGGGGGCAGGAATAGAAGGGGCTGACAGAGGATGAGATGGCTGGATGGCATCACCAACTCGATGGACATGAGTTTGAGTAAACTCTGGGAGTTGGTGATGGACAGGGAGGCCTGGCGTGCTGCGATTCATGGGGTTGCAAAGAGTCAGACATGACTGAGCGACTGAACTGAACTGAAATTGATACAGCCATTATGGAAGACGGTATGGAGATTCTTTAAAAAACTAGTAATAAAACTACCATACGACCCAGGAATCCCACTCCTAGACATATACCCTGAGGAAACCAAAATTGAAAAAGACATATGTACCCCATTATTCACTGCAGCACTATTTACAATAGCTAAAACATGGAAGCAACCTAGATGTCCATCAACAGATGAATGGATAAAGAAGTTGTGGTACATACATACAATGGAATATTACTCAGCCATAAAAAGGAATGCATTTGAGTCAGTTCTAATGAAGTGGATGAACCCAGAGTCTATTATACAAAGTGAAGTGAATCAGAAAGAAAAAAATAAATATCATATTCTAACACATATATACAGAATCTAAAAAAATGGTACTGAAGAATGTCTTTGCAGGGCAGCAATGGAGAAACAGACATAGAGAACAGACTTATGGACATGGGGAGAGGGGAGGAGAGGGTGAGATGTATGGAAAGAGTAACATGAAAACTTATATTACCACATGTAAAATAGATAGCCAACAGGTATTGGCTGTATGGCTCAAGAAACTCAAACAGGGGCTCTGTATTAACCTCGAGTGTTGGGATGGAGAGGGAGATGGGAGGGAGGTTCAAAAGGGACAGGATATATCAACCTATGGCTGATTCATGTTGAGGTTTGACAGAAAACAACAAAATTCTCTAGAGCAATTATCCTTCAATAAATAAATAAATTTTTTAAAAAGAAACAGAAAAAACCTCCACCTCTCATCAATTCCCACATTAACAGTGTCCTACAAATAAAGGACAGTGGATTAATTACCAGGAGGAAAGGGCTTGGTTCTGACACTAGTTCCAGGGCCTTAAACAAGTTACTAAACCCCTTTGACCTGTTCTCTCATTTGTAAAATAGCAACAGTATACTTGCCTTTCATCAGTGTAGTACTCATGTATTAGCAAATAAGATAATGCTTGGGAAAGCTCTCTAAATATTGTAGCATGAAAAGAAAAAATATTAAGTCAGTATTATTGCCAACATCCACCTTGAAGCATAAATTTAAATGAAAAAATTACCTCCAGAAAAATAAAATTCAGAGAGAAAGCACCAAGGACAAAGGAGAAATCAATATCACAAAAATTTTATCTCTACTCTCTCAATTAGTACTTCTCCTATGATATCACCCCATTTTCACCCCAGTTCAACCTGATAAAAGGCTTTTCTTAGAGTAAGTCATGGTTCAGTCATACAGTGGGATACAATACACAGCAATTAAAATGAATAAACAAGAGTTGGAAGAATCAACAGGGATAACTTTCAACAAATGTTGAAATGTTCGGTAGAAAAAAGAAAAGTATAGACAGCTTTTATGCAGATTTTTTAAGCATACAAAACTATTCTGCATTTTGTTTATTAACATATATGAAGTAAAAGTATAAAAATAACCTGAAAGGACAAACACAAATTTGTTTAAGGTGGTGATTAGTTGTGGGCTAAGCGGCTGGAGAAAGAAACAAAGAAGACATCACCAAACATAATATTTGTTTCTATCATATTCGTAATGCCATTCACTTCTATAAAGCCAAAATATTAACAACTTACTAATTCCAGGTGATGTACATTCACATTTCTTGTAAAATTCTTTGTATTTACTGATTTTTTAATTTTTTCCAGTAAAATCAAAAGTATTAAGAAAAACACTTTTCTTAACATAACTGTTATATAATATTTCCACTCAGAGAACAGAAAAATACAAGCAATTATTAACCACTAAAAGTACTTTTATATGTCCAGCCCCTAACACCTGTCAACATGTCACCATCAGCAGATAAGTCAATCACCAAAATATGTTGCTTCTGACACAACAACTTTGTCACAAACTTATCTAATGCTCAGCAAGTCAACTTCTCGAACTTATCGAATGTTCAGCAAGTCAACACTAGCAAATGTTTCACTAAACCAACTGCTAGTTAAATAATGATAAATTTAAGTCTTTGATCAATTTAAAAAATAGTCTCTCCTTTTTAACAGATTATCACTCCTGAACACATTCCTTCTGAATCAACAACACTCAGGTCATTACTTTGATATTAAGCCATTGCCCAGATTTCAGACTTTTGCTTATGAAAGATAAAAACATCTCTCATGGCAGGAATTTGGGATCTTACAAGGTTTCAAGGCTTGTCCTTCCTGAATGTCAACAGGGCTACCACAATTCAATAATAAACATTTTTACTTTCATTTTACAGAAGACTGATTTTGATCACTGGCCATTCTCAAAGGATAATTAAAATACTCATTTAACAGGTAAAGTAAATCTAATGAAACTTTTCATATTTGATTTTAACAATTTCTAATATAGGTTACTATTTCAATTAAAGATATTAAGTGGAAAGAACACTGTATCTCAGATTTAGAGAGATGAATAATTGCTACTCCAATGCTGATAATATGTTCTCCAGGGTCAGAATACAGTCTGAGATATGGTTGTTTTATTCTTAAAAAATCCTGACTATTGACTAACATTTTTATGACCCTATAGGGCACTATAGACTTAAGATGCTTTTTTAAATGTGCTATGGAAATATAAACTTGAACTGACTATATGAAGCTTCCTTGATATTCCCTTTAAAAATCACCAGGTTTTTGTATACCATCTACCATATACATGACAGATAGAAACCAGCTCTGTCTCTCAGCAATTTATATAAGGAGCACTAACTCTTCGGCATCCTTCAAATAATAGTCGAGTAAGACCCTTTGAGAAAGGGCCCCGCTGGCACTTTAACTGTCAAAATTTTATTTTAATGAAAAACTATAAATAAAATTGATTTGATATTTTTTCTGGCATTCTTAACATACAGTATGTCAAGTATTTAAATATTTCTTTTATAAAGTCTTCACTTGAAACATCACCTATTATATTAAGCTAAAACACAGTTATGTCCACAGCAGATCTTTAAAAGGCCTGATAATCCTGCACAAATTGTGAGCTTTTATTATTATTATTGTCCCCTTAGGAGGCATTACACTTTGGATGTCACATCACCCTGCCAAAAGTGTGCCTGCTCTTAACCATTCCTTTCCTTTTAGTTCCTAGTCTGCAATTCCTACTCCATATTGGGTATAGATGGCAAAAAAACCAACCTATGAGAGTTGTGTGGAAGCAACTGGATTCTGGGCAACAGTCTGCATTGCTCACCTGAGGGGACTCTAGAAGAACTCTGCTACATCACCATGGCTACACAGAGCCTATTTAATCCACCTCTTGTTTCTTTACAGCTGTCTTCTTTCAGGGTTACATGGGAAACCAAGGATGTGAAAATGCCTTCTACCACATAATGCACAAGGTTGTTAAACTATCAATACTAGGGATCATTGAATTTTTAGACTTCTGAATGCTATCCAGGTAAGGAACAACTATGATAATATCATCTTTCATGTGTACTGCATTCTATACATTTCAAATCATTAATAATATACATATCTTATCCACTTCAGTTCTCTCAACAGCAAAGATGGTAAGTACAATGGCACTTACTACTCAACTGTTAAAAGTGAGGAAAGAGATAAAGAGGGGTTAAGGGACTTACCAATGTCACAGGAGTTGACCAGTGACAGAGCTGGGGCTGGAGCCTAATTTCCAGGCCTTTACTTTTTCAAAAAGTACTGCCTCCCAAAACCTTACCCATGAAGTTCTCTCACCAGGGATTCTCCACCACTTGAGAAAGCATGTCCCTAATAAGTCAAGAAGTACATGTCAAGAAATTTTATTCTTTACTTTTTACAAAGGTTATTCAGTAGATATTAGGGGGAAATTGTTTACATCACAGGTTAAACTAGAGAGAAGACAAATGTCTGGATAACAGGAAAAACTAAATGGGTCAGATCTCATACTCTTGGGGGTGTACAAAATAGTAAAGAAGTAGAAATAGGAAAACATAGAGAGTTAGATTCCACTTAGAATAAAGTCTGTGTACTGGTATGTGTATATTTAACATCACCTAAGACATTTTTGAAAGAAAGATCTCAGTACAATTATGCATCTGTGTTCATAATCCCCCTCCCTCCCTCTGAGACCTCTCTTCAGCAATTTCCATCCTCTCAGACTCTCTCCTACATTTTCAACCTCCCCTCTCAAATGGCGCTTAAAAAATAGTCCAGTTTGCCATCCTTTCAGGGAAAATACAAGCAAACTAGCACCATCATCTCTTTCAATCCTTATTTCACTCATCCCCTCCCACCTGCTCTATCCCTCACCACTCTCTCTACAGATGGGTTTGGCAAAAACCAACACAATACTGTAAAGTAACTAACCTCCAACTAAAATAAATTAATTGATTTTTTAAAAAAAACTGAAAAAGATTATTCTAAAATCATGCCTCATTGACTTCTAATGCATGCCTCAAACACTATAAATCAAGTCAATCTTCTACTTCACCCTGAAAACTGCCCTCACCAAGATCACCAGGACCATTTTTAAGAAAAACCTTTTATTTTGTATTGGAGCATATAGCTGATTAACAATAGTTTCAGGTAATAATTACAATAGTAATAGTTTCAGGTGAATAGCAAAGGGACTCATCCATACATATACATGTATCCATTCCCCTCAAACTCCCCTCCCCTCCCCTCCCCTCCCCTCCCCTCCCCTCCAGGTTGCCACATAACATTGAGCCAAGTTCCATGTACTATACAGTAGGTCCCTGTTGGTTATCCATTTTAAATATAGCAGTGTGTACCTGTCCATCCTTTACATGTGGAATCTAAAAAGAAATTATACCAATGAACCTACAAAAGAGAAAGAGACAGACTTAGAGAACAGACTCATGGTTGCTGGGGGTAGGGCTACTCAGGGAGTTGGGGATGGACATGACTTTCTTATGTCTAAGGATGATGGGACTCCCAGAATTTACCTTGCTTCTTCTTTCAGCAACACTTGATATTGCTGACTTTTCTCTCCTCTCCATTCTTCTCCTCTCATCCTCTCCTTGGTTTACCTCTCCTTTCCTGATGCTTTCTTAGCTAACTTCCCTTACTCTATTCCCTTCTGCTTTGCCTTCAATCTCTCTCCTCTTTCTCAGTGTCTCCCATTGTCTAGTCTTTCCTGGGTTTCTATCAGCCCTCCTCTCACTCCACACGTTCTCTTTCAATGGTTTTGTCCACTCCCTGCTAATGGTTCCCAATCAGATCTCTGCAATCTTGATCTATCTTCTGAGCTCCAGACTTCCACTTAAATCACAAGCACCCCAAACTCATCCTGTCCCAATCCAAACACAGTGATGTCCCAATCTAGTTCTCCTTTTTTATCTCCTATAATAGTGAATGGCACCACCAACCACTCAACCAAGTAAAAGACTGCGACATCATCCTTGATGTCTTAATTCATGTGTCTTAACTCAACCCCTCATAAATTACTTATTGCCAATTCTCCGCCACCTCACCGTATCCTTTTTTGCTATACACTGGGCTTTTTGTAGTGTTCTGAAGATTACATCTATCTCCTTGCATCCTTGCTTTTGCACATGCAGTTTTCTCTACCTGTAATATCCTCACTCCCTGCCCACGGGCCCTTCAAGACTCAGTTTGGGTATTAGCCCTCCAAGACTTTGTTACTTTGCCTAAGCTAGGCTATGATATCCCTATTCTGAACTCCATATTATTATATTTGTAGTGAACTACATTATAAAGCCACCTATATATGCTTATCTATTTTCTACCTTCCCAACCAACCATACTGTTAACTCCTAGAAAGTAGAAACCATATCTAATTAATCCTTGTATAATCAACATTTAGTATAATTCCTGGAACATCACAGACTCTCAAAATTTTATGAATTAAAAAAAAATTCTGAGTAACTTCCACTGTCCAAATTTCTGGGCTTGTCATCTGTTTCTGCTCTCAACAGTCCTACCCATTCTTTATCAGCCTATTCATATATCATTTCATTTATGAAACCTTCCCTAGTTCCTACCCCCACTCATGTTTCTCACCTCTTTCATAGTGATTAACTACAATGCAAAACAGAGAAAGAAATCTGAGTACTCACTTTTCTATTGAAGGACAGGATAATTTAATTCGTCTTTTAGCTGCTTTCCTTACTTAGGATTCTTTAGAGGAAGGCATATTCACATTTGAAAGAAATCAAAAGCAAAACGCTAGCAGAAACCTCCTCTGCATTAAAACTCAGCAGCACCTCACAATAGAGCTTTCAAAAGGAGTTACAGATCCTGTGCGTAGTGCTGCTTACAAGCCATCACATGGCAGCATCGGGGACAACACACCAGCACCAAACCCAAGACAAAGAGCAGAGATGAAGCTGGCTCTGTTCCTGCTGACGCGACTGAGGCCACTGCTCTCTCAGCTGGGCTAACAGCTAACAGGCCTCGGCCAGCCTGCAGCCCAACTAGGGAAGCAAGAAGACCGAACAAATCCCAGAGCAGTGATTTCAAGCACTTAATGGCACCGCTGCCCTACAACAACAACACAGTACAACTCATCTTCCCTTTCTCTTAAAAACTCAATAGCAAAATCTCCTGTCAAATTAACAAGAATTAAAGTGAAATTGTCATTGGAAATAATACAAACATGCAAAACGGGGACCTAGCACTCAATTGTTGTTGTTGTTTAGGCTCTCAATTGTATTCAACTCTTTTGCCACCCCATGGACTGTAGCCCACCAGGCTCCACTGTTTCAATGGAATTTCCCAGGCAAGAATACTGGAGTGAGTTACCATTTCCTTCTCCAGGGGATTTTCCTGACCCAGGGATTGAACCCATATCTCCCGCATTGCAGGTGGATTCTTTACCACTGAGGCAACAGGAAAGCCCCTTCATCACATAATGGAATGCTAGTAACTATTAAGGGGCTTCCTTGGTAGATCAGCTGGTAAAGAATCCACCTGCAGTGCAGGAGACCCTGGTTTGATTCCTGGGTTGGGAAGAGCCCCTGGAGAAGGGATAGGCTACCCACTCCAGTATTCTTGGGCTTCCCTGATGGCTCAGACAGTAAAGAATTCACCTGCAATGTGGGAGACCTGGGTTTGATCCCTGGATTGAGAAGATCCCCTGGAGGAGGGCATGGCAATGGACTCATTTCTTGTCTGGAGAATCCCATGGACAAAGGAGCCTGGCAGGCTACAGTCCATGGGGTTGCAAAGAGTCGACCACGACTGAGTGTCTTTCACTTTCACTTCTTATACTTCTCACTTTCATAGTATAACAAAACAGTTAATATGAAAAAATTCATTCTCTACATAGAATAAAAACATATAAATTACATTTTAAATCATATAGTGTAACAGTATACTATAAGCTAAATCTATGCCAAAATGTTAAAAATGGTTAACTTTCAGCTGACTATTGGTGATTTTTGTTTTCTTATCATTTAATCTGTGTTTTCTAAACATTCTTCAAAGACCATATTTAAGAGAAAAAAACTAGTTTCAAAGAATGAAATGCTCATCTCTTGATTAAATTCTATAAATCTCTATATATCTTCATAAATATATTTGATTTTTATTTATATCCTAAAGACTTAAAACAACTTGTTTCTTTAAGCTTTATTAGGTCTCAGAGGTGATGGCACAAGATTTGTAGGATCACTAGGTTCACAAAATGGTGCCTTCTCATGTCCAATAAAAAGTTTACTTGTGAAACTAGGTTCAAAATCAAAATGAGAATGAGAAATGTACTAACTTTAAAATAATGTCTTATTATAAAGAAATTAAGACAATGTCAGAAAATCAAGGTTAAATTCTACCACTCACCAATTAGAGCAAATATCTTGCTTTTATTATGTTCATCTATAAAATGTAGAAAATGCCAGATTGTTACATAAAAGAAGTTCTTGTCTGATGCTAGATTCTATACCTCCATATTAATGAATGAGATGATTTGAGAAGGTTCATTTATTCTTTCATACTAAGCTTTCACTACGGAATACCATGTGCTAACCTTGGTTTCCAAAGAAGTGATTCTCCAAAGCATTTCCCTTACTTAGAATCCAAAGATTGCCAAGAGATAGACATGATTATTCACAACTGTCAAATTTCTGACATCTGTTCTACTCATTAAAAGTCTCCCCTTGACATCTGTAGAGTAGGATAATAGCTGAAGTTGTTTTAGAAAACAACCTTCAAATAAAAATGGATTAGGTTGAAAAGTTTTTATTAATTAGAGAAAAGTACCTAAAAAGAAATCTAAATTTGACATTCAGAAGGGGCAAAACAAATCTTACCTGATAAAAGTCCTGCTTGTTTGGTTGTTCATGTTTAATGGTCAGATTTGACAAAATAAAAGGGTGGTTAAGTATATCCATGCCATTTTTCTTTAACTATCTCTTAAAATTTAGCAGTCTGGGAGCCACTGGTTCCAAGAGCATTTTAGCCACCCAGAAGCTGGCTGATCTACAGTTTGGAACCCTGCCCCTAACACAGTATCACACTTATAGAAGATGCTCAAAAACATATTTGTTGAATGAAGAAATGTAATCCTGTTACCTAAAGATGATGTGGCTTGAGGATAACTTTAAATTTAACTCTAAGAAGTTTCAAAACAAAGTAAGAAATAATACATTAAGGGAGGCTGGCCTTAGAGAGCAAGATTTCCCTACCCTGTCTACAAGTTCTTAAGTCATTGTTAACACTGCCTAAAAGCTTAACACTTGGTAGGATATATTTGGATTAGTATGTACTTTTCTTTGAAAATACAAATATTTGAAGAGGATTAATGAATGTAACCATTTAACATAACTGTTTTATTGCAAAAATTATAAGAGTTTTATCACCAAGGAGTTCACCAAGTATATAAAATATAACTATATATTTAAGATTATGGGATATATTTATAACTTAAAATAAGTAAATAAATGAAAGGGGAGACAAGGTTCTCATTGTTGGAATGGGGAAGCTACAAATAAGCAAGAGGAATAGGGTAAACTATTCATATAATAGTAGATTATAGCTGACATCAGTATGAACCCATGTTTAGTTTAACATAGATATAGATGGTCACACACTAAAATATCTATATTGGTATTCATGTGTGTATATATAGGTTCAGTTCAGTTACTCAGTCGTGTCCAACTCTTTGCGACCCCATGGACTGCAGCATATGTATATACTATACATAGGTTAGTATACACATATACATATATCCTTGTTCTGTCAGCTGGGAAGGCCAAGAGGCAGGTATATTCCAGTAGCAATGAGCACAGCTAACATCCATATCTTGGTTTCTAATACCATTCTCCAGGGTTCCTTGGAGAAATAGCTGACTTTGAGACTAGGGCAGAAAATATAAAAGATGATCCCGGAGCATTTTACACTGGCAGAAAGTAAGGGAATGCTCAGAACACACACACGCAAAGATGAAATAAGCAATGGGTCAAAGAGACACTGACACCAACTGAAAGAGCTCCCAAGGGAACAGACTGAACAACAAAATGGAGTATTGGTTTGTAATCCAAAGTATAAAATGAATATCCATGAGTCCATACTAATATAAGCAATTTAGTGATGAAATAAATGGAGAACAAGTCAATCTGCCATTCAGAAGAATTCCTAATAATTTATGTAAAGAATCCACCCTCAGGGAAGTGGAACAAAACTTATACTCCTTAAGTGTAGGTTGTACAAGGTGATGTCTTTCCTAAGAGGATAGTATGCAAAGGGAGAAACCTGGCAAATGGTGTTTCAGCCAGGTAATAATGGTCAACATAAATTGCAATAAGTCATTTTGATAGCTTGTGCCCTTGACATGATATGAAAATGGCAATTTCCCTCTGTGCTCTTTCCCCAAAAAACATATAACTCCATTATAAAAACATCAAACAAATCCCAATTAAAGGCCATTCTACCAAATACTTGACCAGTACTCCTCAAAATTGTCAATATGATGAAAGAAAAAAAAAGGAACAAGGAAAGTCTGATAAATTTTCAAAGTCAAGAATAGCCTAAACAGACACAATGACTAAATGCAGAATGCTATCCTGGATGGGATCCTGGAATAGAAGAGACCGCGAGATAAAAAACCAAGGAAATCTGAAAAAAATATAGACTTTAATAAAAATTATATCAATGCTAGTTTGGTATATCAATATACCATACTAATATAAAATTTCAGTAATAGCGGAAACTAAGTGTGGGGTGTATTAGAATTCTCTTTACTATATCTGCAGTATTTCTGTAAATCTAAAACCATTCTTTTTTTTTTCATTTATTAATATTAGTTGGAGGCTTATTACTTTACAATATTGTAGTGGTTTTTGCCATACATCGACATGAATCAGCCATGGATCTACATGTGTTCCCCATCCTGAACCCCCCTCCCACCTCCCTCCCCATCCCATCCCTCTGGGTCATCCCAGTGCACCAGCCCTGAGCACTTGTCTCATGCATCCAACCTGGACTGGTGATCTGTTTCACAATTGATAATATACATGTTTCAATGCTATTCTCACAGATCATCCCACCTTCGCCTTCTCCCACAGAGCCCAAAAGTCTGTTCTATACATCTCTGTCTCTTTCTGTCTTGCATTTAGGGTTATCGTTACCATCTTTCTAAATTCCATATATATGCGTTAATATACTGTACTGGTGTTTTTCTTTCTGGCTTACTTCACTCTGTACAAGGGGCTCCAATTTCATCTACCTCATTAGAACTGATTCAAATGTATTCTTTTTAATGGCTGAGTAATATTCCATTGTGTATATGTACCACAGCTTTCTTATCCATTCATCTGCTGATGGGCATCTAGGCTGCTTCCATGTCCTGGCTATTATAAACAGTGCTGCAATGAACATTGGGGTGCACATGTCTCAGGTCTGGTTTCCTCGGTGTGTATGCCCAGGAGTGGGATTGCTGGGTGATATGGTAGTTCTATTTCCAGTTTTTTAAGGAATCGCCACACTGTTCTCCATAGTGGCTATACTAGTTTGCATCCCCACCAACAGTGCAAGAGGGTTCCCTTTTCTCCATACCCTCTCCAGCATTTATTGCTTGTAGACTTTTGGATAGCAGCCATTCTGACTGAAATGATACCTCGTTGTGGTTTTGAATTGCATTTCTCTAATAATGAGTGATGTTGAGCATCTTTTCATGTGTTTGTTAGCCATCTGTATGTCTTCTTTGGAGAAATGTCTGTTTAGTTCTTTGGCCCATTTTTTGATTGGGTCGTTTATTTTTCTGGAATTGAGCTGCAGGAGTTGCTTGTATATTTTTGAGATTAATTCTTTGTCTGTAGCTTCATTTGCTATTATTTTCTCCCATTCTGAAGGCTGTCTTTTCACCTTGCTTATAGTTTCCTTTGTTGTGCAAAAGCTTTTAAGTTTAATTAGGTCCCATTTGTTTATTTTTGCTTTTATTTCCAATATTCTGGGAGGTGGGTCATAGAGGATCTTGCTGTGATTTATGTCGGAGAGTGTTTTGCCTATGTTCTCCTCTAGGAGTTTTATAGTTTCTGCTCTTACAGTTAGATCTTTAATCCATTTTGAGCTTACCTTTGTGTATGGTGTTAGAAAGTGTTCTAGTTTCATTCTTTTACAAGTTAAAACCATTCTAAAATTAAAAGTTTATTTAAAAATAATTTGGGATGAGAGAAGATATTTTACTGCATATGATTACCAAATTCATGCATCTAGCCTCATCTTAAATACTGTCCATTGACATCAGCCACTTTCAGCTTTCTAAATGGGAAACTCTTAGATCTGATGTTTTACCCACTGTGGCCTTTTCACTTTGATGCTGTTCCTCTTGTGGGTGGGCTGTTGGTGAGCTCAGCATAATTTGGTTGCAAAACCATATAAAGTCAATTGTATGGGAAATTTTTCAGAAACCAATATATTTTTAAAATTAGATTTCTCAATAACCACATGGAATGACTCTTAAAAACTATATCCTTTGTTATTTTACCTTCAGAAATCATGACAATTTTTTGCTGATGTAATGGGTATCTAATAATCAAGACCAAAGAGATGTCCTAGATAGATTTATACTCGCCTATCCCCTCCACACACACACATACAGAACTGGAAGTTACAATCCTAGCATAAACTATGTCACCTTTATAATTCTGAAACTTATTTTGTAGGAGCAGCATCAAAAGAAAAAGGGTCAATTTAGCAATTTCTTTCCCCATTGCATGTTGCTTATAAATTAATTCAACTGACATCTAAAACTGCATATGAATTCTTATTAATACAAGAGGCTCAGGGAGTAGCTGGTAGTCATTGTTATGACTTTTAAATATGTTCTGTTAAATGCATATTTTAAAGCCAATTTTACTATAGGAAAGTCATCAACTCAATTTTAAATAAATTTCATTACATTTTATCTCTAGGAAAGCATCTGTTAGTTTTCTAGGAAAAGAAACAAACTAGTCTTTTTTTTTCTACTTGGCTAGAAATGCTATTTCTATACAAATTTACAGACTAAGTACTTCCATTTAAGACTGAAGATAGCTTTAAAAAGCCAAATCTTAAAACTGTACAACAGATTCACTATGATCATTATTTTAGCACCCTTCTTATAGTACAATATCAAACCAAGTTTTAAATATGTCCAAAAGGGGTTGCTACCCAGGCTCCATTCTTCTCTTCTGATGTGAACTATAGAGAATTTGAACTTAAAATGTAAATGAGAAAGCACAGTCAAGTAAACAGCTCATTTTAAGGCACTATATACCAGCTTTGGAAGAGAGGTCTGATTAAGGATCTCTAGGCAAGAGCTACAAGGTATCCTTAATGTTCAACTACCTCTCTCTTTCTCTGGCCCTCAACAGATCCCATACTGTTTTAAAATAGTTATTTGAAGACTTGTATATATGCAGAGTACATCATGCAAAATGCTGGGCTGGATGAAGCACAGGCTGGAATCGAGACTGCCAGGAGAAATATCAATAACCTCAGATAAGCAGAAGACACCACCCTTATGGCAGAAAGCAAAGAAGAACTAAAGAGCCTTTTGATGAAAGTGAAAGAGGAGAGTGAAAAAGTTGGCTTAAAAGTCAACATTCAAAAAAAAAAAAAAAAACTCAACATTCAGAAAACTAAGATCATGGCATCCAGTCCCATCACTTCATGGCAAATAGATGGGGAAACAATAGAAACAGTGACAGACTTTATTTTCTTGAACTCCAAAATCACTGCAGATGGTGACTGCAGCCATGAAATTAAAAGATGCTTGCTCCCTCAAAGAAAACCTATGACCAATCTAGACAGCATATTAAAAAGTAGAGATATTACTTTCCAACAAAGGTCCATCTAGTTAAGGCTATGACTTTTCCATATATGGATGTGAGAGCTGAACTATAAAGAAAGCTGAGCAACGAAGAATAGATGCTTTCGGACTGTGGTGTTGCAGAACACTCCTGAGAGTCCCTTGGACTGCAGGGAAATCATACCAGTCAGTCCTGAACGAAATCAGTCCTGAATATTCATTGGAAGGACTGATGCTGAAGCTGAAACTCCAATCCTTTGGGCCACCTGATGCAAAGTGCTGACTCACTGGAAAAGACCCTGATGCTCAGAGGGGTTGGGGGCAGGAGGAAAGGGGGACGACAGAGGATGAGATGGCTGGATGACATCACTGACCCGATGGACATGGGTTTCGGCAGGTTCCGGGAGCTGGTGATGGACAGGGAGGCCTGGCGTGCTACAGTCCATAGTGTTGTGGGGAATCAGACGCCAGTGAGCAACTGAACTGAACTGAACCCAAGAGTATTCTTTGATTCATTGAGCCTACTGCAAATAATCTGGGGTGGTTTGGAGAATAGCAATTGCTATACTTGTAGTTTTTCTCATTAATTTTTCCATACATCTTAGTTCCAAGTGTTCAATATCACTACAAATTGCTACAAATGACAGGTAAATTATAATTAGAAAAAGACAAATTGAGGCTTAAACTCAAACTATGATGTTTACAATACATCTAGACATCCATGCAAGCAAGGCAGCTACACTTAATACATTAAGTAGTAATCTTGCACCTTCTTCTACAACTATCCCTGGTAAATGCTCAGTTTCTGTTAATATATTTTCAGTAAAGAATAACTTTGAGGCTTTTCATCCTCCCTAGTAAGTGGCCATATCCCCTTCTCTAGCATCTAGAAAAAGCTTTAATTTAAAAAAACCAAAAGCCTTTTCCCCTATCTTTAGCCTATTTTCATTTGTTTTCTCTAATCTTTTCATAAACTTCAGCTAATTCTCAGTTTAAGCCAACCTGACACCATCCTGCCTAGACTGTCTTCTTATGAATTCTTTTCCAGAAAGTCAGAGTTAAGGAGTAGCCCATAGCCATTGTTTTAACTTTGAAATGTGTTCTGTAAATGTATATTTTAAAACTAATTCTACTACAGGAAAGTAACCAATTTCATTTTAAATAAACTCTATGCTTGTAATTTTCCTTAGTTACATGATCCTCCCTTTGGTATATTTTCTATACACTTTGTGCTCAGAGAATTGTCTCTATCACTGGCTTTGTTAAGATAAACCACCTTGCCCATACACCTTTCTCTCCTGTTTAGATAATTTACAAGTAATTCATCAGAATTTCGTTTTTTTACTATCAACCATCTTCATGAGCCACAGTCCCTTCCAAAATACTTACTTTTCCTCTGAACTTAAAATCTACTTTTAAAAAATGATATCCAGTAGTGTTGCCATCCAACAATAATACTGATGCAATGGACATGAATCTGAGTAGGCTCCGGGAGTTGGTGATGGACAGGGAAGCCTGGCGTGCTGCAGTCCATGGGGTCGCAAAGAGTTGGACATGACTGAGTGACTGAACTGAACTGATCCAGTAGTGTCTTGCCTTGACATTATAGTCTAAGGTCAGTCAGTTAGTCAGTCAGTTCAGTCGCAGTCGTATCCAACTCTTTGCGACCCCATGAATCGCAGCATGCTAGGCCTCCCTGTCCATCCCCAACTCCTGGAGTTTACTCAAAGGGCATCTTTCCCCAAATTCTTTTAAACCTATATCATCAATACATTCTTTGTTAGTCATTAAAAGATACAGGATAACAATTCCCTCCACTGCTTCTTCCACCTTCAAAGAGATGACACTGCTGGCAATATGAGAGAAGAATGCATCAGATGCTCTGTCTTTACACTAACTCACATCTGTACTGTACTGTTTTCAATACTTTCACATGTCTTACCACATTTGATCTTCACAATAATCTTAGAAGTTTGGGAGAAAGGTGTTTACACCGCATGGATGGAAACAGTTAATGATTACAGATATTGGAACCTATTTCAGGATTCTTTCCATTATGCTGCCTTCCTCTTCTTTTAGCAGAATTAGACTTTCAGCCAACATCAGGAATGCTAGAAGTTTCCCATCACTATTATTTCTTGCATCTATGCCAGTTTCATAATCTATATTAAGAACTCTTAATTGTTTCTAATAGCTAGAGAATTCATTCTCTGGGAAAATGATATTTCCTCTTCTCTAAAAAAAAAAAATGAATTTCATATAACCTTGGTTTTATTCCCAGCTCCACTATCTTTTCACTATAGAGCCCTGGAAACTGGCTTCAGGACTACTGCAAAAAAGAAAAATTACTATTTCTTCACACTTAACCAAAAAATGATATTTCTAATCATAAAGAGAACCAAAAATTCCTCTAAATTCTTAGCAAATAATGATACTAAGTAGCTGACTTCTAACTACAGAAATAGAATAAGAAAAAAAATGAAAACTAAGAAATAAAGAAAAAACTTTAAGTGGCAGATAACCAAGAACTTCTTGGCCATATGGATATTAAAATATAAGACAGGTTACAGACAGCATAATGGGATCACAATCCTTTTTTACTTCTAAAAATCAGATTATAAATATTGTTTTACATAAATCCTGAAGGTTCCATGTGTTCCTATTGAGAAATAAAAGACAATGCAAAAAAAAAACCACACAAAACTATGTATCAGATGATGCTTTAAAATAAGTTAACAATCTAGCTATAATAAATTAACAATGAATGAAATAAACTCCAATTTTTTTCTGATATTAACAGGTTGCATACATATATGTAGGTTGCATAAATATGTCTACAATCAAAGAAATGTTTCAACAGCAGAGATTTTGTGAAAGAATTGTCTATTTAGTAAAGTAAATAAAACATAATAAAAATAAAGTTTACCTTTTTTTAACAGGTACCACAAATCACTGGGAAAGGATCCATAAGAATGGGATGCTTTTGCAATAACCCTAGCAATAATAAAGGCAAACCAAAGAACTTGTAAAAACAAGCTAACAACTGACTTTACTGATCATGCATCTGTGAAAATTATAAAAAAACCTTTTGAATAATAAACATTTGAAAAAGACATTGCCTCCAGAATGTATATCTAATATTAAAAAAGAGCAAACACTCTCTGTATTTAGAAGTAAAGGTCATTAGCTCGGGACTATGGTCCTTGGGTTCTGACTACAGTGTAACTTAGAACAAGAGAAGTTTCACCTCAGTATCTTTACTTTTTAAATGAGGATGTTGGATTAGATGATTTCTAAAATCTTTCTATCTCTATAATTCTTTGATTCCTTAAGTAACAGCAGAAGTCTACTGACCGGGGAATCTAATCAATTTTAGATCTCCAGTAGAAAATAGGAAGCACTTTGTCTATAACCCACAGCCAATTAGGATTTCCCTCACAGCAATTACATCTCCAGTAATTCAATTGCCTGATAAATCTACCTTCTCTTGCCCTTGTATATGATGATAATACGTTATTCAACCACAACACATTAAAATATAATTCTACTATAACCAAGAGGAAATAACTTTCTAGTAAGGTGTGTAATGACTCTTTCAAACATTAAACCAGAAAAGATGATAACTGTGATAACTTCCAAAAATTTTTTTAACTTTAAGAGAGCTATGTAAATCTGAAGAAATGCTTATAGTCATTAATCAAATGCCTTGTAAATGAAATTACTTGACATATGTTCACCACTAATGACTTAATCTAATACTCATGTTATAAAGACTAAGACTTCTATGTTTGCCCTTTCTTATTTCAAATTCAAGCCACAGTCAGAAACAATGAGCTTTGATTCCAGCTCTTTTGTTAAGAACTCCTACACTATTCTAAATTCCTAAAATCCTAAGGTAAATAGCAAAGGCAAAGTGACTGACCATGGGGATTTTGGAGGGGGGGGGGGGAAGCAGAAGAGAGGGGCAGACACATAAAAGCCATCACTAAAATTCATTTTAGTCACCCAAGTCCCCTAAATTGTTTCTTATATCTGCTTTGCCTTTAAAATGCTTTCTATTTCTTAAAACTATTTTAAGTGCCTCATTATAATGAATCTCTAGTATTCCCCTCCATTATGTACCCATTAAATTACTATCTGACTGATAAACACTAAAGCCTCAGGTACTTGGTACTTACTGCATTATTATCTGTCACTCTTCATACACTAAATACTTGGACTGCAAATAAAAGATTTTACCATTGATTGAGGAAAAGTAGCTTAACAACTTGACAGTTTTCCTAACAGAGAATACAAACTCATAATTTTGACACATATTAAGAGGAACCAAACTTTCAGTTCATTATCTCACAAAAGAAAAAACAAATTTACTTACTGCCCTAAAGTGTTGTAAGTTAAGCATCTATTAGCAGTGTTTAGGTCATAACATCTCAGAAGTCTTTTGATTTCTAGCAAAACTCCTAGAATTCAAAACAGACCAGTCTATGCAGCTACTTGGAAAATCATATGGAAGTTTCTCTTTCTTTTTAGATATTTTTCTTTCTTTCTTTCTTTCTTTCTTTCTTTTTAATGTGGACCATTGTCATTTAAAGTCTATTAAATTTTGTTACAATACTGCTTCTCTTTTATGTTTTGATTTTTTTGGCTGCAAATCATGTGAGACCCTAGCTTCCCAACCAGGGATCGAACCAGCAACCCCTACATTGGAAGGCAAAGTCTTAACCACAGGGCCAACAGAGTGATCCCTGGAGGTTTCTTAATAAACTCAGTCATGTCCAACTCTTTGCAGTCCATGGAATTCTCCAGGCCAGACTAGAGTGGGTAGCTTTTCCCTTCTCCAGAGGATCTTTCTAACTCAGGGATCGAACCCAAGTCTCCCTCATTGCAGGCAGATTCTTTACCAGCTAAGCCACAAGGGAAGCCATATTCATTATATATATACACATACACACACAATGAAATATTTTTTGTTGTTGTTCAGTTGCTAAGTTGTGGCCAACTCTTTGCAACCCTATGGACTGTAGCCTGGCAGTCTCCTCTGTCCTTCACTCTTTCCCAGAGTTTGCTCAAGTTCATGTCCATTGAGTCAGTGATGACATCCCACCATCTTACCCTCTGTCATGCCCTTCTTCTCCTGCCTTCAGTCTTTCCCAGCATCAGGATCTTTTCCCATGAGTTGTCTTTTCACATCAAGTAGTCAAAGTATTGGAGCTTCAGCTTCACCATCAGTCCTTTTAATGAATATTCATGGTTGATTTCCTTTAGGATTGACTGGTTTGGTCTCCTTGCAGTCCAAGGGACTCTCAAGAGTCTTCTCTAACACCACAGTTCAAAAGCATCAATTCTTTAACACTCAAACTGCTTTATGGTCCAACTCTCACATCCGTAGATGACTACTGGAAAAACCATAGCTTTGACTTTATGAATCTTTGTCAGCAAAGTGATGTCTTTGCTTTTTAATAAGCTGTATAGCTTTGTCATAGCTTTTCTTCCAAGGAGCAAGAGTCTTTTAATTTCATGGCTGTAGTCACCATCTGCAGTGATTTTGGAATCCAAGAAAATTAAGTCTGTCACTGTTTCCATTCTTTCCCCATCTATTTGCCATGAAGTGATGGGACCAGATGCCATGATCTTTATTTTTTGAATGTTGAATTTTAAGCTAGCTTTTTCACTCTCCTCTTTCACTCTCATCAAGAGGCTCTTAGTTCTTCTTCACTTTCTGCCATTAGAGTGGTATCATCTGCAGATTTGACACTGTTGATATTTCTCCCAGCAATCTTGATTCCAGCTTGTGATTCCTCCAGATCAGCATTTCCCATGATGTACTCTGCATATAAGTCAAATAAGTAGGGTGACAATATATGACCTTGTTGTCCTCCTTTCCCAATTTTGAATCAGTTAGTTGTTTTATGTCTGGTTTTAACTGTTGCTTCTTGACCTGTGAACAGGTTTCTCAGTAGACGGTAAGGTGGTCTGATACTCTCATCTTTAATGAAATACTACTCACCCATAAAAACACAATGAAATTTTGCCATTTATAAAACATGGATGGACTTGGAGGGCCTTATGCTAAATGAAATCAGTCACAGAGAGATTGTATGATATCACTTGTATGTGGAATCTAAAAATTACAACAAACTAATAAATAAAAGACAAACCAAATAACAGATAGAGAAGAGAAACTAGTGGTTACCAGAGTAGAGAGGGAAGGGGGGTGCAGGGCTAACAGATTAAGAGGTACAAACTACTGTGTATAAGCTGCAAGGATATTATTGTACAACACAGGGAATATAACTAATATTTTATAATAACTATAAGTAGAATATAATCTTTAAAAACTATGAGTCACTATATTGTATACTAGTAATATATAAAAACATTTAAGGCAGGAGGGGAAGGAGGTAACAGAGGATGAGATGGTTGGATTGCATCATTGACTCAATAGACATGAGGGAGAGTGGACACTCAATGGTCACTATCTCCCAGATGTCAATGGACATGTCAATGGATGGACAGAGAAGCCTGGGGTGATACAATCCAAGGGGTCACAAAGAGTCAGATGCAAATGAGCAACCGAACAATAACAATATCAACTATACCTCAATTAAAACAAAACAAACAAAAACAAAGGACTACTCTTGCTACTCTAGAATACTCCACTACTGTCAACAGCCTTTCAAGATTCCTGATCAGATCATCCACAACCTTTGCAGTTCAAGGCAAAGTGCCCCTAGCCTAAGACCTGTCAACATCTCATCATATACCCAGTTCCAACCCACACCCTCAGGAGCCTCCAAAGCATGGTTATGGGCACCCCAACACAGAGTCCAGGATCCATACACTCCTTAACCCCTCACTGTGCAAATGCTATGCCTTGGCCATCTCTTGGGCCTCAGGAGTATACTTTGATGCTATCCACCTTTAGGAGAAAAGCAAAGAAGTCCACACCAGTCTTGAAAGCAACTGAAGGTCATTTAGACAGAAAACAGAAAATTTTGGAGTCTGAGTCACTGGAATATAATTTAGGAGGAGGAAGAATACAATCTCTAGGTGGCAAAGTGACCCCTGGCACATCCTTGACCCCTCCAACTCCTAGTCCCATGAAGCCAAAGCAAGTACAGAGTAAGACCTGCTAAAGTCTGAGGACTACAACAGAGGCCCCCAGTGCATAGATCTAAAGGAGGAACAATTTCTAGTTATTTGAAATTTCAAGACTTCTTCAGAGGCTTTGACTCTACAGGATATGGTCTAAACACAGCTGTATGCTCTCTAATACAGCTAATACAGCCTAATAGACTCTAATACAGCCTAATAGTTTCATAGAAGATAATCAGGTTAAAATAAACATCATAGACATCTTTTTAAGAAAATTAAGGGTACAATGTAACTATAAAAGTATGTATGCTTTACCTGGAAGATTAAGGATATTAGGATTCCATTAAAAATCTGACCTCACCAAGCTCGATGCATGAAACAGGACACTCAAAGTCAGTGCACTGGGACAACCCTGAGGGATGGGATGGGGAGAAAGATGGGAGGAGGGTTCAGGATGGGGCATACATGCACACCCATGGCTGATTCATGTCAACGTATGGCAAAAACCACTACAATATTATAAAGTAATTAGCCTCCAATTAAAATAAATTTTTTTAACCTGACTTAGGGAAAAAAAAAAGTGTATACCCCCACCTTCTCTCCTTAGAATGTGCCTTATCAACAAACCAGTCAATAGCCAGAAGCAGTCTCCTAATGTTTGGCACCCAAGAGTACTGCCTTAATGCTCTTGCTATGCTGTAGGGTCTGGGAAGATGCTAAAGGAGCCAGATAACTATATAGATAAGTTCAACTTTTCCCAAGGACCTAACTTGTGTCAAACACATGATACAAGCTAAGGGTAGAAAGATGGGTAAGTTCAACCCTGACATCAAGGACCTTACAGTGGATTGACTGAAGAAACGGCCTCATTCGTTCACGTATCTATACCCTTTGATAGTGCTCTCTGACACTGACCCTGGGGTCAGCCATATGACTTGCCTTGGACAATGGGACAGTAGCAAATGTATCAGAAGCAGAAATTCGAAAAGTCCGTGCACATGAGAGTTTGCCCTCTTAATGCTCTTGGGAACCACAAGGTGAGTCACAACCACGTATCAACAAGAAACCACAGCCATGAGTCAACAAACCCAAGTTGCTTAAGCATGAGAGACCCCAAGAGAATAACAGATAGTCATCAACCAGCCTGCCCCCAGCTAACCCAGTGGCCATCTGAAAGAGTCAATCCCAGCAAAAATCAACTAAGCCATGCTGAGCACAGTCCAAACTGCTGATTCCACAAAGTCATGAGCTACCTTAATGGCTACTGCTCTAAGTCACTAACTTTTAGGGTAGTTCATTACAGGGCAAAGTTTAACTGATAGAAAACTCAAAACTTTATGGGGGAGCCAGACTTGTACACAATACAGCATGAGGGCTTACAGTAACAGACCTAAGGATAGCAGTAACAGACCTAAGGACAGGATTCATGGATAACTCAGAAGTAAGGGTGATTAACCCTGCTGGGTCCAGCGTGGAGGGTTGGACAGGAGTGTCAAGAAGAGAATCACAGAGAACATGATGCATATTCTTTATTCTGAAGGAGGGGGAAAAAGCACTTCGGGAGGCAACAGACTCAGTCAACCTCTGCTTCTTTCATAATTGATACAAATCGTCAGATGGAACACCAGAACCAAACTGGAATCCATGGGCTGCTATTTCCACTGGAAAACTATGGGGTGTTCTTTCAACCAGAAGCTTTCTCTTTCTCTCAGAGTCCAGTAAGTTTTTACAGGACTGGAAGATGATAAGACTTTGAAGACGCATTCAAGTTGAGCATCTGTTTGACTCAGCTATATTCAACTCCCTGTGATCTCCCAGCAGGCAAACTGAGAAAATGATAATACACTGTCACTACAGATTGTGTGACAAGCACTCTGAACAGACAGGTACACTGGCATATTGGGAACAAGCAAATCTTACTCAAAAGTCAGACTGGGAATATCCTGAGCTTCTGAAGCAATTTAAATGTCCAACAATAAGAGAACATTTAAATATGTTACTATAATAATAAGTAATATAGTAATAAGGAATATGAGGGAGTTACTAAAATATGCTTTCAAAAAGCATTTAATAAGATGGGAAATTCTCATAAAACCAGATATAAAAAATTGCATATACAGAATGATCTCAATAATTTAGAAAATATATTCATAGGGAAAGAAAGGAAATACATCAATGTCAACTATATTCTTGGATTAGCAGGATTATAGGTGAATGTTTTCTTTCTAATATATTTCTGTTTTTCAAATAAAATATAAAGGCATTTATTTGTTAAAAATTCAATCACACAAGCCAAAATTAATGGTTAGTCTATAAGATAACTGGCTTATACTCCTCAGCAATATCAGTGTCATGAAAGAAAATGAAAAGGTGGGGAAATGTTCCAGATTAGACAGTTAGAAAGATACCAAAATTAAATGCAGTATGTGATCTTGACTTAGAACCTTGATTACAGGGAAATACGCTCTACAGAATATTATTGGGACAAATGGAAACTTTTGAATAGGGACTATATATCCATGTGGTTACATTAAGAGAATGTCCTTGTTCTTAGGAAACATACACAGAAGTGTTTTTGCACATATGTGTGCAAAACATTAAAAAATGGTTAATCTGGGTGAAGGGTATATAGAATATTTCTATACTATTCTTGCAATTTTTCTATTTTGAAATTATTTCAAAATAAAGTAAAAAAGGATAATGCTAGGTAAGCCAGAAAAAAATCTATTTAAAGGGAAAATAACACTTGATTGGTATTGCAAATTCATTATTTTTTAGGAAATTCTAAGATTTGGTTCCTAAAACATTATGTAACATTTTCAGGTCAAATAACAAACTGTCTCCTTGAAGAAACTGAGGTAGGAGATGGACAGATTCCTTCACTAACGGATGCTCTGACTGAGGCTGGAATTTCTCCCTGCTCAGTAAGCCACTAGAGGCCAAGGGTGCTTGGCAACAGATCAAAGTAGGGCTCTCTGGGTGCTGGTATTTACACATATATACTGTATGAAAAAGGCTGCCACTTCAGTGACATACACAGAACGATAGTTCCCCCATGGCCTTCATGCTGACTCCCCAGCTCTCTCAGGCCCAGCCTGGTTCTATGGTGCCACTTATGGCTCGGCCTGGCCTTCTGCCTGGAATCTCGTATTATCTCATCTGAAAATTTCCCAGTCACATAAGTATTCCCAAATACAGCTGAAAACCACACCCCTCAGCCTCTCTGCTCAGTTCTACATGAAAAGATAAAACTGGACAGAAGAATTTTCAGATCAAAAAGCATTATGTATTGTCCGTTTCCTTAAATGTTAAGTTCCTCTGGAAAGAAAGAGCTTTATCTTAAGCATATTCTACTTAAGAATACAGAGGCACCCCAGACTCTCCGCTACCATTGTTTGCCCTGGGGCTGAATATTCTACGCTACACTTAATGTGTATTCAATACCATGATCACAAAATTAAAGAGGTTAGTAAACTAGTACTGTTTATGCTGTATTTGCTCTATTTGATGCTCTCTATGGCAAAAAACAATAATAATTTTAATTAAATTCACTAGCATAAGTATCAGTGGGAAAAGTTCAATTTCAAAAGATAGCCAAGTTCTAACAAGAAGACAGTGAATACAAACTATAACCACACCTATAGATACTTCAACGATTCCAGCTGGCACATCTGACCATGTAACTGCTAATTACCAGATACTCTTCTGAAGACTTAGATTATTATTTTTTTAAATCTATTTTAAAAATCTGCATGGAGACATAAATACAAAATATAGACCTATATTTGAAAATCGTTTCCTTTAGTCAAATTCTAAATTTATTTCCTAGAAATCACAGGGAATAGTAAGAGCATTTGTGGTAGAGAAAGCAACCAGCTAATTCAACTTCTATTCCAATCTCCCTGTTTATCTTCCTATACTGCAGAGGCTAGAATGCCAAAGCCTTGTTTTCCAGACTCCTTTGTAACTAGCATTCTCAACACAGTTTAGGTTTCACCATTCTGTATTTCATCTGAATTCAGAATCAAGTTAAGTAGGAGAGAAGCAGCACTCAAGGTTGTGTTTGGTTTGGTTTTGTTTTTGCTGCTCTAGATCCACTGGATTGGCCAAAAAGTTCACTTGAGCTTTTCCATAAGATGTTACAGAAAAACCCAAACAAATTTTTTGGCCAAACCAACAGAGCAGAAGACAGCTTTGAAGTTAACATTGCAGGCAGCAGTGTGATTGAGAATCAACACCTAAAAGTAGAACATTCCAAAAGACAAAAGTTGTTACGTGACTACTGGTTGTAACTAAAGTGGTCAAACCAGAAGTTAGCAAAGAGACATCCTGAGCCCCAGCTTCTTAAACTTAATAAAGGTAGCAATTCAGCAGTTCCCTTAGCAGATCTTTTTTTTTTTTTTTTGCTTATATAGCTAGAGTGGTTTCCATTATCTGCAGCTCCAACACACACCTGTCTGAAAGCTTTCATGATTTCAAATATCCAAAGTAATCTAAAGTGGTATAGACTCTCAGTGGATAGCACTAATTGCACACATCATATAATTCTTTGTTCTCTTCTCTGATCTGTAACAATAAAAATAAAGCCTAGATTTTAAAAACACAGCTACTCAACAGAGTCCTTTTTTCCTTCAAATTCACTATGATTTGATGTTTGAAAATTGTAGTAAAGAAAGGACATCCTAACTACTTCCAACTCTTGCCTCCTTGAACAACTAGAACAATGCCTTTCATACATCAGACCCTAAATACATGTTAGCAACTGAGTATGGGAAGAATGATACAGGTGATTCAAAATAGTAGATAAGCCAAAAGTACATTAGTTTTGATCTGGGGACAGCATATTAAATTGTGGGAATATTGCAGATAAAATTATTAGCATGAAATCTATTTACTTTATTTTACATCTAAAAACACTGACAGAAAATATAGGGGGCTCCATGTTAAAATTTTAGGAAATTTTTACAGAAGTTGTTACAGCATAATTTCCCAGAATGACAAAGGATCTCATCAGATGGGTAATTTCCTCAGGATATTTCTGGTTTTTCAAAGATTTATGTTTTTTTCCATTAAAAAAAGAACTTGATCTTTAAGGTCAAAAATCCACTTACAGAGGTAGATAGAATCTGTTTGATGAAAGGTCCCAACAGTACCAAGTATCTTTAGCCTGTGTGTGTGCTAAATCACTTCAGTCATGTCTGATTCTTTGCAGCCCCATGGACTGTAGCCCACCAGGTTCCTCTGTCCGTGGGGATTCTCCAGACAAGAATACTGGAGTGGATTGCCATGCCCTCCTCCAAGGGATCTTCCCGACCCAGAGATCGAACCCGAGTCTCCTGCAGCTGCTGCACTGCAGGCAGATTCTTTACCAGTGAGCCATGGGGGAAGCCCCAAATGAAAGTGAATTCCTGAATATTCAATTTGTGCAAAGCACTTTATTAATTGCCAAGGAAGGACTCAGCGGAATAGGAAACAAGGTCTCTATCCCGAAGAAAGCATGAGAGAGAAAAGTTCTCACACCCTTTTGTTTCATCTATGTAA
Source organism: Muntiacus reevesi (assembly GCF_963930625.1). Classification (NCBI taxonomy): domain Eukaryota; kingdom Metazoa; phylum Chordata; class Mammalia; order Artiodactyla; family Cervidae; genus Muntiacus; species Muntiacus reevesi. The sequence continues at coordinate 85,625,269 of NC_089253.1, read as the reverse complement.
AAAGAAAAAAAAAAAAAAATCATTAACACTTTCGCAAACTGTTAGTAATCCTTATTTGGAGAAGTTGTTGGACATCTTATCTTCAATACTTACTCCTTCATTCTTCTTAATAATTTCATGTGACATATTTTTAAATGAAAACTCTTTTTTAAATTGTCTCAGAACCTCATTAGTCAGCCAAAAAATAGCATAATGTTTCAAAATGCCTACACTGAGAATCACTGTCCTTAGTGCTATGGAAAAGCTAAATGAGCAAAGGAGTGAATGGAAATGATACAGCTTAGCAAGCACAGATCCTCACTAAAGAACACCCACTCTCACTTGCAGCCTGTTCATAATCAGACACCCGCCTAAAACTTAACCATGATTCAAACCTTGCACATATGAATGAGGCAATTCAGTTCTTGTGAACTTGAATTCTTTAGTGCAGTAGCTAAAAGGTCAAGGAATTGGGTTAATGAGAACATGTCACTGGGGTGGCAAGGCAGCAGCGAGTGGAGAAAATCAAAGTCAGAGACTCTTTACTCTCCACTGCAAGTGAGAAAGTCAAGGGAGTAAAAATGCTGGCAATATGACCTCACTTTTAATTTTTTTTAGAAACATGATTATTTAGTTTATAGATTGCTGGTGCCCTTAGTGCTTCTTTTTGCTGTTAGCATCTTCTTTTAACCATTTCACTGGAGATTAGCACCTCTATAGAGGATGTATTAATATATGAAAAAGAAACTGAGGTGAAATTCAAGGTAGCCCAATTTCACTACTTGGCAATAAATTCAGCAAGAAAGATTTATTGTAAAGAGAAGACTAAGATGAATGGAATCGTCACCTTGAGTAAGTTCAACTTATAAACAAGCAAACTTAAAACACTTAAATGAGAAGTTAATTATAATTCTTTGCTTTAAAATAGTCTCTGCTTTATAAAAAAGATTTCAGTTACAACTGTTTAACAGACATAAAATCTTTGGGTTTAAAGCATACTTTAGGGAGTCCCCTGGTGGTACAGTGGCTAAGACTCCATGCTCCCAGTGCAGGCGGCCCAGGTTCAATTCCTGGTCAGGGAACTAGATCCCACATGCCGCAACTAAGTGTCTGCATGCCACAACTAAAGATCCTGCACACCACAATGAGATCAGAGATCGCATGTGCTGCAACTAATACCCAGCACAGCCAAATAAGTCAATAAATAATTTTTAAAATAATAAAATATACTTTAACTTAACAAAATGTATTTTATATGTTTTACATATTTCAAGAATACACCAAAAGAAAACCTTACCTGTGTCATGGGGGGAGCTAGATGACTAAAATTATGGTTATTTTATTTCTATGGTTGCAGGACCTATCCAGAAATAAAACAAAGTTTGATGATTTAGGTTTTCAACATTAACTTTATCTAATTTCATACCAAACTCTTGTTTGTATCATTCAAGTCTATAAGCAGAAAAAATAATGTGGGTCATGGATGAAAAGAAAATCTTATTTTCCATAACTACAAGACAGAAAACAAGAATCACACAGGTCAGAATCCCTATATTCCAGAATTAGATGGATATTTCTGTAAGCTAGCTAATAACCTTGGGCAACATTAACTTTCCAAATGAAATCCTTGAAATGATAAAAGGAAATACTTCAAAAGACAAAATACTTTAAAGTCACAAGTATCTCTATTTGGAACTACCATTATAAAATCTTAATAATCTTTCATCCAGAAACACAGTACTTAGTAAAAACTGTGGCACCAAGTTTTTACATTCCCTCTCAGTTATAGTCAACAAATGCCATTTGTTCTACAAAGATGTGATATGTGAGGTGTTTGCCATGGGAATTATATGATTATCCTAGCCCCCTTGGAGTTTAAGCCTAGAAGAAAAACATCCAGATGGGAATAATCCCAGAGCCACACAGCATGCCACAGGCGGGCCCAAGAGGGGTCTGGGGGTTACATTAATCAGAAGAGAAGAGGTGGGATGAGGCTGGGGTTACCAAGAAGGGCTTCACACTAGGTGGCATTTGAACTACACCAAAAAAGACAGAACTGGTATGCCAGATTTAGACAAGGAGTGATATGGAAGGAGGGAGGGAGGAAGGAACGAAAAAGAAAACGGGAAGGGGCAAAGTGCCCTTTTCTGTTGTTTTGACTTTTTATTGGAAAATTCCAAGCTTTTATAAGAAAGAATAGTATAATAAATCACATACCTACATTCCACTTCAGTTACCAACACATGAACAACCTTGTTTCATCCCTTTTCTCACTCACTCCCATGTTCCACTTTTCTATGAGATTATTTTGAGGCAAATCCCAGATACCACATCATTTTACCAGTAAGGATTCCAGTATATTTCTTTAAAAGATAAAGACTCATTTTTTTTTTTTACTTATTGTGATACCTGTTTTTATATTTGTTTAACAAGCTGTCTTAAGTGCTTTACAGATACCAATTCATTTCATTCTCAAAATGATCCTAAAGGTAGTTACTATTATTCCAATCATTTCACAGATGAGGACACTAAAGCCCAGAAGGCTAAGTAACTTGCCCAAGATTGGCCAGCTAGAAAGTAACAAGACAAAATTTTGAACCCAGTGTTCAAGCTCAGATCAATGCTCTTATACACTGCACAATTCTATATTGCCAGTAAATATTTGGTTTATTTCTTCAGAGTCCAGTTATAACTTATGCAAGGGTCATTTTTACATCCTATGTTCCAACCTGTCTTCAAAAAGAGACAGTCTTTCCACAAAGTAGGAAAAGATACAATTGCTTCCTTATTCCAAGGGAATAACACTGGCCTTTTTGGTAGCTTTTGTATGTATAATTCAAACAAAGCAATCATGAACTCTAGTAAATTGCAGAATAAATGCAAGAATAGCAAGTCATTCAGACTTACTAATTATATATATGCATTTGCCAAGTAATGAACTATTTGAATATCATATTTTGATGACAAAAGCATGGAATTTTCAAACTACCTTTGAAAATCCAGTGTTATTGATTATACCACTGTATACCTTCTCACTGCAACATAGAAACATAAGAACTCTCAGATACTACTGAAAGATTATTTTGACTTGAACAAATGCCACAATTAATTTACTTTTAAGGAATCTGATGATTTTCCCAATTCTTTCAAACAAGAGATTAACTGAATTAACTTAATTACTAAAATATGCTTACATATGTATACGTACATATCTATATACTACATATATATATAAATGGCAGCCAAGTTTATGCCTGAGCACCTACGTATCTGAAAAATACATAAGTGTTTGTATATTCTGTGTATGGATATGACATATGATTTTAAAATACAGAAAAACTAATATTTGATTAAGAATTTTAAAAATTGAGTTCACATTACATTAAGTTTTAAAGTGAGTTCCAGAAAAAGAACTGTACATAAAGTACTAAATAATGTACTTAAATAACTACTTTAACTGTGATAAGAGGCCTTCTCACATTCCTTTCCTGCAGTCAAGTGACACTCAGGAGAAAAACAGAAACATTCTTACTTTTGAAAACACAGTAATAATGTATTAGGGCAAATCCATTAGGAAGTAAAAGAAATAGCTCCTAAAGGAAAGATTTGATAATACTATGAGGAATGCTTATTTTACTGTCACTGAAAAGATAAAAAATACTATTTTTTCTTACTTTCTGGAGAAAGGAAAAGTGTATAACTTTTCACATGTTTTAAGCCTAATAGTTAACATCTGGCATTTTCACAGCTTCTAGAGCGTAAGGACTGTTCTTCAGATCAAAAGGATTGAATACTTCTTTAGGAGATGTAGGCTTCTCACTCCCAAAACTATCTGTTCTTTGCTTGGGATCAATTTCTCACAACTTAAGTAATTTATGTTACTATTTGCAGTGTCAATTCTCAACTCAAGAGACACAATTAACGCTGTCATCTCCAAGGCTTTCTCTTCCCCCTGAACAATACTGACGCCCCATGCCCTGTTTCACCTTTCCTTAGGTCCATAGACCTACCCATCCTGTAACCTATCATATAACTTACTTATTTATTACACCAATTGCTTACCCATCTCTGCAGTTAGAATGTGAGTTCCTAGAAAATAAGAATCTATGATTCCTTTATTGGCTTTGTTCTCTAGTTTTTAAAATAATGTCTGATTCATAGTAGGTGTTCAATAAATATCTGTTGAATTGGGGGTTTTAAATAACATTAATAGTAATGTTTTATGACAAGCATGTATGGACATGTGGAACAGGTCAGGCATCAAGCTGTGCGCCGTATATCCATTTAAAAAACTCTTAACAGACTGGGCAAATACATACAATTTTACTGATGAGAAACATGTCACCAACAGAGATCAAGTAACTTCACAGCAAGTAAAGCTCATTCAAGATATTTTCACCTTGAAAATTTTCAAGATATTTTCAACTTGATTTCTTAAAGGACTACCCCATTATATCTTTAAATATCCAAACACATCCAGTAAGTACAACATGTGAGTTATAAATAAATAAAATGAGTTATAAATAAAATGTGAGTTAAAGTTTGTCAAGTGTCTTCACAAATTATGGCAAACATGAGACTCAGACCCTAATAATAATTATAGAATTACTTTGCTCCTCTTTGCTATGATTATACTGCTCCCTCAGTCTTAACATCAGAAGAATAATTTCCGTAATCCTTTCCAATTTATAACATGCTTTAGAAATATTATCAAATTTATCTACCAATTACAAAATACATCTATAATTCTTACTCTTCAACTGATTCCAAAGAGAGAACATCTTGCCCAAATTGGACCTGAATGAGACACAGATATTGAGAAAGAGACTTCTTAAGTACCAATTTCTATAAATTTTCAGAACAGATAATAGTTTCCAAATTTTCTCTTTTCTAAAGAAAGAGACTAGGAGAAAAGCAACATAGTTCTACAAACTGAGTCTGAGTACAACTGGGGCCTGGTCAGCATGCCAAAATTGGTGGAAGCCATCCTCCTACTGTTCCAGTTACTAACATCTTGACTTCAGTTTTCCTAGGAAATTCTAATAGGAAAACAAACAGAAAAATTTTCCAACTAAGAATCATCTCTTCATTCCTCCATAAATTACTTATTTTGCTTTTTTAAAATATGTATTTTTTATTGAAGTTTAGTTTTTTAGTATATGTGCTGCCGAAGCGGGCACTTTATTGAAGTTCAGTTGACTTACAATGTTTCAGGTGCACAGCAAGGTGATTCAGTTATACAAACACATATAAATTATTTTTTAAATTATTCTCCATCATAGGTTATTACAAGATATTGACTATAGTTCCCTATGCTATACAGTAAACCTTTCTTGCTTGTTGCATATCTACTTTTTAATTAGAAATCTAGCATTTTATTCATACAAAGTCAAACAAGTGGAATCAAAATGTCATAATTTTTAGTTAGGCAAAAATTCATAAGTTTTCTAAGATATATATTATACAATTTAATATAAATGTATACAAAAGATTTTCTACAATAATTGATAAAGGCTTTAGGAAGAACATCCAAAAAAAAAGAGGTGGAGAAATTAGAGAACATAAACTACATGAAATGGGATCACTGAATACGAAATAGAAAAAGTGAAACAAACTAGATAAAAAAAGATCATCATATAGTCCAGATGTTTTTAAACATGACTGCTCATTAGAAACATATCTGGAGTTCTGGAGAAAAAAAGCAATACCTGAGCATTTGTATTTTTTAAAAAAGTTTCAAGATAATTCTGATATGCATCTGGATTTTAAAAACTGATTACAGGTTTTTCTATTAAATTGTAGCTTTGGTGATAGAGTTCTATTATTTTTCTGTTGATCAATATTGATATAGTGGTATTAAGTGAATAATAGTTACATAATCACAATAGTAAAAGATGTTTATCAGTTTTCACAATCAGTAGCCAGACAAAATAGAAAAGATAATTACAATTGCATGCCATAATGGGAACATGATTAACTTAACAATATAAAATAATTACATATAATTTGGTGGGGGGGGGTGGGCGTCGAGCAGAGTGATGTGGTAAGTGGAAGTGCACATGTTTTCACCCACCCAACCAGTCTATGTCTTTTGGTTGGTGCATATAATCCATTTACATTTAAGGTAGTTATCAATATGTATGATCCTATTACTGTTTCCTTAATTATTTGGGGTTTTATTTTCTGTAGATCTTCTCCTTCTCTTGTGTTTCCTGCCTAGAGAAGTTCCTTTAACATTTGTTGTAAAGCTGGTTTGGTGGTGCTGAATTCTCTTAACTTTTGCTTGTCTGGAAAGCTTTTGATTTCCCCATCAAATCTGAAGGAGAATCTTACTGGGTAAAGTATCCTTGGTTGTAGGTTCTTCCCTTTCATCACTTTAAATATATCATGCCATTCCCTTTTGGTTTGTAGAGTTTCTGTTGAGAAATCAGCTGACAGAATGATGGGAGTTCCCTTGTATGTTATTTGTCATTTTTCCCTTGTTGCTTTTAATATTTTATCTGCCTTTAATTTTTGCCAGTTTGATTACTGTGTCTCAGTGTGTTCCTCCTTGGGTTTATCCCGGTTGGGACTCTCTGTGCTTCCTGGACTTGGTTGACTATTTCCTTTCCTATGTTAGGGAAGTTTTCAGCTAATATGTCTTCAAATAACTTCTCGGGTCCTTTCTCTCTCTCTTCTCCTTCTGGGACCCCTATAATGTAAATGTTTGTGTGTATAATATTGTCCCAGAGGTCTCTCAGGCTGGCTTCATTTCTTTTCATTCTTTTTTCTATATTCTGTTCTATGGCAATGATGTCCAACATTCTGTCCTCTAGGTCATTTATCTGTTCTTCTTTCTTAGTTATTCTGCTATTGATTCCTTCTAGTGTATTCTTCATCTCTGTTTGTTTCTTCTTTAGTTTTTGTAGGTCTTTGGTAAACATTTATTTCATCTTCTCAATCTTTGCCTCCACTGTTTTCCCAAGATCCTGGTTCATCTTCACTATCGTTATTCTGAATTCTTTTTCTGGAAGGTTGCCTATCTTCATTTCATTTAGTTGCTTTTCTGGGGTTTTATCTTGTCCCTTCATCTGGAACATAGCTTTCTGCTTTTAATTGTGATTAACTTTCTGTACTATGGTTTTTGCTTTATCTGCTGTGAGACTGTGCTGCTTCTTGCTGCTTCTGTCTGCCCTCGGATGGATGAAGCTAATAGGCTTGTGTAAACTTCTTGATGGGAGGGACTGGTGATGGCAAAAACTGGGTCTTGCTCTGATGGGCAGGGTCTTGCTCAGTAAAGTTTTAATTGCACTTATCTGTTGATGGGTGGGGTGTCACTCCCTCCCTGGTAGTTGTTTGGCCTGAGGCAACCCAGCTGTAAGGTTAATGGCAAACTCCAAGAGGGTTTATGCCAAAGGGGAACCTTCCAGTGCCACTGTCCCTGTGGTGAGCCCCTGCCAACCCATGCCTCCACAATAGGCCCTCCAACACTAGAATATAGTGAAATTCAACTTTCTGTTACAAAACAGTAAGCTCTTCAATCTTGTTAAAATTATCCTCATTCCTTAAGACCTAACTCAAATGTAACAATCTTTGTCATTTCCCCTGACCTTCCCTCAACCCTCCACAAAGTTTTATCATCTGTCCAATTCTCCACACACTCATCACACAACTGATTTTCCTGCTGGGCTATTATTAGCCATCCACATAGGAGCAAAAGCCATAGCCCAGACCTACATGGTACCTGGCTTAGCAAATGTGGCTAAATTGAATAAAGAATATACTACTTATGAAATCCACAGAATTAATCTCCCTGGAGAAAATATTTAAATAACACATGACCTTTGACTTACTAGAGGATTACATTTTAAACATCCTCTTTGGCAGCTAAAAATCAAAACAGCAACAACCAAATGCTTAAACAAAATGGGAAAATTAGGATACAGAAGTTACATAGTGATTGATATTACACTAAGGCACTGGCTGTCAAGGGAGGGCAGTCTGGAAATTCAAGAAGATATTTCACAGTGACTGCAGAACAGGAATGTCAAACATCCTGAATTAGGGAGAGAGTCCTGTACACTGAACATCTACCCCACATCCTGTATAATTCTAATCAAATTTTCTACACCATCATATAGGTGAAGTTATCTGAGCTGGAGTCTAATTCTGCTTTATATACAAACAAGAATTTAAGCAACACATTGGATTTTCTCAGAATAAAACTACCATGTAAATTGAGAAAAGACTGTACTTTGTTTTTGGAATTTCATCAAGAATTGCTTAATATTTGGTAAAATCAGGTCCGTAACAGCAATATACCCATCTGTTCTTAGGGCTCGAGGAATTGAGAACAGAATACATATATGACTGTGTACTGTATCTACACAATATCTATAATTAAAAGACACTTACTCCTTGGAAGGAAAATTATGACCAACCTAGACAGCATATTAAAAAGCAAAGACATTACTTTATCAACAAAGGTCCATCTAGTCAAGGCTATGGTTTTTCCAGTGGTCATGTATGGATGTGAGAGTTGGACTATAAAGAAAGCTGAAGAATTGATGCTTTTGAACTGGGGTGTTGGAGAAGACTCTTGAGAGTCCCTTGGACTGCAAAGAGATCCAACCAGTCCATCCTAAAGGAGATCAATCCTGGATGTTCATTGGAAGGATTGATATTGAAGCTGAAACTCCAATACTTTGGCCACCTTTGCAAAGAGCTGACTCATTAGAAAAGACCCTGATGCTGGGAAAGATTGAGGGCAGGAGGAGAAGGGGACGACAGAGGATGAGATGGTTGGATGGCATCACCCACTCAATGGACATGAGTTTGGGTAAACTCTGGGAGTTGGTGATGGACAGGGAGGCCTGGCGTGCTGCGGTTCATGGGGTCACAAAGAGTCGGACACGACTGAGCGACTGAACAGAACTGAATACAATATACAACTGTGTATTGCCCGTTTCTAAACAATGGGCACCAGTTCCTCCCTGACCTCCACCCCAAACCTCCATCCCAAACAACCCTCTCTGCCCCACCATTTAGGACAATATCCATTGCAAACTGGATATTTTTTACTTTTATTAATAGCATATAATTTTGAGTGCAGAAATCATTCTATATCTCTTGATACATAATCTGTTTTGCGAAGTAATTGGTATATAATAAATGTTCAACAGAAACCATTTTACTGAAGCTCAACTCTTTACTTTCTATTTCAGGCATGAACCTTCTACAGAACAGTGAACAATGCACAAGAGACTTCAAAAGTATACAAGTTCCAAATGAGAAAAAGACTCCCAGATCATTAGCTAGTTCACAATTAAAATATAAACACATTAGCTTTCAACTAGTTCTGCCTAATATTTTCAGTCATGTTTTCTTAATGAGGATATAGTAAGAGTCCACAAAAATTATATATATGTCACCAATTTTACTTTAAACCAGTAAGGAATACAGAGGGAAATTTATGTCAAACAGATACTATTTAATATTTTCATAATAATGGAAAACATAGTGATAGCAAATATACAAGTATTTAAATAGGTTCTGAAGCAAGCCATCAGAACCGATAGCAAAAATAGTTCTTCAAAGCACATTTGTCTTCCTAGGTACTATTAATACATATTCACTTCTAGTAACTCCCACCAATGGTACCTAATTATGGCTTTATGATCAAAATGATTAGTGAAGAAGGCTGAATATCAGATATGAGCTGCTGTACCTAAAATTACAGGACATGTCAGGACTTTCCATATTAAAAAAAATTAACTTGAATTAGTAGACATAAACTACTATATGGGCTTCCCAGATGGAGACTGAGGTAAAGAATCCACCTGCCAATGCAGGAGATGCAAGAGATGCAGGTTCAATCCCTGGGTCAGGACGATTTCCTGAAGTAGGAAGTGGCAACACAGTCTGGTATTCGTGCCTGGAAAATTCCATGACAGAGGAGCCTGGCAGGCTACAGTCCATGGGACCACAAAGAGTTGGACATGACTGAGTGACTAAGCAGAGACACACACAAACTACTATATATAACATAGATAAACAACAAGGTCCTGCTGTATAGCACAGGGAACTATATTCAATATTCTGTTATAAACCCTCACGGGAAAAAAAGTATGAAAAAGAGTATATATATACACATATATAGCATTCACATTGCTGTACACCAGAAACTAACAGCATTGTAAATCAATGACAATTTTAAAAAAATTAACTTGAGCCTATGTAAAGTTATGTTTCCACCTTTAACTAGCTGAAAGTTAAATTAAACTGAAAGTAATTGTTAATAAGTTGATTTCTAGCCTGAGGTAGCACGAAACACTTATCACTTATAAGCATCAGTTTTAATTTCTCAAACAATAAAAATAAGGTATGACAGTAAAATATTTTAGTGATAATAACTCAGCATCATATCTCCATGAGAACTAATGACTATAATTCATGACGAATCAATTTATAATTAAGTAAATGGAAAAAGAGAAAATAAACAACCAGAAAATTTCAGGTCAAGAGCTTGTTTCTTGTAGATATGGGTGCAGGAAAAACGGCTAGAATAAACAAAAGAAAAGGGATTCTAGAATGAAGCAGCACAATTCAATAATTAACTACAAATGACATACACAACTATCTACTTCCCTTATGAGGAAATGCCTCTGAAGAGACAAACTCAAGTAAGAGTGAAATTCACACACTGGAGATCTTGGGAAACATAGGATCTTGACCAGATCCTATGCAGCCAAGCAGTGGGCAAGCAAATTACAGACCCTCAGGCATGTTCAGGGTAGCAACAGATAGGGGAGCACAAAGGAAACAGCACTTGGGCTATGTGCCAGTTGTTTTCACATACCCTAATTCAAAGGGGAAAGGGGTAGGTTGTAGTCAAAAGCATTCACAAATTTTTTTTTCCATAACACCAAACACATGATGTTCAAATACACAGCCTCAAAAAAAGCTCATGTAGTAACAATTAGCCCCTCCAACTGTAGTTTGAGAAATTATATAAAGGACACCAGGGAGTTTCTTTTGTCTTTTCTCATACTGCAACTGCTCTATCAATGAAAGACAAAATAAAAAATCACATTTTTCAAAAGATAGAGGCTACTCCTTGCTTAATAAAACAAGCCACAGTTGCCAATACATACTGATTTACAAGAGAGCTAATTCTTTTTTCATTTCTGGCAGAAAAAATTGCCTAGATTATGACATTTCTAATTCAATTACGCATGTCTACAAAGATGCCATTAAAGAGGTGGATTTGAGCATTCCAAATAGATCTGGCAAGAAGTTACTTCTTGCTCAAAATTTTCCACTCATTCACGCAATGCACAGACTACAGTGTCAAGGTTGAAAACAGGAAAAATCACTTGGCTTGGCACCAAGTACTTCAGGGTGTTTCGTTTTCTACCCCTTGGCCTGGGCAAGCCAGAGAGAAGATGGATGCCTGGCATGCCAAGAGCTGAGCTCAGGACACCACTCCACACTCTCACCATGGAGGGTGGGTCCCAGGGAGTGAACCAAAGAAATCTAAAACTCGTTATCTCTAAAAGTTTCTGCATCTTAGGAATCAACATTTGTTCAACCAAGAAGCACTTTTCTAAAATTTTTAATTGGATGATAATTGCTTTATAATGTTGTATTGGTTTCTGACATACAATGATGTGAATCAGCCAAAAGTATACACATGTCCCCCGCTTCTTGAACCTCCCGCCCACTGCCGCATGCCACCCTACCCCTCTAGGTTGTTATAGAGAACCGGGTTGAGTTCCCTACGTTATACAGCAACTTCCCCCAGCTATCTATTTTATACATGATAATGTACATGTTTCAGTGCTACTCTCTCAATTCATCCCACCCTCTCCTTCCCCCGCTATGTCCACAAGTCTGTTTTCTGTGTCTCTATTCCTGCCCTGCAAATATGTTCATCAGTACCATTGATTCCATATATATACAAATATCGTATAAGAAGCACTGTTTAAAGAAACGCTTCACCATCAACATTCTTAACAGTATGGGGGATGATACTGGGTAGAAAAACACAAACATCAGTCATGCACTGAAGAGTAATTCACGAGTTAGAGCCAATATGAAGAAGTTTGGGGAACAATTAACCAATTTATTTTATTAACTTCTTACAACTTACATATACATGAGTGACATGTGATAAAAAATATTTTTCTAAAGTCTGAGAGCTTTTCCAATAAGTATAAAACACAGGAAAGTATGTGTTTAAATAACAGTGGATTTTTTTTTTCTTAGCTGTATGTAAAATAATGGTGCATCTTAAAATTGTGGCATCTTCAACAGCACATAGCAACTATATAAACATGCCATATATGATCAAAGGTAATCACTGAAGTAAGAACCCAAAAATGCCCAACACTGGGACGGTAAGAATCCCTTCAACACTTAAGCATGTAAATTTGGGGCTTGTTAATAATTTCCAAAGTGGGACTTCCCTGGTGGCACAGTGGATAAGAATCCACCTGGCCAGACATGGGTCCCATCCCTGGTCCGGGAAGATTCCACATGCTTTGGGGCAACTAAGCCAGTGTGCCACAAGCACTGAACCCACCCTGTAGAGCCTGCGAGCCACAACTACTGAAGCTCACTCACCTAGAGCCTGAGTTCCACAACCAGAGAAGCCACCGTAGTGGGAAACCCGTGCACTGCAATAAAGAGCAGCCCCCACTCGCCGCAACTAGAGAAAGCTCTCTCAAAGCAACAAAGACCCAGTGCAGCCAAAAATAATCAATCATGTGTAAAACAGACAGCTAGTGGAAGCTGCTATATGACACAGCCTGGCACTCTGTGACAACCTGGAGGGGTGGGATGGGAGTGGGGAGAGAGGTTCAAGAAGGAAGGAATATATATATATATCTATATAATTATGGCTGATTTGCATTGTTTTATGGCAGAAACCAACACATAATAAACCAATTATCATCCAATTAAAAAATAATTTCCAAAGTGAATTATACATATGAAGCATACATTATTCCACAAAGAAGTCAGGTTTAAATAAAGCAAATTCAAAGAAAATGCAGAAAAAATACAATATGAAAAATACTTTAGGTACATCTAACCTTAGTTTAGGATTAACATATGAAAATGAGGCCATGCGCCCAGTCTCTCCCCACAGCACAATACTTCAGTATCTATTAGCAGAAGAATTCTGGTCTGGATGAATCACGGATACAACCAAGTAAAGCCTAACACAGATTTGACCTCTATATTTCCAATATTGGAGGCTCGAAACGTGAACAGCCATATTAAAATATTGAGTTTTTTTAGGGGAATTCCATGGCACTCCAGTGATTAGGACTGTGCACCTCCACTGCAGGGATCAAGCAACTAAGATCCCAAATGCCATGGAGCCCCAGCAAAAATAAAAAATGAAATAAAATAAATGACTTCAAAAAATAAAATACAGGGTTTTTTTTAATGAAATGAAGTAATCATAGTGGGGATAGGAAGACAGGGATTCTTCAGTCACTTAATCAGTAACCATTTCCACAACAAACTAGTCAGTTATTTCAAATTTGAAAAGCCATCATCTCTCATGTGAATACAAGTTTGGTTCAAATCCATTCCAAGCCTGATCTTCAGCTCACTTGTCCTTTTGGGAGGCCTTCCCTGAAAGTCTGACTCCTTTCCATGTCCAAATTATTTCAGGCTCTTCTCCACATGCTGTGTAGAGTTCCTGCTGACTTCAAAGTCTGCACTCCATGTGTGGTTACACACATGGTGAAAACTTTTTAAATGTTTGGCCTTTGTTGAAACTTACACTCACCTAAGCTTTTAAGATAACACCTAAAAGCAAGCTTTCAAACAGGACCCTAAGAATACCCTCTGTGGGTACTTTGACAGACAATGATACTTACTTTTCAGGACCTGTGCATCATCTCAGTCAACTGACCATGTATGCAACCCTGCAAAAAGTTACTGAACACCTACCATATGAAAGTTATAGCATGTCATGCATAGGAACCTAAGGATGCAGGTAATGTGATGCACAGAGCTTATAACATAATGAAGCATATAAAACAATAATATTTAAAATATTCATAAGATAAGGCCTATACAAAATTTATAAGTGAGAGATACAGAGTACAAGTTAGTGTTACCAGTGCAAAGCGGGGTGAGGAGCAGGCAACAGAGGTGGGGAAGTGAGAGGCACAAACTACTGGGTATAAGATAGGTATAGTTGGTATAAGATAGGTAGACTCAAGCATATATTGTACAACACAGAGAATATTGCCAATATTTTGTAGTAACTGTAAATGGAAAGTAACCCTTAAAGCTGTATAAAAAGTTTGAAAAATAAAAGAGAAGACTTTTAAAAACATGAAACAAAGTAAAGTTAATTTAAGCTAGGAAATTGGAAAGGCTTCATGGAGGAAGCAACATGTAAACGTCAACTTAATGATGCCTCTGAAAACAACTGTGACGTCTTCGAGGAAAAGAGTAATCATTCTTATCTCTGAATCCACAATAGCTAGCACAATCCATTGTTTATGACAAAGACTCAGGAAACTTTTCATGAGTTGAATTAAAATGGGAGGAACAGGACGAGCAAAAGCATTCTAGATGGAGGAAACAGTACGGGCAATGATGCAAGAGAATGAAACATGTAAAAGGAACATTCCGGAGAGTGGTACCTACAGTGTGTGATGAAAGGAACGGAAGACTCTGCTTGAAAGTAGTTGATGGCCAGATCATCAAAGCTTTAAATGTCATGCCAAGGAGTTAGGATATTATTATGTTGGGAAAAGGAGCTAATGACAACGAGAGTTCTGCTTTAAGATAACTCTGAAAAGAGGATTTAAGATGATTTAGACAGGGGTTCAGAGAAGGCAATGGCAACCCACTCCAGTACTCTTGCCTGGGAAATCCCATGGACGGAGGAGCTTGTGGCCTGCAGTCCATGGGGTCGCGAGGAGTCGGACACGAGTGAGCGACTTCACTTTCATTTTTCACTTTCATGCACTGGAGAAGGAAATGGCAACCCACTCCAGTGTTCTTGCCTGGAGAATCCCAGGGACGGAGGAGCCTGGTTGGCAGCTGTCTATGGTGTCGCGCAGAGTCGGACACGACTGACGCGACTTAGCAGCAGCAGCAGTAGACAGCGGTTCACACTGGAAGAACTGAGGCTATTAAACAAGCTATTGTAATGGAGCATGCAAGAGGAAAATAAGCTCTGAACTGAGCCACAAAAGTGGAAAAACACCAAGAAAATGCAAAGGCACCACTGAAATAGAAGCCCCACATTTAGTTGGTATGGGGAGTGGAGAGTTGAAAAAAATGTGGAAGTTTTAAGGTTTGTTGATTAAGAGAACAGAAACGCATTAACACACATAGGAAATGAGCCATCTGGGAAGGATGATGAATCTCTTACTGAAAGTATGAGCATTTAAGTGGAAATTTCAGCATGCATCTGCAATATGGAAATGAGATCCAGGCTCAAGATTCCAAAGTCACCTGCCAAGCTGAACTCTGATAATGGATGAGATCACAGAGAAAGGAAACTACTACTGGTTGCTATAAAATATGAGAAAATACTCTTGACTTAGCTCAAGAGGAAAGTGTATGGATAGGAATGTTTCTTCCTCCTTTATGATAATAAAACTAAATGATCATATTTTGCTTTTGCACTCATCTCCTCCTGCAAGAGTACCAAAATTGCAACTAGCTGTTGAACAATCCTTGACAGGAGGATGCTGGAATGCACCAAAAAAAGATACCCCATGTCCAAAGACAAAGAAGTAGCCACAGAAAAATGGTAGGAGGAGCAAGTTCATGACAAAATCAAATCCAATACCCACCGGTTGGGTGATCCACAACCTGAAAAACAATACCACCAAAGAAGTTTTCCCACTGTTGTGAAGGTTCTGAATCCCATGACAGGCTTCCCAGCCTGGGGATCTGACAAAGGGACTCGCAATCCCCAGGGAATCTGACGTAGAAGGCCAGTAAGATTTGATAGGACTGGGGGAAACAAAGAGACTCCAGTCTTAGAGAGCACAAACAAAATCTTATGCACACCAAGACCCAGAGCAAAGGAACAGTGACCCCATAGGAGACTGAACCAAAACTACCTGCTAGTGTTGGAGTGCCTCCTATGGAGGCATGGGTCAGGAAGAGCTCACCACAGGGATAGGGGCACTGGCAGCAGCAGGACAGAAAGGTCCCCCTTGGCATTAACTCTCTTGGAGTTCACCATTAACTCTATAAGAGACCCTGTAGAACTAAACCCAGTTTTTGCCATCACCAGTCCCTCCTATCAAGAAGCTTACACAAGCATCTTAGCCTCATCATAAGAGCAAAGACAGAAGAAGCAGGAAGAAGCACAGTCTCACAGTGGCTAAAATAAAAACCATATTACAGAAAGTTAACCATGATGAAAAAGGAGAAATTTATGTCCCAGATGAAAGGACAAGATAAAACCCCAGAAAAACAATGAAATGAAACTATGATAGGTGCAACCTTCCAGAAAAAGAATTCAGAATATTAATAGTGAAGATGATCCAGGATCTCAGGAAAAACTATGGAGCCAAATATTGAGAAGATACAAGAAATATTTACCAAAGACCTACAAAAACTAAAGAAGAAACAAACTGAGATGAAGAATACACTAGAAGGAATCAATAGCAGAATAACTAAGAAAGAAGAACAGATAAATGACCTAGAGGACAGAATGGTGGAAATCATTGCCATAGAACAGAATATAGAAAAAAGAATGAAAAGAAATGAAGCCAGCCTGAGAGACCTCTGGGACAGAATGAAATTCACCAACATTCACATTATAGGGGTCCCAGAAGAAGAGAGAAAGGATCTGAGAAATTATTTGAAGAGATATTAGCTGAAAACTTCCCTAACGTAAGAAAGGAAATAGTCAACCAAGTCCAGGAAGCACAGAGAGTCCCAACCGGGATAAACCCAAGGAGGAACACACTGAGACACAGTAATCAAACTGGCAAAAATTAAAGGCAGATAAAATATTAAAAGCAACAAGGGAAAAATGACAAATAACATACAAGGGAACTCCCATCATTCTGTCAGCTGATTTCTCAACAGAAACTCTACAAACCAAAAGGGAATGGCATGATATATTTAAAGTGATGAAAGGGAAGAACCTACAACCAAGGATACTTTACCCAGTAAGATTCTCCTTCAGATTTGATGGGGAAATCAAAAGCTTTCCAGACAAGCAAAAGTTAAGAGAATTCAGCACCACCAAACCAGCTTTACAACAAATGTTAAAGGAACTTCTCTAGGCAGGAAACACAAGAGAAGGAGAAGATCTACAGAAAATAAAACCCCAAATAATTAAGGAAACAGTAATAGGATCATACATATTGATAACTACCTTAAATGTAAATGGATTATATGCACCAACCAAAAGACATAGACTGGTTGGGTGGGTGAAAACATGTGCACTTCCACTTACCACATCACTCTGCTCGACGCCCACCCCACCCCCACCAAATTATATGTAATTATTTTATATTGTTAAGTTAATCATGTTCCCATTATGGCATGCAATTGTAATTATCTTTTCTATTTTGTCTGGCTACTGATTGTGAAAACTGATAAACATCTTTTACTATTGTGATTATGTAACTATTATTCACTTAATACCACTATATTGATCAACAGAAAAATAATAGAACTCTATCACCATCACCAAAGCTACAATTTAATAGAAAAACCTGTAATCAGTTTTTAAAATCCAGATGCATATCAGAATTGTCTTGAAATTTTTTGAGAAATCCAAATGCCCAGGTATTGTTTTTTTCTCCAGAGCTCCAGATATGTTTCTAATGAGCAGTCATCTTTAAAAACAACGGGACTATATGATAATCTTTTACTTTTATCTAGTTTGTTTCAATTTTTCTATTTCGTATTCAATGATCCCATTTAATTTAGTTTATTTTCCCAATTTATCCATTCCCTTTGTTATTTTTTGTTCTTTTTCAAGCCTTTATCAAGTCTAGTAGAAAAGTTTTTGCATATATATGTATACATAAATATTATGTATGTTTTAGTAAACATGAATTTTTGCCTAACTAAAAAATTTATGACATTTTGATTCCACTTGTTTGACTTATTATGAATAGAATGCTAGATTTCTAATTAAAAAATAGATATGCAACAAGCAACAAAGGTTTACTGAGTCGCACAGAGAACTATATCAATATCTTGTAATAACCTGTGATGGGAAAATAATTTCAAAAATAATACATTATATATGTATAACTGAATCACCTTCTGTGCACCTGAAACAC
The DNA here is from genome assembly GCF_963930625.1 of Muntiacus reevesi. Classification (NCBI taxonomy): domain Eukaryota; kingdom Metazoa; phylum Chordata; class Mammalia; order Artiodactyla; family Cervidae; genus Muntiacus; species Muntiacus reevesi. The sequence continues at coordinate 85,607,015 of NC_089253.1, read as the reverse complement.
TGTAAGTCAACTAAGCTTCAATAAAATATATATATTAAGGGGAAAAAAGCTTAATGATGGGACTTAATTGACAGGCAATAATTACATAGACGAAGTTCTACATGAGTGCATCTTAATGGTGCTGCTTCCTTGAACAATTAATGTTAAGCTTGATGGCATAAAATAGGTATGTTTTTCCTCTGAAGTGAGTTTGCTTGGTGAATGCTAACTTTTCTCTGATGATGCTCTAAAAGATTTGATACACTGTAAGAGGAACAGAAGTAAATTATATCATATTATGATGTGGTATAAAATGGTATAACCAGACAGCATATTAAAAAGAAGAGACATTACTTTGTCAACAAAGGTCTGTCTAGTCAAAGTTATGGCTTTTCCAGTAGTCATGTATGGATGTCAGAGCTGGACCATAAAGAAAGCTGAGTGCTGAAGAATTGATGCTTTTGAACTGTGGTACTGGAGAAGACTCTTGAGAGTCCCTTGGACTGCAAGGAGATCCAACCAGTCCATCCTAAAGGAAATCAGTCCTGAATATTCATTAGAAGAACTGAAGCTAAAGCTGAAACTCCAATACTTTGGCCACCTGATGCAAAGAACTGACTCATTTGAAAAGACCCTGATGCTGGGAAAGATTGAAGGCGGGAGGAAAAGGGGACGGCAGAGGATGAGATGGGTGGATGGCATCACCAACTCAACGGACATGAGTTTGAGTAAACTCAAGGAGTTGGTGATGGACAGGAAGGCCTGGTGTGCTGCAGTCCATGGTGTCGCAAAGAGTCAGACATGACTGAGCAACTGAACTGACTGACAAAATGGTATAATTCTAAAATCCACTTTTATCCACTTGTGCTAATTTTTAAAAACCTGGTATGAATATCAGACTGTTAAATTTCTCATGCTTAGATGAAATTCAGAAGATAGGGTTCTAATCTTAACACATGCCCTGAACAAATATTGTTATATTGTATTTTGTACTGCAAAAATGAGTTGCTTCTTTTAGAAAAATCAAAAGTTCTAAGTTCATATCTCAAAATGCTAATAAACAGTTATTTTCTTTTTTAAAAAAAGTATCTTCTATGATGACATGGGAAGTATACATCAAGCATTCCTGTTATATTCTAAAGTACTATGTCCCAAGGAAAAAAACTTGTATGAGCTGATCTACCCTCTTTTTCATGAATATAATTTTTACTTGAAAGAATAAATAACACTGGAAGATCTATAAAACCTAGTGGACTTCCCTGGTGATCCAGTGGTAAAGAATCTGCCTGCCAGTGCAGGGGGCATGTGTTCAACCCCTGGTTAGGGAAGATTCCACATGATGCAGAGCAACTAAGCCCATGCACCCAAACTACTGAATTCCATGGTGCATAAGGCCTGTGCTGCTGTTAAGGAAGTTAAAATTGAAGTCTTGTTCAGGCTACAGAGACCATAACAAACAGAACAGGCCTCTGACTTGTCACTGCCCTGACTACCAGCCTGCCGTGAGTGCAAGCTGTGTGGCACCACAGATAGTATAGGGGTGGATCTTGAGACTGTTGAATCCCTTGAGAGGGTCTGCCAACCAATCCCCAGGCCTAACAACATTCTAAGTTTTACAAGACAAAAAAACTACATTAATGTGAAGCCAGAGCTGCAATTAGCTCAAACATCAATGATGATACCGGTTTGTGGTCTGGGATTTTAAGCGGGAACCCCAAACTGCAAAGGCTGAAGTCTCACCCTTGGAGTAGACCCACTACCTGGGACCCTTTCCCAATTGGGACCCCAGATGTGCTGTGACACAGGACTTCCCAGCACTGTTTAAATCTGGATGTTTGTTAAAGCCCAATTTGGTGATGTATCCTCTGCTGTTTCTATTTCTCTTTTCTTTTCCGTTCAGTCACTCAGTCGGGTCCAACTCTTTGCAACCCCATGGACTGCAGCACGCCAGGCTTCCCTGTCCATCACCAACTCCCAGAGCTTGCCCAAACTCATATCCATCCAGTTGGTGATGCTATCCAACCATCTAATCCTCTGTTGTCCCCTTCTCCTGCCTTCAATCTTTCCCAGAATCAGGGTCTTTTCCAAAGAGTCAGTTCTTCATATCAGGTGGTCAAAGAACTGGAGTTTCAGCTTCAGCATCGGTCCTTCTTTTAATGATAGTATATTGAAAAATATATTGAAAAAGTATAATGATAGTCTTTTAATGATAGTATACTGAAAGTAAACTAGATAATTCTCCAATAAATATTGGCATTGCTTATTTGTTAAAAAAATGAATGAATATAGGAAGCTATTAATGCCTCAAATCGTCTGTGGAAAAACAGGATATAAATAAATCTAAATTTTAAATGGTTTTATTTGCAGTGATGATAGCTAAGTTCTTATAAGGAATGTTTCTCACCAATTAAGAAAAACTGCTAGATTTTAAACATCTGTTATAAAAGAGAAATTAAGGAATGATCAATTATAAAACAATTTAGCCTCACAAAGATTCTCACTCTAAAACTCCAAACTACATGCCAAGAAAAACTTTTCAAGCAAAAATTAGAAACCTTTGCAGAGCAAAATCTGAAAATTAAAGCATCTCTAATATGATAATACAAACTGATATGAAAACAATTTACAAATATTCAATTTATATACCATTTTTAAAGGGAAAAGATGCTGAATAAACAAGGCACACAATGACTCTCCAACAATAAATGTTGTACCCCATTCCAAATAAGAGTTTCTATGCATGTATCTTATGTATATAAACTATGACCTCTTTGTGCTTTTTTGGCTCTAGCCTAATAGAAAAGTTCCTTTTTCCAGGGGGCCTCCACTTAGTATTTTCCACAAGTCCTTTCTGTTCTATAGACAACTGAGAGTTTGTCCTCCTCCCAGTAAGCCTCAGCATAAGCTCCGTTAGCTTCTTTTAACCAGTTTCCAGGTCCTGTCCTCCTCACTAGCACAACTTGTTAATCCTCGAGCAACTGAAACCTTAATGGAAAATTTGCAGGGTAGGTCCAAATATACATATTTTTCTTCTGCACCAAATGTTTTCTTCCATTCACCCATCCACAGCTCCAAACCAGGAAATCTACAAGTCATTCTGAAGAAATATTACCTTTTGGAAAAACAGCTTTCAGTTACAGGTCTTTCAAAATCTGTCTTAAATGTCATGCCAAGAAAATGTGGCATTTTAAATAGGCAAGTATCCTTGTGATCATTGCATGGTGACACTCTCTTAGGCTACATGTAATTCTTTTCTTAAGCACTATTTTTAAAACTCTCATTTACTGAGGAGTCCATGTCCTACACATTTAGAACCCACTTCATAGACTTTGCAAATGAAGAAACAAACTTAGAAAGCCACAAAACCTCAAGAGCCCTTGGCTTTTGGTGCACACAACACTGACTTTCTGGATAATTCTTCTGTGTTCAAAGAGCTCATGATCAGTTCAACAGAGCTCTAAGCATCTCCAGTCTTTCAACATACAATTAGTGAATATCTTCTAGCTGTGAGCTTAGTAAAGGCTTCCTAGAAGAGATGAAAGCTCTCTCTTGAAAAGTAAGGCAGACAAAAGATAACCCAAAGAGCTTTTCAGGTAGATAGAAACATGTGTTAAGCCATGGAGACATGAAAGGGCTTGATGCATTCTAGGAACTCCAAGTAGTGCAGTAGGACTAAACACCATAGTGAATGAGAGGAGGAGCAAGAAAGGAGAATAGACAGAGGCAGATGGCTGATCATGAGGGGAACAGTATATCATGCCAAAAAGCTGAGTAACAGATTTTAACAGTAGAGTAACTTGATAAAACTTGCATTTTAGAGAATCCACTTAACTATTTTCGACTTATGAAAAGGCCAATTTCACATACATTTTGAATATATTTCTCTACTGAACTCACATTCACATTCCCTCAGATATTCTTTGCCTACATTTTCTTCTTTCTATTCCTCCCTCTCCTCCTCACTCTATCATGAGCTAATGCTGTCATCTTAACAAACTGGAACTTCCCTATCCTCCCCCTCTCAATTCTACGCACCTTTTATGCCTGCACCAGCTTCTTTATGCTTTAGTCCCAATGGATGAGGCGCCCCTCCTCCTCTTTAAGAGCCTTTCCACAACAGAACCTCTGGGCTCCATCCCACTGCATTTTCTCAACACTTTCCTGATCCTCTCTCCTGTCTTTCCTCCCTGTATCATCTATGTCTTTTCCTGGATCATTCCCACTAGCAAACAAAAATGCTCTCTGTTGTTGTTGGTTAGTCTCTAAGTTGTCTGATTCTTTGTGACCCAATGGACTGCAGCATGCCAGGCTCCTCTGTCCTCCACTATCTCCCAGAGTTTGCTCAAGTTCATGCCGATTGAGTCGGTGATGCTATCTAACCATCTCATTCTATGCCTCCCCCTTCTTCTTATGCCTTCAATCTTTCCCAACATCAGGATCTTTCTCAGTGAATTGGCTCTTCTCATCAGGTTCCTAAGTACTGGAGCTTCAGCTTCACCATCAGTCTTTCCAATGACTACTCAAGGTTGATTTCCTTTAGGACTGACTGGTTTGATCTCCTTGCAGTTCAAGGGACTCTCAAGAGTCTTTTCCAGCACCACAATTTGAAAGCATCAATTCTTCAGCGCTCAGCCTTCTTTACAGTCCTTCTCAGACCCTCTTGTAGCTTCTTCTCAGAAGAGCTATCTACACACATTATCCCCACTTACTTCCCATTCCCTTCTCAACTCACTCCAAGTAGGCTCCAAGTTGAGATTCCTACCACTCCAGTAAAACCACTCTCTACTCTCAGTTCTAAACAGCCTCTGATTTACCCCCTACCTCTTTGGTGTCTGCTTCTTGGCTCCCTTTGCAGAGTGTCTTTCTTCTGCTTTTCTTCTTTTCCCCTTCTTCCCCATAGTCTCTCCTGAACTGATTTAATCTAGTCCAGAAGGCTTTCTTTTACTTGAGATGCAATTTATAAACCATAAAATTCACCCTTTGGGAGTATACAATTCAATCACTTTTTAAAATGTGGATCTTTTTTTAAACATTTTATTGAAATTGTTATAATATTTCTTCTGCTTTATGTTTTGGGGTATTGGGGCGGGGGGCAGGAATGTGAGGCATCTTAGCTCCCTGACCAGGGATTGAACCCATATCCCTTGCATTGAAAGTCAAAGTCTTAAGCAATGGACTGCCACGGAAGTCCCAGTCATTTTCAATATCTTCACAATATTGTACCAACCACCAACATTATAATCCCAGAACATTTTCATCACCCCAAAAAGAAACCCATATCCATTGGCAGTCATTCTCCATTCCATACCCTGCCTTAGCTCCGGGCAATCACTAAACTGCTGTCCATATGGATTTGCCTATTCATTTCATATAAAGAGAATATGCTATGTGGTCTTCTGTGTTTGGCCTCTTTCACTTAGCATAATGGTCTCAAGGTTCATCCACATTGTAGAATGTATCAGTACTCTATTCCTTTCTATAGTTGAATAAAGATTCATTTATGAATATACTACATTTTGTTTATGGATATACCACATTTTGCTTATCTAACCATCAACTGATAAATACTGTGGGTATTTCTACCTTTTGGCTGTTACAAGTAATGCTACTATAAACATTCATTTACAGGTTATTGTGTATACTTAGGTTTTCATCCTTGTCAGTGAACGCATAGGACTGGAATTGCTAGATATTATGATAACTATGTTCAATTTTAAGAACCTGTCAAATTGTTATCCAAAGTGTCTTCACAATTTTACACTCTCACCAACAATGTATGAGGATTCCAGTTTCTCCATATCCTCACTGAAACTTGTTATTGCTCATCTTTTGTTTAATAATACCCATTCTAGTATACATGAAGTGACCTCTCATCATGGTTTTAATTTGTATCTCCCTAATAACTAGTGATATTGAGCATCTTTTCATGTGCTTATTGGTCATTTGTATATATTTATTAGAGAAATGTCTATTCAAATCCCTTGCCCATTTTTATTTTTTAAAAATTTTAATTGGAGGCTAATTACAATATTGTGGTGGTTTTGCCATACATTCACATGAATTAGCCATGGGTGTACAGGTGTTCCCCATCCTGACCCTCCCTCCCACCTCCCTCCTCATCCCAACCCTCAGGGTCATCCCAGTGCAGCAGCCCTGAGCACCCTGCCTCATGCATCAAACCTGAACTGGCGATCTATTTCACATATGATAATATACATGTTTCAATGCCATTCTCTCAAATCATCCCACCCTCGCCTTCTGCCACAGAATCCAACAGTCTGTTCTTTACAACTGTGTCTCTTTTGCTGTCTCGCATATAGGGTCATCATTACCATGTTTCTAAATTCCATAAATACACGTTAATATACTGTATTGGTGTTTTTCTTTCTGACTTACTTTGCTCTGTATGATAGGCTCCAGTTTCATCCACCTCACTAGAACTGACTCGAATGCATTCTTTTTAATAGCTGAGTAATATTCCACTGTGTATATGTACCACAACTTTCTTATCCATTCATCGGCCAATGGACATCTAGGTTGCTTCCTTGTCCTGGCTATTGTAAACAGTCTTTGTTCATTTTTAAATTGGATTATTTGTCTTACTGTTAGGTTACTAGTTCTTAATTAGATATATACTTCACAAAAAAAAAAAAGTTTCCCCTTCTCTGAGTTACCTTTTCATGCTCTTAATAGTGTCCTTCAAAGCACAAATTTTTTTAATTTTGATGAAGCACAAGTTATATTTTTTAATTTTTTTGTTCACTTATATTTTAATTGCCATAGCTAAAAACCACTGCCAAATCTAAAATTATTAAGATTTACACTTGTATTTGTAGGAGTCTTATAGTTTAAACTTTTACACTTAGGTCTTCTATACATTTTTAGTTTTTGTATATGATTTGAGGTAGGGGTCCAAATTATCCTCAGTTAAAAATAAATTGTAAAAGTTTTCACCCAGATAATGATACCATTTAATTTTAATTTTGTATCAATCACACCATGGCTATGTGGAAGTTAGATTGAAGGGTTATGGATGGGGAAAGCGTTAAGTAAACCCCTGTAGTCCAGAAGATAAAAGATGTTAACTTGAACTCAGTCAATGATTGTAGGAATTAAGCATCACTGGTTGTAAGAATGAAGAACAGGTGATGAATTTTAGAGAGACTTAAAAAGTAAAACTGTTTGGAGATCAGGGACCTTGGCAAGGGCAGTTTCAGTGTACTGATGGGAAATGAAGATACATTTCATTCCTTAACCACAGCTGCAGAAATAATAGAAATTGCAGAAGTGATAAGCAGCCAGACTTTGGGGCTACTAACAGGAGCACCAAAGGAGCTTTTGGAAAAACACAGATTACTCTGGCTTAACACCAGACCCAGTGAGTAGGTCTCCATGAATGGAACCCACAAACCCACATTTTGACAAATTCCTCAAGAAAATCATACACATATATTTACACATGTACTTGCTTTTGGAATGCTGAGATGGACCAGCCTTTCAAATATAATCATTCCTTGTAATTCAAATATATTTGTTCCTGGGCTCAGCAAGAGTTCAGATAGCAAGGGCTGGAAAGATAGGGAACTTCCCCGGGTGGTCCAGCAGTTAAGACTCCACACTTCTACTGCAGGGGGTGCTGGTTCAATACCTGGTTGCAGAACTAAGATCCCACATGCCAACAAGGCACTGTCAAAAAGTTTAAAAAAAGAAAAGATGGGGAAGGAAAGAGCTAAGCCAACATAGGTAAAGAGGGAGATGACAAAATAGGAGAATCATAAGTAGATTTCTATCATTAAGAAAGTGGAAGGGAATTACATCCAATATCATATAATAATTTAGAATATAATCTGAAAAAAATGAATCTATACTGTACCTTGTGGCTCAGCTGGTAAAGAATCTGCCTCCAATGCAATAGACCTGGGTTCAATCCCTGGGTTGGGAAGATCCCCTGGAAAAGGGAACAGCTACCCACTCCAGTATTCTGGCCTGGAGAATTCCACGGACTCTACACTCCATGGGGTCTCAAGAGTCGGACATGACTGAGCAAGTTTCACTTCACTTCACTATACTGGATACCAGAATCTAATGCAACACTGTAAATCAACTATACTTCAATTTTTCAAAAAAATTTTGAATAAGGAAAATGGTAAAGTTCAGGTGAGAGAAAGGACAACTCAAAAACTAAGGCACAAGGGCTATTTAACAGTTTTCCAGTTAAGAGCATTCGTTCATCAAACATAATGTTATCTCCTAAGTGTAAAATAGAAATATCTTTCTAGAAGCCATGATCTTTATGTCCAGTACCAACCCATCATAAGCTGGGCCAACAATTCAATTCATGAAAATTCGATAAAAATTAAGTATATAAAACAGAATTGCATAAGTAACTATGGGGAATACCAATAGAAGTTCGCAGTCTGCCTCAGGGACCAAAAACTACAGCTCAGTCATAAACCTTGAAGCGCTAAGCAGCATGGAACTAAACTTAAGAGAACCATCCAGAGGTCAGAGAAGGCTGCAGTCTGTGATTTCTGGCCCCATCTCAACTTATCAAAGTCTTATTCTCTCATGCTCATTTCAAACCCTGCTCATTCGCTCAGTCGTGTCTGGACTTTTTGTGACCCCATGGACTATAGCCCACCAGGTTCCACTGCCCATGGAATTTTTAAGGCAAGCATACTGAAGTGGGCTGCCATTTTCTTCTCCAGGGGCTCTTCCTGACCCAGGGATCGAACCCATATCTCCTGTATTGGCAGGTGGACTCTTAACCACTGTGCCACGTAACAAGACCCTTTTCAAACCCTACATCTCTTAAGAAATCTTTCCTGGACTCTCCAAAGACATGTGACATTTTCCTTTAAGCATTCAGACCACTCTGCACCTCTAAAGGTGTCCAAATTCTGTCTAAACTTCCACCCCAGTAATAATCATAAACACATAACTATGTGATAGCAAGAACCTTCAACATCAAGAACCTTCAAAGAGGCTCAACCTGCTTCCCAATTACACCATGCCAAGAAGCCAGTCAGTCTTTACCCCCAGCCTCTATCCTTCTGGGGATGGAATACTTACTGCTCCCCCAGTGACTCATTTGACTTCTTAGCTGTTCTGCTGAGCAGTCTCCCTTACATTAAGTTTAAATCTGTCTGCCTATAACTTTCAACCATTTATTCAAATTCTGTCTTCTGGGGACACAGAGTCAATTTAATCCCTCTCCAATTAATGGCTCCTCAAATATTTGAAGACATCATCTTGACCCAGCCAACAACTTTCTAATAAATGCCTTGCATAAAAATTCTTAGCCTCAGTTCAGTTCAGTCACTCAGTCCTTTCCAACTCCTCCCAACCCAAAGCACTGCAGCACGCCAGGCTCCCCTGTATATCAGCAACTCCCGGAGCTTGCTCAAACTCATGTCTGTCGAGTTGGTGAGGCCATCCAACCATCTCATCCTCTGTCATCCCCTTCTCCTCCAACCCTCAATCTTTCCCAGCATCAAGGTCTTTTCCAATGAGTCAGTTCATGACATCAGGTAGCCAAAGTACTGGAGTTTCAGCTTCAGCATCAGTCTTTCCAATGAATTTTCAGGACTGATTTCCTTTAGGATGGACTGGTTGGATCTCCTTGCGGTCCAAGGGACTCTCAAGAGCCTTCTCCAAAACCACAATTCAAAAGCATCAATTCTTGAGTGCTCAGATTTCTTTACAGTCCAACTCTCACATCCATACATGATTACTGGAAAAACCATAGCTTTGACTAGATGGACCTTTGTTGGTAAAGTAATGTCTCTGCTTTTTAATATGCTATATAGGTTGGTCATAGTTTTTCTTCCAAGGAGCAAGCATCTTTTAATTTCATGGCTGCAGTCACTATCTGCACTGATTCTGGAGCCCAAAAAATAAAGTCTGTCACTGTTTCCATTATTTCCCCATCTATTTGACATGAAGTGATGGGACCAGATGCCATGATCTTTGTTTTTTGAATGTTAACTTTTAAGCCAGCTTTTTCACTCTCCTCTTTTACTTTCATCAAGAGGCTCTTTAGTTCTTCTTTACTTTCTGCCATAAGGGTGGTGTCATCTGCATATCTGAGGTTATTGATATTTCTCCCAGCAATCTTGATTCCAGCTTGTCCTCCATACAGCCCAGAATTTCATGTGATGTACTCTGCATATAAGTTAAATAAGCATGGTAACAATATACAGCCTAGACACACTCCTTTCCCTATTTGGAACCAGTCTGTTGTTCCATGTCTGGTCCTAATTGTTGCTTCTTCACCTGCATACAGATTTCTCAGGAAGCAGGTAAGGTGGTCTGGCATTCCCAACTCTTTAAGAATTTTCCACAGTTTGTTGTGATCTGCACAGTCAAAGGCTTTGGCGTAATCAATAAAGCAGAAGTAAATATTTTTCTGGAACTCTCTTGCTTTTTCAATGATCCAGCGGATGTTGGCAATTTGATCTCTGGTTCCTCTGCCTTTTCTAAAACCTGCTTGAACATCTGGAAGTTCACGATTCATGTACTATTGAAGTCTGCCTTGGAGAATTTTGAGCATTACTTTGCTAGTTTGTGAGATAAGTGCAATTGTGAGGTAGTTTGATTTGGCATTGCCCTTCTTTGGGATTGGAATGAAAACTTTTTCCAGTCCTGTAGCCACTGCTGAGTTTTCCAAATTTGCTGGCATATTGAGTGCAGCACTTTCACAGCATCATCTTTTAAGAATTCAAATAGATCAACTGGAATTCCATCACCTCTTCTAGCTTTGTTCATAGTGATGCTTCATAAGGCCCACTTGACTTCACCTTCCACAATGTGTGGCTCTAGGTGAGTGAGACATTGTGATTATCTGGGTCATTGAGATCTTTTTTGTATAGTTCTGTGTATTATTGCCACCTCTTCTTAATATCTTCTGCTTCTGTGAGGTCCATATCATTTCTCTCCTTTATTGTGCTCATCTTTGCATGTAATGTTCCCTTGGTTATCTCTAATTTTATGGAAGAAATCTCTAGTCTCTCCCATTCTATTGTTTTCCTCTATTTCTTTGCATTGATCACTGAGGAAGGCTTTCTTATCTCTCCTTGCTATTCTTTGGAACACTGCATTCAAATGGGTATATCTTTCCTTTTCTCCTTCGCCTTTCACTTCTCTTCTTTTCTCAGCTATTTGTAAGGCCTCATCAGACAACCATTTGCCATTTTGCATTTCTTTTTCTCGGGGATGGTTTTGATCACTGCCTCCTGTACAATGTCACAAACCTCTGTCCATAGTTTTTCAGGCATTCTATCAGATCTAATATCTTGAATCTACTTGTTACTTCCACTGTATAATCATAAGGGATTTGATTTAGGTCATACCTGAATGGTCTAGTGGTTTTCCCTACATTCTTCAATATAAGTCTGAATTTGGCAATAAGGAGTTCATGATCTGAGCCACACTCAGTTCCCAGTCTTGTTTTTGCTGACTGTATAGGGCTTCTCCATCTTTGGCTGCAAGGAATATAATCAATCTGATTTCTGCATTGACCATCTGGTGATGTCCATGTGTACAGTATTCTCTTATATTGCTAGAAGAGACAAGTTTCTTAAACTCTCCCTGCCCTCAAAAATCAGATAGACATCATGTAAAGAAAATATAATCCAGAAATAATCTGTCAGATATGCAGATTAAATGAAACACCTTCATAAATAAGAAATCTTCATGAGAGACAATTTTTACTATATGCACTATTGGAATGTCAGAGGTGTAATCACATAGGCATATTCCTTTTTCAATTAATTAAAAAAATAAAAATAATAAAATTATCTTCATTTTAACTCACCCAGTAAAATAATATACTGTGAATTTTGCCTTCTGTTATACAAAGGTATGTCCTACCATGGAAATATAATTAAATAAATGACTAGAAGTAACATTAGATTTAATCTAGTTCAGAGGCATTCAATCCTTTTGAGAACAACCATAGTAAGAAATACATTTTATACTGCAGCATGGTACACATATACAAATAACACAAAAGTTTCACAATACAGTACTTATCATTACCTGGAAGGAACTCTGATACTCTTGTTTGAAAAAAATGCATCCAGTCCAACATCCACCCCATGCTCAACAAACATTGATGAAGAACACATGCTTCAGCTTGGATAAACATATACAGTCACATAGCTAAATCATTCATATAGCTCCTTCTACCTGCCAGCATTGTTTATGGAAGATGACAAATTAAGTGCAAGCACGCCTGACCTCACGGAAACTGCAAATGGCTGGACAGACAGACAAGGCAACCAACTGTACAGTAAGATCCCCATGCAGTGAAGTATGAACAAGGACCACTAAAAAGGAGCCTCTAAATCACATAGGGAGAGTGGAGGAAGACCAGTGGGATGACAGTAAAGACCAGACTAATCCTAGCTCTCCTTGATTTCCACCATGTTGTCTCAGCTCATCCAAGGTATTTCTTCTAACAAACATCCAGGGAACATCTACTGTGGGTATAAATTAAATCCACATCAAACTAAATAACTCACAAATACTCATAACTCCCTCCTTTTTAGATTCTATTTGTGTTTTTTCTTCAAATCTTTTCTCCTCCTTAAAATATATGAAAATAATGGGCTTTTGTTTTATTAACTAGAAAACAAAAACAGACACACATACACACAAAGATCTAAGCCTCCTCTGGATAACCCAAAGCTATTCTTACACAAAGCTTGAGGCATACCTAGAAACACAAAGAAAATGTAATTCCAAATGGAACCAGTTAACTAGCTCAGAGCTAAAACTGGAGGTTAACAAGTTGTGAAAATGTCAATCAACTCAAGATATGAATCTTTCCACTGAAAATAAAGTCATTGGGTATTACTTCGACACCTACTTCAAGAAGTTTGATACTTCTGTAAGGGCTAATAGCACCTGGCACTATTTTTCTATCTTACCTCCTGATTCCTTGGCTATAGGTCATTTCTCTTCCTTGACCTTCACTAATATTCTTGCTAAGTAGTCCTGCTTCACCAGTCAAACTCAGTTGTTTTTCCCACTTCTACCTCCACCTTTGCCTAAAACTTCATCTAACATTTCCAAAAGATAAAAATATGCTAAGAATGGTTTATCAATATCACAGAATTAAATACTTTGCTTAAAATTCATTCTCTAGGAGAGTATCTGAAAATAATTTCAGCAAAATTCCTTTTAATTGCATTATCTCTATGTGATTAATTCTACTATGTTCATTATCTCTGGTATTTGCCACTCAAATCCTAGCATGTTACTTAACTTCTTCCAGTTCAACCATCCATATTTCTAAATTGAAGTTAATAAAACATGCCTTTACTATACTCTCAGGGACACTGTTAAGGATTAATAAAAATAAATGAGAAGTACTTTGGAACTCTTGGGAGGGAAAAGTATACAAACTGGACTTGTGTGTATCTGTTTAAAATATACACTGGAGTGATGCTAAATGTGGGTAATGCTTTCTTTTAAAAAAAAATCCAAATATACTTTAAGATCTAAAACTAAACTTTAAATTTTTAAATCTTTAAGTTAGATCTAAAAGTTAGCATTTTGATGCAGCTGTGATCTTCCAACATGCACAAAAAATTTGTAAACAGACATTACTATCTATTGTCTTTCCTAAATTTGCTTTTGTTTCAGAAAATGCCCAGTCTAGATAAAAGACTTAAACTAATAGCAATCATTTATTGAATGCACTATTATAAGCCATGCACATTAAACACTACTATCTATCCTCTCTCCTAGGTGTACTTTTGTTTTAAAAAGTTAGAAATTGCCCATTTCTAGATAAAAGACTAAAACTAATAATCATTAAACAAATGGGTTCTAGTACCAATTCCAACATGGGAAGGTGGTTTCTCACACCAACAATAAGCAGTGCTCTGGACAACAGCTGGGTATCCTACAATTTAACTCAGTTCTGACCCGATCTACCTGGAGAAAGCCTCAGACTTCACAAGTTGACAGTTCAGTTCCACAAGACCGCCCTCTCCTGCAACTTCAGGCACCAAATCTAAAGCCCAGGTTGTTAGAAATGTTTCTAACCGACTAGCTACAGATTAGATGGTCCCAGGACCTCCTTCTTGGTCCAAACTACTTGTTAGAGCAGTTCAGAAAACTCAAGAGAAAAATAAATAAATAAAAAGAAAACTCAGAGAAGCATTTTATCTATTTTACTATTGTTTTATTATAAATATGTATATATCAGGAAGCCATATGGAAGAGACATATAGCACAAGGTATGTGGAAAGGGAGATGAACTTTCATGCCTTCTCCAGGTACACCACTCTCCCCCAATCGCCACGTATTTGCCAGCCCAAAAGCTCTCTGAATTTTGCCCTTTTTGGTTTTTTTATGGAAGCTTCATTACATAGTTGTGATAGATTAAGTCATTGGTCACTGGCAGACTTCCCTGGAGGTCCAGTGATTAAGAATCCACCTTGCAATGCAGGGGACTCAGGTTTGAACCCTGGTCCTGGAAGATACCACATGCCATGGCACAACTAAACCCAAAAGCAGCAACTATTGAAACCCATATGCCCTAGAGGGCATACTCCACAATAAAAAGCCCATGTACTGCAACTAGAGAGAAGTTGCCACTCGAAACTAGAGAGTAGTCTCCACTCAAAACAACTAGAGAAATTCAGCATGCAGCAATAAAGATCCAGCACAGCCATAAATAAATAATTTTTTTTAAAGTCACTAGCTATTGGTAACTGATTTGACTTCAAGCCCCTCTCCTCTCCCTAGAGATTGCAGGGGGTCTGGGGGAGGAGCAGGCACAGGGATGAGACTGAGAGGTTGGTTCCACTGGCAAAGGGCCCCCATGCTAGGGTGCTTTCCAAAAGTCACCTCATTAACCTAACAGAAGACACCCTTTTTCAAAACTTAGGAAATTCCAAGTGTTTAAGAAGCTATAAGCGAGAAACTATGAACAGAGACCAAATATATTTGAGAATTATATTTTGGTCATGTGAATGATGAAATATATGTTTTTCTGATAAATTACAATATCATAGAAATCACTTATTAAATGCTTATTATGGCTCACACATTTTACAGCATCTTACTTGGAACCCAAAAGCACATAAAACAATGAATACTGTCTCTATATTGCAAATGAGGAAATTAAATCTCAGTGAAGTTCAATGCCTTGCTGAGACGTCATGTTTGTATCCATTATAGAGTCAGAGGTGGGACTGATATGCCTAGCAGCAAAGCCTGCCCTCAATCACCAGAATATGATGACTTCTTTCCAAATTCTGGCTTTTTCAGGATCTAAGAAAACAAATATCTTAAGTAAGATAAAGCACCCATCAAATTATTTAAATGGATTAGTCTTCTCAATTTCAAGCCACAGAAACAACAGACAATAAAGTCCTGCAGAAGCCCTACTCACTTCTAATAGGTGTTATTAGACAATGTGTTATTCCCAAAGATAGCACGACCTTTAAGCTGTGGGAAATGAAAATAAGACACCATCACAAAGAAGCATTGAGACACACTTTAAATTCCTGGAAATAGAGAATCTTCAGGAGGGATGTTTACAGGAAAGACAAAATCTAAAGCAATACTGTATCATTCATATAATTCATGGATTAAATAAGTCATTCTTTCTCTCAAAAATCTCACCCACTTCTTAAATAGTAACCTTTCCATTATATTACTTAACTTACACACAATGTTTCAGAAGCTTTCCCCAGTTTAAGCAAGGCCAATCAGTGACCAACCCAGGCATGACTTAGACATGCACAGCTGGTAGGAAAATATTAATAAAGTGTGAAAATATCCACTATTTCATATAGTCTTTTCTGGGGCCCATCTGTTTCCCAAAAGTTACAATTTACTCTAGTATTATGTGTTGTGTTTAGTTGCTCAGTAGTGTCCAACTCTTCGACCCCATGGACTATAGCCCACCAGGCTCCTCTGTCCAGGAAATTGTCCAAGCAAGAATACTGGAATGAATTGCCATTTCCTCCTCCAGGGGATCTTCCTGACCCAGGGATTGAACTTGGGTCTCCAGCATCTCCTGCATGGGCAGGCAGGTTCTTTGCCACTAGGACCAGTGTAATAGCCTGAGAAACATCCTGTTCCCTGTCTCTTTACCCTATTATATATGGAGGGGAAAAAAATTCATTGCTGGCCTACCATCAAGAAAAGTAAAGGAGGCGAGTAACAAGGAGAAGGAAAGATTGGTCCAATGGAAAGGAATGGGAAAAGGAGGTAGTGAGGATGAGATGAGAGGGAGGTACTTTAAAGCGATAAGAGGAGAAAGAGAAGATGATGAACTGCCACAGGGCTCCCAGTTCTAAACACCAAGTTCCAAACTCAATTCTGATGCTACTTCTGACCTTGGGCAAATCTCTTGTTTCTCTGTATCCTAATGTAGCTCCAAGAAGTTAGCAAAAGTAAAGCCAGAAGAAAGTTTCTTATAGAACCTACTGAAATGCCTATCTTCACTACTCATTTTTAAAAAGCTAAGCCAGTTCTGACCAAAAAAAAAAAAACAAAAAACACCAATTTGGTATTAATAAACCTTCCAATTTTCTAAAATGGTGTTTAACTCAATAATGCAAATCACTTAGTATCAACCTTCCCTCTACCTGTACCTACCTTTGTAAATACATTCTATTCTCAAGTTTGCATCTAGAACATTTTCCCTAACATTTTGTCTTCCACTTACTCCACTCCTTTAAGTGCCTTATTCTTAAAAAATAGAATTCCGCCTCCCTTAAGTATTAAAGGTCCTTAGTTGATCTGATCCATCCCACCCTCAATGCATCCAGTTATACTTTTAATCTGCCCAACCTCTATTCTTTTTTGCTACTCTTCTCACAGGCCCTATGCAACATACAGTGTCTCTTTGTGATAAACTGACAATCTAAATTCAATGCCTTGTTGCCAAGTCAGACACTGAGACATAGATTACCACCTCCCTGCTTTGACATCGATACTTCAGTGCATGCAGCCCTGAGCTAAAATGATACTGGCTGCCAAATGGCACTGAAATCTCCAATACTGTCTATTTTCCACTATATCGCAACTCAATTTCAGAACTGTAGTTTTTCAGAGGTTTTTCTTTTTTGTAGGAATAAATTGACACAGTATAAATTATTTTGTCCCATTTAGTTTTCATTATACCCAACTGTCTTCATTTTGCAAAATCTTTGAAAGTTGTGGTCTCGTACCTTATGCTGTCAATTCTCTTTTTATATATACATCAGCTTCTGTACATTCATACTTCCTTCTACATTCTTACCCAGGATACCTAGAACTCAATAATACCCGCTCATTGACTTTATTTGCCCACATTTCTCAAGAGTATCAACAAGAATCACACAAGACTAAATCCCTGCTTGGCCACTTGCTAGTCCTGCGACCGTGCACAAATTACTTGTCTCTCTAACCCTGAATCTCCTCCCTTATTAACATGGGGATGGGAAAATAAGGTACAGAAGTCACGAAATGTGTCTAACAGCATCCATGCCTGCCAACAAGTAAGGTGAAACAAATGGCCTCCTCCTTCCTTCCACTTTATAATGCTCATTTTTACTATAACGTAACCCTTCAGAATTTTTAAATTAATGCTGAGCGTGAGAAAAAAGCAAAGCAGACGTAGACAAAACTTTGGACATCCAGAAAATAAATGGATTGTTCTACACAGTACACTAGCACAGAGTTCTCTTGATGTGGCTCTGGTGGAAGA
This sequence comes from Muntiacus reevesi, assembly GCF_963930625.1. NCBI lineage: Eukaryota > Metazoa > Chordata > Mammalia > Artiodactyla > Cervidae > Muntiacus > Muntiacus reevesi. The sequence continues at coordinate 85,589,320 of NC_089253.1, read as the reverse complement.
GGAAAAGAAAAACTCTTCTATTTCTTTTAGCTGCTTGCAGTCCTTTCTTAAAATTAATCATAATTTAAGGAAAACATCATAATTTAACTCTACTTATTAGGCCCAACACAAAGTACTGACTGCCTAAGACAAACAATTTACTAAATGTATGTCCCATTGGTAAAGGACCCAAGAACCTACTCTCTAGAATAGCTAACTATTAAGTTCCCATTCCTTCAAAGTTTTGGGTGACAACATCTACCCAACTTCATTTTTAAAGAAGTTAATCCAGTGCATTTTTTTATATCTGTTAATCATAAGTAAATTTCAAAACAGAGATATCCTATCCAGTCCAGTTCACCTAGGTATATTGCTTCTCAGGCACTATTAGTAATTGATTGTTACAATTAAATCCTACCAACTGAATTTGTGATAACCTAAAAGTGTATTGCACAATGTGAATACTGTAAAAATATCTTTGTAATTTCAGGTTTTAGCAATTAACTGTTGGAAAAGCAGAGTTCATGTTTCTGACACTTTAAATAGGCTCTTGGGAACCATGAAGTGTGATTTTCAACAATTATCACATTGTAATTGTTAGCACTCATTTATCTAATAACTTTAATACTTGGAAGCCATTTGTTGAAAAATATTCACTAATTCAGATGCTTTGATATTTTTTTAAATAAAACTATTTCTGAATTAATAAGTTCACTAAAATGCAAGCTCTGTGCCTAATCTTATTTGCAATTAGAGAACTTCTACTGCTTCATATTTTTTAAAAATCTTGTGAAATCAGTCAAAGGATTTAAGAATAAATTAGTATCTAAGACATATAAGTGACTCTGAATTTTTAAAAAATCATCTGGTCATGTCTATTCAACAACATCAGCAAATGGCTCACTTTTAAGGTTCTCCAGCAAAACAACTCTAATTTGATAAATCAACATACCCATGTTTAGAAACTTTACAACTAATTAAATATACCTTATATGAGATTTGCATGTTGAAATAAATTCCCCTCAGTATACTCACTTTATCTTTTATTTGACCCCCCCACTCATCAAAAAACCTACTTGTGCACAACTGAAAGTCTCTTTTACCATTTAGGCTAGAATAAAATAATGTGAATCCTCTGCCTACATAATTAGCATTGAAGAACTAATGTTTCTAACAAGTATATCATTAAAAAGCATTTACACATTAGCAACTACTACAGTTTTCACTTAGCACCACTATAAATAAGTTATATTCCCTCTCAACATATACTTAAATAAATAATTCAGTTACATCTTAGAGCTCCCTTCAAGAATGTCTAATATAGTAAAGAAAAATATTTATCTCTTAACTCATGTTGATTCTACTTAAGGGGGTCACCTCAAACCCTCCGTGAAATGAGGCAAGACAGATTGATGTAAATAAATTATGAATGAAATTATTATTATAGCAGTTTCTTATTCTTTTAGGTGGTGATTTGAAGTGTGATCAAAGAAAGAAGTCAAAAGTATTTATCAGAGAAAATGGTAAACCTCAATATAGAGGAGTTCAATACAGCCCAGAGGTTTTAGAGCACAAGTATAAAGCCCAGATACCTCGAGCTGAATCCCAGCTCCATTGATTTTATGTTAAATTCAACTTCAGCAGCAACCTAAACGCTCACCCACAGATGAATGGATGTGCCCACCCATGGATGAAGAAGGTGTGGTACATATATACAATAGTATATTACTCAGCCTTAAAAAGGAATGACATTGGGTCATTCACAGTGATATGGATGAACCTTGTCTGTCATATGGAGTGAATAAGTCAGAATGAGAAAAATTATCATGTATTAACACACATATGTAGAATCTAGAAAAACTGTACTGATGAACCTATTTGCAGGGCAGGAATAGAGATTGCGGAGGTAAAAAACGGAGTTGTGGATACAGCAGGGGAAGGAGAGGGTGGGATGAATTGAGAGAGTAGCACTGACATATATACATATCATGTGTAAAATAGCTAGCATAGCACAGCGAGCTCAGCTCTGGTCTGTGATGACCTGCAGAGATAGGATGGGGCAGGGGGAGGCGGGAGGGAGGCAATATATGTATATAGATAGTTGATTCACATTGTTGTATAGCAAAAACCAACACAATATTGTAAAGCAATTATGTTGTTGTTATCCAACTCTTTGCAACCCCATTGACTGCAGACCACCAGGCTCCTCTGTCCTTGAAATTTTTGAAGCAAGAATGATGGAGTGAGTTGCCATTTCCTTCTCCAAAAGCGATCATACTCCAAATTAAAAAAAAAAAAAAAAAAAAATCACCTCCGCAAGTTACTCAAACTCTCTAAATCTCAATTTCCTCTTCTGTGAAATGGAACTCTTAAGAGTACCTTCCTCTTTGGGAGGTTAAGAGGATTCAATGAGATTATCTATGTAAGAGCACCTAAAATAGCACTTACAAGTACTCTATGCAACTCTATAAACACTGACCATTATCATCATCTCACTGCACTGTTAAAAAAAGGGGGAGGGTGTAAAGGTAGTTGAATAAATTCTTCTACACATAAACCAGACCAATGGACAGACCCCATACCATCTAGTGAACCCCTATATTCAGACCACTGAGTCTCAGCTTCTATTCATTAGAACTTAAGCTGCCTCTCACGGAGAGTGTATATCTCATCTGAACACCCAAAAGAACAATTTGGTTTCTCACACTATATTACATTATATTAATATGTAAATTCATCACTTTAACAAGAAAATCACAAACAAGTAGTTCATTCAAGACTCATTTTACTCATAACAGTCTCAAAACTTGTCAACCCAAAATTGGATTTTAGAGTTATAGTTAAATGAAGTAAACAAATTCACATCCAAATTCATTCAGTGGTGTCAAAAAAATCAATATAAACAAACAGAGAAAGAGACAGTCCACTAAACATGGATTGCTAAATGTTAAGAAGAAAATGCATCATTATTTAAGAGGACAAGCTTAAATGGTGAACAAATGCTACTAATTTACCCAAGTAATGAGCCCTTGTTTTATGACTGCATTCAATAACTGCATAGAGGTCAGAGCCTTAAAATGAAAACAGCTATATGTAAAAGAGGAAAGTTTCATTCTTAAAGGACGCTATCTTTATTGAAAATTTTCTGGATAATAAAAAGATAAAAGGTTACAGTGCAATATGAGCAGTTTTTTCCACCTAGAATGAATCTCCTAACAAAATACAGAACTCCTTTTCCCCTAAGGTTCATTTATAATTAGAAATTAGACTCCTCAATAATTCAATGACTGAAACCTTTACTAAAATCAAATGACTTTTTAAATTAAATTTTCACCTAATATATAAGTTCTCCTGGCAGGTGTCATTTCTACAGATAATAAAGCCTTGCTATATTTATTAAATCAGGTTTTCCTTTATGCCCATCCTTTCCTTTCACTTGACATTCTTATAGTATTTAATTATTGGTAAAGTTTTAAAGAGCATAATAAATTACTAACGTATTCTGATAAATATTCTGGTGTACATAATACTTACAATGTCCCTATTTTTCATTTTATCATAAAGAATGTTCAAGCTAAAATATTTTACTCTTTCAGATTTTTTACATTCTCATCTGGAAAGAGGATAGCTAGTGAGGAAAGATGTTTACAATTTTATCACAGCATCAGTGTTCAGGATTTGAAAATCTGAAGAACAGAATCAAGATAAGTGCATAAAATCGACATTAGGTTCAAAAGTTCTTGCCACAAAAAGTGCATTTATAAAGCAGATTCATCCAACTAAATATATGAAAGATGCAAAAATATGGTCATTGCACTTGAATTACTTACAATTTTAATCTTTAAGCATTTGTTTAAAAAACAAAAGTAGTTAAATGATTATTAAGGCTTCCTGTTAAATGCTCTGGAGCTTGTAAACCCCCCAAAATAACTCACCAAATCTCACTTCCACTATAGATACCACTTTAAATTTACTGAATTTCATTGACAATAAATCAAAGAAAGTAAAACCCTTACGTATGTGACTGTTTTGTGTACACGTTTGAAATCACAGATTCATCTGTCACTTGACCATAAGTCTATGATGACGTAGGCAAAATGCTTTACCATCACTTTTCTCACCACTAAAATTAAGGATAAAACCGAGAAAAGTGATTAAGCGACTTAGTCAAAGATAACAGCCAACTGTCAGCAATTTTACTTTTTTTTAAATTAGGTTTCTTAGCGTTCTAGTTCAAACAGAAAGGAAAAAAAATATCCTTAAGAGTATCATCTCGAGAGGCAGCATCATCTGAGAGAAAAGAATATACACTTTATGGATACTACCATTCCCAAAGATGTGGGAATATCTAAATTTTACACCAACACTAACAAAAAAGAAAAGAAAAGCCGAAAAACAAACCACAAACCTTCTGAATTCCAAATCACTAACCAGTCAAACAGAAAGAGTCAAGTACAGTCTCTGTATTGTAACGTCGCTGGCCCCCTCCCTCAGCTGTTGTACATTTCTACCTAGTTTATTACTAGGAAACAGATTTCAGCTTTCATAATGCTTTCCAATGGGCTTTTCTTAGCAAATGTCTGCACTCCTCAGGCAAAGCCGTTAAGGTAACTTAATCTCTCATGCATTGCTCAGTTGGGGGGGGGGGGGGGAGAAATGCTGATTCCCAATTAAAAAATGAATTCTTTGGGTTTTTCTGAATTAAGAGTAACTACGAAACCTGGAACCATAATTTCAATTCAGATGTTAACTTGAAGGTTCAGAGGACAAATAAAAGCTTAGGGAATCGAAGATGATGCTGGGGAAGGGGGCGCAGAGAGAGTGCGAGAAAGATGCTGGTCCATTCCGAGATGATGCAGGAATGACATGGCACCTGGACAACACAAGTCCCAGTGCACCCCCCTCTCAGAGTCTCTGCCTCGGTTTCTCTCACGTATGCCTGGAGCTGTAAGTAGGTGCACACGCAAACACAACCACCTTTTATTCTTGTACTCCTTAGCGAGAACAGTGGGGAAGCGTCGCGGGTTAAAGCCTCACCACAACAAACGATTTCTTTCTCCCCGAACCCCGCCTCCCCTGCTAGGGGCAGGCGACGACTGTCTCGAACAGTAGACAGCTGACAGGAGCCGAGAACCAGGGCGAGAAGGAAAGCATCTCCAAGGGGGGAGGGGCGGGGAAATGAACCCCACAGCCTCGCAGAGAGCCTGGGGAGGCTGACAGGAAAAGGAGGAGGATATTGAGCCGGGAAAACAGAAAGGGTACTGGGAAGCGCCTGGGAGCGCTACGCCTTCAGGCTGTCCCCGGGCTGGCGCGCACCGGGCGGGAGGGGGAAGTCATCCTGGGGCGGACCCCCTCCCTGACTCCCAGACCGGAGGACAGGGAGGAAATGGCTTTGTATCGCAGGATGAAAGGCAGACAGGAGGGCCACCAGGCGGGGAGGGACAGAGGATGCCCGGAGCGGGACGACCCCGCCCGCCCTCACGGACACTGCTGTTCTTCCCTCTGATCCGCTGCAGCCCCTGGTCCAGCCTCGGGCTCCTGCCGTCGACGCTCCAGCGGCCTGATGTGGGGTCGCCCCCGCCTCCCACCCTCCCCCTCGCGTGCTCACCTGCCCACGAAGTTCTCGAGCACCGAGCTCTTGCCGGCGCTCTGGCCGCCCACCACGGCGATCTGAGGCAGCTCCAGAAGGCAGCTCTGTCCCAGTGCGGAGAAGGCATCCTGCAGACGGTTCACCAGAGGGATGAGCTCCTCCATCTCCCGATTCCCCATTGTGCCAGCGCCGCCGGCTGCCCGCTAGTCCCTGCTAGTCTCTGCGACCTGGCAGGGAGCCGGGGCCGCGCCGCCCTCGCCGCCGCTGCCGCGCTGGGTTCAGTCAGCCGGGTACAGCCAGACGTCGGATCCCGCCACCGTCCGGCCTCTAGTGCGCTCCTGACAGCAACGGCCTCGAAGCGCGCCTGCGCAGGCGAGTGGGGGCGTGGCCTGATTCCAGGACCGCCCCGCCCTCGCCGCGATGGGCGGCTGCTGTGCGCTAGGCTTCGCAGCCAGACATCCCCGCCCGGCGCGCACGCACTGCCTCCCAGCTGCGGCCACATGCCACCGCCTCTGTCGTCTGGTGCCAAGGTTCAGAGATAGAGTTAACAGCACTTGGTCAGGGAACGGCATAAAATAACAGCACCAGCCGACGGCACTGTTCTCTTTCAGTAGCTACTGTAAGCCAAAGTCCAGTAGAAAGCACTCCACCGCTAACAGCTCAGCACTGTCGCCAGCAGCGGCAGCAGCAGCAGCTCAGCTGCCGCCACCAGTGCAAAGCCTCCAGAGTGCACCTCCCAAAAGGAAATCTCTTGTTCTCACGGCCCACTCCAGAACCCTGGCTTTTCTTGCGGTGGCCGGCCTTCTGGAGTCTAAATTCTTCAACCTGACATCCGTTTCAGGCCCTGTGTATTCTGACCCCACCTAATCATACAACTTGAACCGCTGGGTTCTTCTGCCCCTGCAGAAGCAAAGGTAAGTCCGTTGTGCTTACCCGGCACCACTCGCCCTCTTCAGCCTACCAAGTTCATTCTGTCCTTTGTGACTCTTCATTCCATTTCTCCTCCTAATCTACCGCCAATGGGCTCTATCAATAACCAGGTATTCTGCTCCCATTCTCTTAAATTTAGCGAACTAAGTGACTGCGTAGGATCTTGTGCTTTATGTTGGGGACACAGAAGGATAAATGGTCATGCTTCTCTCAGCCTCCTTGGCCAGATCCTCTTTGCAAATACTCATACTACTCAGGATTTAATTCATGAACGTTTTAGTCCACCTGAGGACTTCCCTATGGCATTAACTACAATAATGATTAGAGACTAGTTTAAATAACTCTTCTGAGCCTTAGATTGATTCCAAGTTGGTCCTAGACCTTACTGCCTGAGTGTCCCACAAGTACTTCTGCTTAATTTATTCATCAGTTCAGTCGCTCAGTCGTGTCTGACTCTTTATGACCCCACGAACCACAGCACACCAGGTCTTCCTGTCCATCACCAACTCCCAGAGTCCACCCAAACCCATGTCCATCAAGTCGATGATGCCACCCAACCATCTCATCCTCTGTTGTCCCCTTCTCCTCCCACCCTCAATCTTTCCCAGCATCAGGGTCTTTACAGATGAGTCAGTTCTTTGCATCAGGTGGCCAAAGTATTGGAGTTTCAGCTTCAACATCAGTCCTTCCAATGAACACCCAGGACTGATCTCCTTTACGATGGACTGGTTGGATCTCCTTGCAGGCCAAGGGACTCTCAAGAGTCTTCTCCAGCACCACAGTTCAAAAGCATCAATTCTTTGGCACTCGGCTTTCTTTATAGTCCAACTCTCACATCCATACATGACCACTGGGAAAACCATAGCCTTGACTAGATGGACCTTTGTTGGCAAAGTAATATCTCTGCTTTTTAATATGCTGTTTAGATTGGTCATAACTTTCCTTCCAATGAGTAAGCGTCTTTTAACTTCATTGCTGCAATCACCATCTGCAGTGATTTTGGAGCCCAAAAAATAAAGTCAGCCAATGTTTCCACTGTTTCCCCATCTATTTGCCATGAAGTGATGGGAACGGATGCCATGATCTTAGTTTACTGAATGTTGAGCTTTAAGCCAACTTTTTCACTCTCCTCTTTCACTTGCATCAAGAGGCTTTTTAGTTCCTCTTCACTTTCTGCCATAAGGGTGGTGTCATCTGCATATCTGAGGTTATTGATAATTCTCCTGGCAATCTTGATTCCAGCTTGTGCTTCACCCAGCCCAGTGTTTCTCATGATGTACTCTGCATATAAGTTAAATAAGCAGGGTGACAATATACAGCCTTGACGTACTCCTTTTCCTATTTGGAACCAGTCTGTTGTTTCATGTCCTGTTCTAACTGTTGTTTCCTGATCTGCATACAGGCTTCTCAACAGGCAGATCAGGTGGTCTGATATGCCCATCTCTTTCAGAATTTTCCACAGTTTATTGTGATCTACACAGTCAAAGGCTTTGGCATAGTCAATAAAGCAGAAATAGATGTTTTTCTGGAACTCTCTTGGTTTTTCGATGATCCAGCAGATGTTGGCAATTTGATCTCTGCTTCCTCTGCCTTTTCTAAATCCAGGTTGAACATCTGGAAGTTCACGGTTCACGTATTGTGGAAGCCTGGCTTGGAGAATTTTGAGCATTACTTTACTAGTGTGTGAGATGAGTGCAATTGTGTGGTAGTTTGAGCATTCTTTGGCATTGCCTTTCTTTGGAATTGGAATGAAAGTCGACCTTTTCCAGTCCTGTGGCCGCTGCTGAGTTTTCCAAATTTGCTAGCATATTGAGTGCAGGACTTTTAACGGCATTATCTTTCAGGATTTGAAATAGCTCAACTGGAATTCCATCACCTCCACTACCTTTGTTTGTAGTGATGCTTCCCAAGGCCCACTTGACTTCACATTCCAGGATGTCTGGTTCTAGGTGAGTGATCACACCATCGTGATTATCTGGGTCGTGAAGACCTTTTTTGTACAGTTCTTCTGTGTATTCTTGCCACCTCTTCTTAATATCTTCTGCTTCTATGAGGTCCATACCATTTCTGTCCTTTATTGAGCCCATCTTTGCATAAAATGTTCCCTTGGTATCTCTAATTTTCTGGAAGAGATCTCTAGTCTTTCCCATTCTATTGTTTTCCTCTATTTCTTTGCATTGATCACTGAGGAAGGCTTTCTTATCTCTCCTTGCTATTCTTTGGAACTCTGCATTCAAATGGGTTTATCTTTCCTTTTCACTTCCCTTCTTTTCACAGTTATTTGTAAGGCCTCCTCAGACAGCCATTTTGATTTTTTGCATTTCATTTTCTTGGGGATGGTCTTGATTCCTGTCTCCTGTACAATGTCATGAACCTCCATCCATAGTTCATCAGGCACTGTCTATCATATCTTGTCCCTTAAATCTATTTCTCACTTCCACTGTATAATTATAAGGGATTTAATTTAGGTCATATCTGAATGGTCTAATGGTTTTCTCCACTTTCTTCAATTTCAGTCTGAATTTGGCAATAAGGAGTTCCTGATCCAAGCCACAGTCAGCTCCCGGTCTTCTTTTTGCTTACTGTATAGAGCTTCTCCATCTTTGGCTGCAAGGAATATAATCAATCTGATTTCGGTGTCAACCATCTAGTGATGTCTGTGTGTAGAGTCTTCTCCTGTGTTGTTGGAAGAGGGTATTTGCTATGACCAGTGCATTCTCTTGGCAGAATTCTGTTAGCCTTTGCCCTGCTTCATTGTGTACTCTAAGGCCAAATTGGCCTGTTACTCCAGGTGTTTCTTGACTTCCTACTTGTGCATTCCAGTCCCTGATGATTAAAAGGACATCTTTTCAGGGTGTTAGTTCTAGAAGGTCTTGTAGGTCTTCATAGAACTGTTCAACTTCAGCTTCTTCAGTGTTACTGGTCAGGGCATAGACTTGGATTACCTTGATATTGAATGGTTTGCCTTGGAAACGAACAGAGATCATTCTGTCATTTTTGAGATTGATTGCATCCAAGTACTACTGAACTCATTTTTTCTAGTCTTAGCATTTAATGCTATAAATTTCCCTCTAACCATAAAAATACTTGTATAAAAATGCCCATTAAAATCAGAAGACTAAGAACCCAAATGTCCATCAAGAGGTGAATGAATAAACAAGTGTGATATATGCATACAGTGATAGATTTTATATGACAACCAGCATGACCAGCTCAGTGGTTGTACAGAGAAGAAGCTCCAAAGCACTTCCCCAAGCAAAACTTGTACCAATGAAAGGTCATGGTCACTGGTTGATGGTGTACTACCCATCTGATCCACTACAGTTTTCTGAATCCTGGTAAAACCATTACATCCGAGAAGTATGACCAGCAAATTGATGAGATGCACTGAAAACTGTAACACACAGCCAGCATTGGTCAATAGAAAGGGCCCAATTCTTCATGACAATGCTCAAGCACACATCGCACAACCAACCCTTCAAAAGTTGAACAAATTGGGCTACAAAGTTTTACCTCATCCACCATATTCCCCTGACCTCTCACCAACTGACTACCACTTCTTCAAGCATCTTGATAGCTTTTTGCAGGGATAACTTCCACAAGCAGCAGGAGGCAGAATATACTTTTAAAGGGTTCATCAAATCCCGAAACACAGATTTTTATGCTATAGGAATAAACAAACTTACTTCTTGTTGGCAAAAACGTGTTGATTGCAATGGTTCCTATTTTGATTAATAAAAATGTGTCTGAGCCTAGTTATAATGATTTAAAATTCATGATCCAAAAGCACAGTTACTTTGGTAACAACCTAATACGTCCCTGGAATCCATCTCCTCTCTCCTCTTCATTTCTGCTCTCAGTGCCTTATTTTTTATTGTCATTGGTTGAACAGCCACCTTCTTCTATGCTTCCCAAGTCTCTGTACCCTGAATAGATAGATCTTCACATGGCACTTGACACATTGCATTGAGTCTCTAATTTACATCTTTGTCTTCCACTAACCTGGTAGGCAGAATAATGGGCCCCAAAATATTCTAACCCCTGGAACATTCTAATCCTTACAACCTGTGAACATCTTATCTGCTGTGGCCAAGTGGGACTTTACAGATGTAATTAAATTAAATCGCTTTGGATGGGGTGATTATGCTGGATTATCTAGATGGGCCCAGTTTAAGACAAGAAAGCCTTTCCAGGCTATGTCTTCTATGACCACAGAAGAGTGGTGCAACTTTGCTGGCTTTGAAGATGGAGGAAGGGGGGATCACAAGCCAAGGAATGCAAGCAGCCTCAAGAAGTTAGAAAAGGTGAGTAAACAAATTATCTTTATCCTGCAGAGCCTCCTGAAGAACCACATCCCTGCCAATACCTTGGTTTTAGCCCAGAGAGACCAACGTTGGACTTTCAACCTACAAAACTGTAAGTTAATACATTTGTGTTGTTTTGAACCACTAAGTCTGTGGTAATTTGTTAGAGCAGTCATAGAAAGCTAATACAACTAATGACAAGCTCCTTGAGGGCAAGATTCACCTTTGTGATTCTCAAAGTCTAACACAGTGCTTCATACATAAAAAGATCACAGTCTGTTGGGGACATAAATTATTACAACACAATGTTATAAGTGTTCTAAGGGTGCAGTGGACTAAATTGTACACTCAAAATCCATAACTGAAGCCCTACTCCCACAGTGTAGCTGTATTTGGAGTAAAGAAGTAATCAGGATTAAGTAGGGTAATAAGAGGAGAGCCTTGATCCAACAGGATATGTGTCCCTAATCCTAGGAGACACTAGAGAGCTGGCTTGTGTTCTCTCTGTGCCATGTTAGGACACAGTGAGAAGACAGATATCTACAAGCCAGGAAGAGGATCCTTACCAGGAACTGAATTGGTCAGCACCTTAATCTTGGGCTTCCAAACTCCAGGATTTTGAGAAAATAAATTTCTGTCATTCAAGCTAGCAAGTCTATATTTGTTATGGCAGCCCAAGCTAAGACACAGGGTTTGGTTAAAGGAACATGAGATGAAAAGCAATAATTCTATCTAGAGAGCATCATGGAAGTTTCAGTGAAGAGGTGACTGTTGAGGTGAGCTTTAATGAGTCTATCCTGCACTCTATATGCTGTGAGGTATATAAAAGATTGCTTCATCTGTGCTTCAAGTATCTTGCATTTCACTATAGGAGACAATGTTACATGCACTAGAAAGAATATCTATCGTCCTCATATACATTTGAATTTCATGTATGGTGAAGCGATAGATGCCATCTCAATGCTCCAGAGCTTAGTAAAAGTCAGCCCCACCCAACTACTTCAAGAAACCAGCCTGAACTACTCTTGCTAATTGCTTTCCTTCTTTACTTCCTATTTCCAGAATCAATCCTACAATAACTTGCAACCAAGAGAAATTTAACACACACAGACACACTTGACACCGTTTTTGCATAAATTAATCTGGATGAAACAACTAGCACGGGAAAACTTGAAAAGCAGAGGGAAATTTTGACAGAAAGACTACTTACACCTTTGAGGGTGAGTGCAAAGCTGGAAAGGGGAGCCCTGTCAGGCACACCAGATTCCTGACTGTATCACAAGATATCTCAGCCCTGTTTCAGCAACAAGTAATTAATGCCAGCTCCTACTTTCTAACTCTGACACTTGCTTCCATGCCATCTTCTTGGCAAAGCAGAAGATTCCAAAAGTTGACAGCCTTCTTTAGGTGTGGTTCTCTAGCTAAAAAATTAGAATTATTTATAAACACTTCAGAACTCTTATATTTAAATGAATATTTTTCTTCAGGGTCATTTTGAGAAGCAACAAGCTTACTAAATAATACCACATTTCTCCTCTTTTGAAATTGACAGACCTTACCCCAAATATCAAACTCAGTTTTCCACAGTCACTCATCATTTTAGATGAACAGAATGTTAGTCACATTGATCTACTACCTCATTCATAGGACTTAGTACCAAATAACTTTTGGCTAATTTTAAGAATTAAATATATATCTATATTCATGTGCATACACATATTATATACATATTGTTTTAAATATGCTATAAGCTTGAAGGCAAGCTCTAAGAGAGGAGTTAGAAATTTTTGAAATGATAAAAACATCCCTAGAAAAATGTTTAACCTCTCAAAGAACATCACATACTTCAATATATGAATTCAGGAATTCATTTTTTTAAATCAGTCACATTTCTGCAAAATCATCTTCCATATATTTCCCACAGAGCCTAGCTTGGTGGCCAATAAATATTTATGAAGCATAACTAAATAAAAACTTAAGCATTTGTCATGTTGTCCATTTTGACCATCACTGCATAAATAATATTCTTAATCTGTGTACTATTTAAGACCTATTCTGGTCCTTCGAAAGATTCTCTCATAGATGGATTTTAGATCTTACTGCAATATCAGCCTGTCTGAGGGCATCTTTTGAGTTCTATTAAACCCAATGAACATCCAGTATAGGTATACAGACTTTTAATACTGTAGCCATGGTAGTTGACATTTATGCCTCTCGGGGTTTCTCTCCTCTAGCCTGGGGGGGTGATGAGAGGACAAAGACTCCCAGTTTCATTGTCCATATTTTTTATCAGCTGTCATCAAGAAACAAAATAACTCTGGAAGCACATTCCAATCTCCTACACCTATAACATCTGTCAGTTTGAGATCCGACAGATGGAAACTCACCAGTAGACTCATGGAAGCATGGCTAAATCTACACACATGCAGAGCAGAAATACCAATAGGCAAGTGTAAGAGAAGGGTTAAGGAGAACTCTCTATAGTAAGTCTGATTTAGTAGCCAGTTTGAGCATCCTTCTATCAAGTAGGTATAACTGTGTTCTCCTATAAATATAATCCCTATATACTAGAATAGGAATCACATAGGATTCCTTTTTTTTTGTTTTTAGGACATAGGATTCCTTTTAAAAGTGAAGGTCCCTCTAGTGCTTTTAAATTCTCATGTATTGAATTATAAATCTCTATCTCTCCCTACATACAAATGTGCATGTAATTATAATAAAATACATATTTCATAAGCTCAAAATGGCCATTTAAGGAGTTTGTGAAAACTTTTAATGACACAAAGAAATACTATGACTGAAATATTAAAGAGGAGGGTACAAAATGTTATATGATGTATTATCATATTACATAAAAGGCCATGTCTAGGAAAGAAAACTGGAAAGAAATGTGCCCAGAAATTTAATGTTATTCCATGTGAGAAAGTATGGGAAAAAATTATTGTCCTTTTCTATGTATTTCTCACACTCTCAATAATGAGCATATTCTTACAATTTAAAAAGTTGAATAAATGCCATTTGATGGAACCATAATGGTTTATATACATACTGCTGTATCCAAAACAGAAGTGGCATAATGGAAGGCTAAAGGACCTTTGCAAATAGAAGCAAGAGTCTGCAAGCTCCCCTAGTCCCAAAACTTTACCATTCACTGACAGCAGGTAACCAGTTAACTAAAATTTTTAAAGGGGAAATATTTCTCTCTGATTTAAAGAGAAAAAATGTCACAAGCCCAGGCCACCATGATCCCACAGACTACTACTAGCCAAGAGTTCATTCCATACACAAAAGTACAGACCTATTCTCAATTGTAGGAAAGTAATTACATGCACTGAATTTGGTTTGCTTAAAGCATAGGCCATAATCTTATGGCATCAGCAAGCTAGACATAAAATACTACACTTTATATAAATACATTTATATGACATTCTAGACAAAGCAGAACTAATCTACATTGACAGAAAGCAGTGTGAAGCTGAGGGTGGGCATGTGGAAACTATGTCTTGACTGTGATGGTGATCACCTGGTTGTATATTTGTTAATACTCATTGAACTGTATGCTTAAAATGGTGCATTTGGTTTTATATAAATTGTACTGCAACAAAAATAAATAACCCCTGCCATTTATGAAATAGTAATATAAAGCATGATAGTCTGGGGACAACCCAAATGATAGCCACAATCCAAAATAAAAGCATACCTACCCCTCCCAAAAACTTGTAATAACTCCAAAATTCTGCCAATGTAGAGGCATTCTTAAGAGATTTTGGAGTATCATGTTAATGGGAAAATATCACTTGTAAATGGGAAAAAAAATACCTTAGCCATTATTAGCTATCTGTTTCCCTGGTGACTCAGACAGGGAAGAATCTGCCTTAATGCAGGAGACCTGGGTTGGGAAGATCCCCTGGAGGAGGGCATGGCAACCCACTCCAGTATTCTTGCCTGGAGAATCCCCAGGAACCAAGGAGCCTAGCGGGCTACAGTCCATGGGGTCACAAAGAGTCAGACATGGCTGAGCACACACAGCACAGAAAATATTACAGTAGTGCCAGCGCAGAAGTGGGGGTCTGGAAGTGGGGCAGGGGGACAGGACTGGAGAGAGCCTCATAAACACCCCACAGTGAGAGTGCCCCAAGACCGCCTTGCCTGGTTTACCACATCTCCTCTCTCTTGTTGTACAGAACTGTAAACCTCAGGAAAGTTCATCCCTGACCATACACGTGACGCCCAACTGAACCCCAGTTCCCTCCCTCCTGGACCTTTTGCCAAAGACAGTGGTGATGAACAACACTGACAGCTCTTGTGTACTGCTTTATAGCCTCAAACCATTTTCATGTCAGTTATTATATTTCATTAGACCAACATAGCTGCCTTTGAAGTAATAACTAACAGTCAAATAGCACCACCACTCCCTCTTCTGTTAAGGAAACAGAGACCCTAGAGAGCTCAGGTGGTTTGGCCAGTGCCACAGAGCTGAGAATGACCAGAGATGCTTCCTGCATGTGCTTCCGGTGGGGGGCCATACATGGATCCCCATGTGAAAACCTTGACACAGGGAAAATTTAGTGCCTGAATTTGCCAACCTAATATTGATATTGAAAAATGCATGGTAAACTTATATGTAGAATCTAAAAATACAACAAACTAGTGAGCAAAAAGGAAGCAGACTCACAGACCTAGAGAACAAACTAGTGGTCACCAGTGGGGAGGGTGGCAGGGGCAGTAAGAGGGGGTAAGAGAGTGGGTGGCATAAGCTATCTGGTATAAGATAGGCTACAGGGATGTACAACACAGGGAATATAGCCAGTATTTTGCAATAACTGTAAACAGAGTGTACCCTTTAAAATTGCATAAAAAATTTGAAAAAATACGCAGCAAAGTACTATCTGTGAACAAGAACAGCTTTTATCTTTACATAAATTTCTTTTTTTTTTCATTTATTTTTATTAGTTGGAGGCTAATTACTTTACAATATTGTAGTGGTTTTTGTCATACATTGACATGAATCAGCCATGGATTTACATAAATTATTTCAATTGCCACAAACCTAAGTCAGCCAACTGGGGTTCAAGTTCCTACTAGCTGTGTTATCCACCCTCCTTGCCCTTAATTTCATGTGTAAAATTAGCATATTAATATACATTCCTTTTAATTCATAGAACAACTGCAAAATAAAATAAATTATGAACATTAAAATATTCTATAACTTGCATAGTACCAAATCACCATTAGATGTTTATAATTATCCAAACCTACACAGGGATTATACATGAAGAAGAAGTGAAGAAGTGAAGTCACTCAGTTGTGTCCGACTCTTTGCGACCCCGTGGATTGTAGCCTACCAGGCTCCTCCATCCATGGGATTGCCATTTCCTTCTCCAGGGATTATATATATGTTTTATTAATTACCAAAAGGTTTTTCATTAATTAATTTTTAAATGACTTTTGTAAAAAAAAAAAAAAGAAATCTATATGAGAAAATACCTTCAAGAATCTTACTATTCATGGCTCTCAATTTCAGAATTCTTTCATCTGGTAAAAAAGAATTGTAGAGGAGTTCACTCTTAGGAAGAGCCCAGAAATAACCAAATGGGAAGTGTAGGGGAAAGTAACAATTTACTAGGGATCAAGCATGACAAAGTAATGGAAACCAAGATGAGTTTTCACAGAAAAGAACATCCAGGAAGCAGTAAGTTAGACGGCAAAAATGGGCCAAGATTGACTTTGATGTAGAAATTACAACTAAGTTTAATTGCTTTACAGCTTTTGTTGTTCTCCATGTATAGCTGAAAAGGGCTTAAAGTAGAATCAAGATAGCCCATGACACAAGGATATTTTTGTGTAAGACTGAGAATTTTCAGATTCTCAGTCAAAAGTAGGCAAAGTAACACAGTATCTCTGAAACCAAAGATCTTCAGAAATGCCCACTCTCTGGAGGGTTCTTTTATAGTTTCTGTAATGACCATTCAAGAAGGAATTCCACTCAACCCTGTTACTCTCAGCCTGCAGACCCTCCTCCAGCTAGCGTCCTCACTTGTCTTCAAAAAATATTTGCAGATCTAAGAATTAGTCCTGTATCCACATTGCCAAAGAACAATTCATTGTGAGAAGTCAATACTTTGAGGTCTCAGAGCTGAACCTGGAAAAAACAAAATCAAAACAGTACACCCTTGATTTTACCACATCACTATTCCATGCACCAGTCATTCTGATAAAATCTTCTCTGTGCTTCCCAATATGACCTTCAAAATCTTCCTTTAGAGTAGCTAGAAGAAGAAAAATTTTTTTCTGTTTTCCTTTCATTCTCACATAAATTTTAGGGGTATAAATGCTGCCTACTATGTGCTAAGAGAATAGAAAGAAAAGAAATCAGATAAAAAGTAATAGGCAGCTTGAACCCCATCTGCATCTTATGTAATTTATTTATTTCTATTGGTAAAAATTTCAGAAAATACCTTATTGCTGAAGAAATATGTTCTGAAAAATAAAATTTCAACTGGGAAGACTGAATCCCAACCTCATGGTTGGGAAAAGTTGGCCATGGATGGGAAAAGTTTCCGATTGCCAAGTCTTTCATGCAACCTCAGTGTGCAATGCCTCTGATTCCATTAGGGCATGCTCTACTTATATTCTGCTGCGGGACAGGAATTTGTCACACATACACACACACACGGGGACCCTTCAGGCCATTGACATCTGCAAAATGACAGCGCTACCAAGGAGGCCATGGAAGCAGCAAGAAAACAATTACGTTTTCTGTGAATGAGCGTGCATATGTATCAGATGAAGCATTTATCATCTATCCTAATAAAATTTTTTCTTTTTTGCTTACTTTTCTTTTTAAAATCAGTCTTCAACAGTGGCTCACTGGAGACGGATCTGGCTGTAGTGTTGGTGGTGGCCCTCCATCCACTGACACCATTTCTCTCACAATCCAAAGGAGTTAAATATGGCCATGGATGGGAAAAGTTTCCCATTGCCAAGTCTTTCATGCGATTGAGATGGACTCTTCAAAGATTTTTCTGTCCTATCCAGACATCTTGATCCAAACAGAAGAAGAAAATCAGAGAAGTCCCTTTTAGGGCAATTGGTTAGAGAACTGATGGACAGTTAAGTCTAGTCTTGTTGGCTGAGGGCTCTTGTATTATCTGCTTCTTTTCCCTGTTCCAAAAATTAGATCCATTTTAGACAGGAGAGAACTAGGACATCTACTACCTGCTGCAGGCAGAGCCAGTTCATAGAAATAGTCAGTCAGAAGCAAATAAGGGAAAGAGCTTTATCATGCTATCATTGATAATCTTTATGTTAAATATGGAACCAACATTATTTTCATAAGCCTGCTCAGCTCTTCTACCTCCATCTCCTCCTGCTCCTGAAATCCCTCCACTGTGCCTTCTGCACCCTGCAGTCTATTAGCAGTAAGTTCTCTTTCACCTTCAACTTTTCTCCAAAGTTACTAACAGAAACCTTATTCTGCCCTGAGGACACTGTCTACAGATTACTGGAGTAGTCTCTAGTGGTAGTCTCCGTCAAGTGACCTAAATTGTTAAAACTAAAAGTAAAGTATGTATATTCCATGCTCCTCATGGCTATTTCTAAATCATTGCCTTTCCCTTTCCCTAAAATTTTCCAGCTTTGAATCCGTATCTTGGTCTATTATCACCTCCCCTCCCTTTTGTAGACATCTACCCACTTCTTGATCATTTTCTCTCATGTTTCAAGACCACTGCCACTCTAACAACATGCATGTCTTAATTCTTAGTGATTCCAATTCCATGCTGTTGATACTTTCAACGCTGTCCTCTTTACTCTTCCTCTCTCCTCCAATTATTTTGTCCTCTACCCTATCTCAGTCCATCTCCCCTTGTCATTACCATATCTACAATTACCATAATCTCAGATTCAAACATCCCACACTCAGACCTCCATCCACTTCTCTTTCCAGGTCACTCTCTATTCTATAGAATCTATAGCGCCCACCTGCAATAATCCATCAGCCCCACTAGGACCTACAGTCAATTAATTCTACCATCTGTGTTCACTGTTCCTCCCCCCATCATGTCTTTGCTTCCATTATCCTGTTTAAATGCCATGATTTGTCATTATAAACACTCTCTTACTTATACCCTCCACCCTTTGCTTCTCTCTCAATTTATCACACTTAACAAAACCCAGCCCTGGGAAAATCCAATCTCCTGCTACTCTGTGCCTGCACCCAAGAAGCTGAAAAATGGCTAGGAAAAACAAACAAACAAGCCGTCATGTTGATGAGGAACCGCGTTATGTTAACATTGCTGAACCTCAAATAGACCTGGCAATACTACAGCCTTTCAATAGCCAATTCACTCTCACGCATCTAGATGCCAATTGCGTATTTTCTCCTTTATCCTTGGTGGTGGTTTAGTCACTAAGTCATGTCCAACTCTTGCGATCCCATGGACTGTAGCCTGCCAGGCTCCTCTGACCTCCATCTCTTCCCCACCCTCATTCTCAAATGAGGAATTATATCCTATTTTTTGGCCATATATTCTGCCTTCCCTAGTTTTTTATAGATGGACTACTGAAAATCCCAAGACAGGATCTCCACATACACACTAGATTCTACTCTCTTCTTAATTCAGTCACAATGATTCTCTTTTCTTTACCGCATGATAAATTTCTCTATTGGATCACTCCCATCAGCATATAATCATTTTTTTCTTACCAATTTCATTTGGTGGAAACTCCCTCCCTTCCAGTTGAATAAGCGAAAAAAAAAAAAAATAATAAAGTCATTCTTGAATTCTGGCTTTCTCTCACACCACGTATTCAGTCCATCAAGACATCCTATTGGCTCTACCTTCAAAACAGATCTAGAACCTGACTACTTCTCACCATCTTTGCTATTACACCCTAATCTAAGCCACCACCGTCTAGCACCTAGATTATTATAACAGCTTCCTGTATGGCCTCCCTATTTCTATTCTAACCCTCCTACTAACCATTCCCAATGCAGCAGCCAAACTGATCCTTTTAAACAAAGACCCCATCATGCCCCACTTACTCAAAAAGCTCTCAACTGGTTTCCCATCTTACTCAGCCTGAAAGACCTACAAGGCCCTTCACTTCTGATCCCCCAGCTCATCCTGCTTCCCCTCTGCCTTTATTCCAACTCTCCCCTTTACTCACTTTGTTACTACAGTCACAGAGTTTTTTGATGCTCCTTTAAAACACCCAACGCATTCCTCCATGTGGACTTTTTCACTTGCTCTTCCCTCTGCTTGAAACATTCAATTCAAATGGTCACAGGCTCATCCACTCACTTCTACATCTGTGTTCAAATATTACTTTACCTGACCACTGCACTTAAAATTATACAGCCTCACACACAATTTCTACTTTCCTTTCCTCTTTCGTTTTTCTCCATCACATTTTTATCTTCTCATATCCTATACAATTAACTCTAAGTTCTTTGTTATCTGTTACACACAGGCACACACAGCTGAAAGTATGCTCCATGAAGAAAGGGATGTGTCTATCTTGTTCACAGTTATATATCCAGTTCTAGTAGAGTGCTTGGAGCATAGTAGATATTTAAGTATTTGTTGAATGGATGATTTTAATACCTTAACTAGGTGTTCTATATTATTTTATACCTATCTGTGTATGCAAGTCTGCCATCTCCACAGCACAAATCATGGCTTCCACAAGATGAGTTTCCACATTAAATACTAACTAAATAGAATTTCAGTATATATAACATCCTGATCAGCCAAGTCCTTTCCAAATTCCTCACCCACAGAACCTGAGAGAGACAATAAAATGATTGCTGTTGTCTCAAGCCCCTAAGTTTTGGAGTCAGTGATTACATAGCAAGAATCTATTGTCACACTTTTACAACATAACTTTTGGAAGACACAAATAATTCCCACCTTAAATTAGCTATTCCATACTAAGTTCTCTCTTTCTCTAGCAATAAAGTTACCAATAAAATTACTTAACCCCCTGCATATATTTATTGGTCAAGTAAACTATTTATGTGTCAAATGTCATAGATTCCCAAACTACATAATAATCCAATTACAATAAAAATGTATTTTTTGCTCACAAAGTATAGAAAAGTGAGTAAGTTATGGGGTGGTCTTCCTTTGAGCCGTCAGTCTAATAGTAGCCCCACTAAATTCAATATGTGGTCTCCAAAGTCACTCTAGAAGTTTTCCCCATTCTAGCCAATTACAAAAAGGAAAAAACATGCAGGACACAAGGGAGGTTTTTATGGACCAGTCCTAGAAACGGCACACCACTTTCTACAAACATTCCAGTGGTAGAATTCAGTACCCATGGCCAGCCCCAAGTGTAAGGAACAATGGGAAGTACAATCCAGCTAAGTGCCCAGTAAGTAGAGTTGCCGGTCTTAGGTAAACTATAAAACAGAACAGTGTATCCTGTATTTCTCTGCAATCCTACAAGGAGAAGACAACATTTCTGTTGAACAAATAATATCCAAATGAGAAGCAGGAATGATATCTCACTATATATTCTTAATATGTCACAGTCTCGATTGACGTCTACACACTACTATATTTAAAATATCAATAGATAACCAATGAGGACCTATTGCATATCACAGGGAACTCTGCTCAATATTCTATAATAATCTAAATGGGAAAAGAATTTGAAAAAGAATAATGTATAACTGAATTACTTCAGTGTACACCTCAAACTAACACAACACTGTTAATCAACTATGCTCCAATATAAAATTTAAAAGACATGTGCCAGTTTCAGAATACTTAAGGCCAGATACAACAACTCAAAATCAGTGCAATTGCAGATTGCACTTGAGGACTCAAAGGAATGGTAAGATTCACTTATAAAATCACAGAAGCAGGGAACTGCAAAGAAATGGAAATGAAGTCTCTAGTTCTGCTAAAGATAATGATCATATCTGGAAAGACCTTGTAACTTATCCACAGAAAGTCATCATCTAAGCATCTAACGCAGATTCATTCAATGGTTATTTATCGACCTGATTTTTCTGGAAAAATGACCTTATATGTTGCTAACAGGAGATAGAACATAGCAGAAAAATGACAACAGACTTTAGTAAACTTCTCATGACCTGGATACCATCAGTTCTCCTTATCTGATTTCCTCTCCTGACTAAAATAATCATTTTGGCATATCTGGCCTCCAGAAAAAAACAATAATTCTTACAATTTCCATTCAGGCAGGCATGTTCAGCCTACAAGATGCACCCAGCAAAGACCCTACCGATCAGGTGATTAATTTAGAGAAAGCTGAGTTTAGGTGACAAAATGAGAAGAATATCATTCTTCTTGAGAGTGAGACTGAAATGCTATTTGTATAAAGATCCAGTCTTGGACCTGGTGATACAGTGGTAAGAAGCCACCTGCCAATGCAGGGTTGATCCTGCATCAGTTAATCCCTGATCTGGGAAGATCCCACATGCCGTGGGGCAACTAAGCTACAACTACTGAAGCCTACGTGCTCTAGAACCTAAGAGCTGGAACTGCTGAATCCACATGCTCCAACTAATGAAGTCTGTGAGCCCTAAAACCTGTGCTCCACAACAAAAGAGGTCACCGCAATGAGAAGCCTGCACTCTGTAACTAGAGAGTAGCCCCTGCTTGCCAATAATTAGAAAAAGCCTGAAGGCAGCAACAAACACCCAGTGCAACCAAAAATTTTAAAAATAAATAATAATTCTTATAAAAATTCAGTCTTGGCTCTCAAAAACATTTCAGAATATTCCCATTTTTGGAGGAAATGATAAATGTTATGGATAAGAAGTTGAGCTCTAGCCATAAGAAAAAATTACAATCAAGATAAACCTAATCAGGGTCTGATTGGAGACTTGACCCTAATATTTGGTCCAATACCAAATCAAGTGAGGAACTTAGTGCTATATTATTTAGCTTTTTAAATCTCTTCTAAATCTAAGAATTTAAAGAGTTAACCTACTTATCGAAAAAACTAGCACACAATATGGTTTCTATTTTCATATCATTTTCGACATTGTTTTAATGTAGGTCTATTTTTGTAGCTAACAAACCTAGCTGTGAAACTATTCTGGGGATGATATGAAACTAGATATGAAACTATTCTAGGGATGCTAAATTTCCTTTTTCTCTAATTGGATACACATTACGCTATCAATTTGCCTCAAGAAGTTGGCATAAAAAGAAGGAATGGCCCTAAGGAAGGAGAAATCCAGTCCAAGTCAGATGTATGGAAATGGATGGCTTCCATGGGAAGATCCTTACAACTCACAATGAGTTCACTTGTGGGTTTCTTCTTGAAATTTCTCAAGGGACCTACCAATACTTATAGGAGCTCATCCTTATCCCCCACACTAAAGCCAATGGGAAATTCTATATTAAGCACAGAAGATTGTCTTAATATAGAATACAAGTCAGAAGTACTGTCAAATGTCAGAGGTCCCTCAGCAACAATGGCAAGTTTGAAACTCATGAGTTTCAATTGCCCCATTTTAAGAGACATTCAAGCCCATGAAGTGGGAAATTTGCAATCCATCTCATTTGTTTTCCTAGAGTAGACTTTAAACTTCAGAGCCAAAAAATTTAATGTTTTACTAATTGCATTTGTTGTTGTTTAGTCACCAAGTCCTGTTTGACTCTTTGTGACCACATGGATTGTAGACCACCAGGTTCCTCTGACCACGGGATTTCCCAGGCAAGAATACTGGAGTGGGTTACCATTTCCTTTTCCAGGGGATCTTCCCGACCCAGGGATGAATCACACGTCTTCTGCATTGGCAAGGGGATTCTTTACCACTGAACCACCAGGGAAACTCATACTAGCATAATTTTAATAAATATTGCTTCTGAAAAGGTTCTTCATCTATTTCCATATCCACACCACCATCCAGGACTTTTTATTAGGATCTATTTGCAAATAGTAGCATACTCCACATGATGTACAGAGAGCTAAAGAAATCTATATGAAAGAATTTACCATGTAAATTATAGTACAGATCCACCCAAGGGCAGAAATGTACAGCTCTAGAATATTTCTGTTGAGTTAAAATCTAACAGAGAATGAAAAGATGCTCAATATTATTAGTCACTACCGAAATGCAAATCAAAATAACACACTCAGTTCAGTTCAGTCGCACAGTCGTCTCCAACTCTTTTCAACCCCATGAATAGCAGCACACCAGGCCTCTCTGTCCATCACCAACTCCCGGAGTCCACCCAAACCCATGTCCATTGAGTCAGTGATGCCATCCAACCATCTCATCCTCTGTCGCGCCCTTCTCCTCCTGCCCTCAATCTTTCCTAACATCAGGGTCTTTACAGATGAGTCAGTTCTTTGCATCAGGTGGCCAAAGTATTGGAGTTTCAGCTTCAACATCAGTCCTTCCAATGAACACCCAGGACTGATCTCCTTTACGATGGACTGGTTGGATCTCCTTGCAGGCCAAGGGACTCTCAAGAGTCTTCTCCAGCACCACAGTTCACAAGCATCAATTCTTTGGTGCTCAGCTTTCTTTTTTTTTTTTTTCAGCTTTCTTTATAGTGCAACTCTCACATCCATACATGACCACTGGAAAAACCATAGCCTTGACTACACGGACCTTTGTTGGCAAAGTAAAGTCTCTGCTTCTTAATATGCTGTCTAGGCTGGTCATAACTTTCCTTCCAAGGAGTAAGCGTCTTTTAATTTCATGGGTGCAGTTACCATCTGCAGTGATTTTGGAGCCCAAAAAATAAAGTCAGCCAATGTTTCCACTGTTTCCCCATCTATTTGCCATGAAGTGATGGGACCAGATGCCATGATCTTAGTTTTCTGAATGTTGAGCTTTAAGCCAACTTTCGCACTCTCCTCTTTCACTTTCATCAAGAGGCTCTTTAGTTCTTCACTTTCTGCCATAAGGGTGGTGTCAACTGCATATCTGAGGTTATTGATAATTCTCCTGGCAATCTTAATTCCAGCTTGTGCTTCATCCAGCCCAGTGTTTCTCATGATGTACTCTGCATATAAGTTAAATAAGCAGGGTGACAATATACAGCCTTGACGTACTCCTTTTCCTATTTGGAACCAGTCTGTTGTTTCATGTCCTGTTCTAACTGTTGTTTCCTGATCTGCATACAGGCTTCTCAACAGGCAGATCAGGTGGTCTGATATGCCCATCTCTTTCAGAATTTTCCACAGTTTATTGTGATCTACACAGTCAAAGGCTTTGGCATAGTCAATAAAGCAGAAATAGATGTTTTTCTGGAACTCTCTTGCTTTTTCGATGATCCAGTGAATGTTGGCAATTTGATCTCTGCTTCCTCTGCCTTTTCTAAAACCAGTTTGAATATCTGGAAGTTCACAGTTCAAGCCTGGCTTGGAGAATTTTGAGCATTACTTTACTAGCATGTGAGATGAGCGCAATTGTGCGGTAGTTTGAGCATTCTTTGGCATTGCCTTTCTTTGGGATTGGAATGAAAATGGACCTTTTCCAGTCCTGTGGCCACTGCTGAGTTTTCCAAATTTGCTGGCATATTGAGTGCAGCACTTTCACAGCATCATCTTTCAGGATTTGAAATAGCTCAACTGGAATTCCATCATCTCCACTAACTTTGTTTGTAGTGATGCTACCTATGGCCACTTGACTTTACTTTCCAGGATGTCTGGCTCCAGGTGAATGATCACACCATCGTTTTTATCTGGGTTGTGAAGATCTTTTTTGTACAGTTCTTCTGTGTATTCTTGACACCTCTTCTTAATATCTTCTGCTTCTGTTAGGTTTCTACCATTTCTGTCCTTTATTGATCCCATCTTTGCATGAAATGTTCCCTTGGTATCTCTAATTTTCTTGAAGAGATCTCTAGTCTTTCCCATTCTGTTGTTTTCCTCTATTTCTTTGCATTGATCCCTGAAGAAGACTCTCTTATCTCTCCTTGCTATTCTTTGGAACTCTGCATTGTAATGGGTATATCGTTCATTTTCTCCTTTGCTTTTTGCTTCCCTTCTTTTCTCAGCTATTTGTAAGGCCTCCTCAGACAGCCATTTTGCTTTTTTGCATTTCATTTTCTTGGGGATGGTCTTGATTCCTGTCTCCTATACAATGTCATGAACCTCCATCCATAGTTCATCAGGTACTCTATCAGATCTAGTACCTTGAATCTATTTCTCACTTCCACTGTATAATTATAAGGGATTTGATTTAAGTCATACCTGAAATGGTCTAGTGGTTTTCTCCACTTTCTTCAATTTCAGTCTGAATTTGGCAATAAGGAGTTCCAGATCCAAGCCACAGTCAGCTCCCAGTCTTGTTTTTGCTGACTGTATAGAGCTTCTCCATCTTTGGCTGCAAAGAATACAATCCCTCAGATGGCCAGAATTTTTAATGGGAAATAAGTCTTGGTGAAGATACGGAGAAACCAGAATCTTCCTACATTGCTGATGAGAATATAAAATAGTGCTATTACTATGGAAAACAGTTTGCTATTTTCCTTAATAAGCTAAACACTGAATCATCATGTTACCCAGTAAGCAATTCCACTCCTTGGTATATAGTCCCCAAAACTGAAAATAGGTATTCAAAAATGCCTGGTATATGAATTCCATAGCAGCATTATTCACAACAGCCAAAGGTGGCAACAACCTAAATTTCCATCAACTGATGAATTGATAAACACATTATTTAGCCATAAAAATGAGTGAGGTACTGATATATGCCACACCAGGGATGACCCTTGAAAACTTTATGCTAAGTGAAAAAGAAGCCAGACATAAAATGCTATATATTATAGGTTCCATTTATTTAAAATATCAGGATTAGATAAATCCATAGAGACTAAACCCAGATTGGCAGTTACCAGGGACTGAGAAGAGCAGTAAATGGGGAGTGAAGGCTTAATGGGTGTGGAGTGTTTTTTAGGATGATGAAAATGTCTTGGAACTAGATTATGGTGATGGTTATACAACACTGTGAATGTACTAAATGCCACTGAACTAAATACCACCATGTGTACAATAGATAGCTAGTAGGAAGTTGATGTATAACACAGGGAGCCCAGCCCAGCACTCTGATGACCTAGAGGGGTGGGATGGGGAAGGGTGTGAGGGAGGGGATATATATATATATATATATATAATTATGGCTGATTTGCATTGTACAGCAGAAACCAATACAACATTGTAAAGCAATTATTCTCCAATTTAAAAAATAAATAAAATGGTTAATTTTCTTTTCTTTGTTAACAAAAATAAATGGAAAAAATTAAAGAGGCAGGGCCCACTTAGGGGCGCGTGCGCACACGTGCACACACACACACACACACACACACACCTGGTCACTTAGGGGCACACACACACACACACACACCCCTGGTCACTTAGGGGCACACACACACACACACACACCTGGTCACTTAGGGGCACACACACACACACACACACACCCCTGGTCACTTAGGGGCACACACACACACACACACACACACACACACCTGGTCACTTAGGGGCACACACACACACACACCTGGTCACTTAGGGACACACACACACACCTGGTCACTTAGGCACACACACACACACACACACACACACCTGGTCACTTAGGGGCGCACACACACACACACACACACCTGGTCACTTAGGGACACACACACACACCTGGTCACTTAGGCACGCACGCACACACACACACACACACACACACACCTGGTCACTTGTGGTCCTTTACCAGGGTTTGGCAGTCTCGTATGTTAGGTGGAGCTGTGGCACAAATCATTCTCTGGTCACCAGAGGCCTGATGTCAGCGCCCCCACACCCTCAGCCGTGAGCCTGGGGGAGAGCTGGAATTGAAACAGACATCCTCTATGACCCCCAGGCTTCTGAGTGGGTGGGTGATGTTCTCCTTTTTCTTCTTCAGGGAGATGACAGGAAGGGCAGGCTGTGCTTTTATTCCACAACCTTCAGCCTGTTTCAAGAGCTCCTACCAGCTACAGAGTCATCTCCAAGCCCAAGAAGCCTTGGCATGGCTCCAAGGTGTCCAGGTTGTGTCCCCAAAAGCTCAGTGCCAATGCTTTGTGCATTCATTGCAGTGTTTCTGAGCAGTTCCACATCAGTATCATTTCCACTGGTATTTGCACAAATGAGTTTGGACAATGTTATTTTAACATTCCTTCTTATTCCTACATCCTGAATTCTTGACTAGTAACATAAATGGGACAAGTGCTTGAGGGCTAAACACTGCTTTTAAGTTTTTCAAAAACATGACAATTATTTGAGAAGACTATCACTGCCCTTACTCATCTCTTTCTACTGAGTCCCAGAAATAAAGAATAGAGGAAACATGTCTGACATGTCATAAGGCTCTTAATAAACTAAACATCTTCCAGAGAGCAATCATTTTCTGCCTGGAAATTTTTTAAGATTGCAGTCTATGCACACACTAATCTTATGCAAATCACTTACCAAAAGCATATGCTAACTTCACTCACTGTGGCTCCTCTTTTGCATGCAGTGGTTTTTGAAACACCCTTGGAAGAACTCTCAGAACCCAGTGCTGAAGAGAGTGCTGTTATCATATGTATTCTCTTACTTAATAAAATAGCACAAATACCAGATATTTCTTTACTGATTCAATTAGTAAACATTTCTTGAGGGCCTTCAGAATACCATGCCTGGCACTGGACATAAAAGAAACAAAAAGAGACAAGTCAAAGAACCCAAATATTTCATTCTCTTTTTGAAAACATCTATTTCTAAACATGGAAGGAGAACAAGTCGACAACCTGGACAGGTCAAAGGTTGGCACGTCAGGATCCAGATTCCAACTCAAACTCCTTCCTTCTGGACCCTTTTTCTGACTGTCCCTAACCAGCTCTAGTCATCTCTAACTGTATTGCTTCATTTTGTACATGTGACTGCATTATTTTGTGTGTGTGTATGTATTCACATGATAGACATGGATATCATCATCTCTTTCTATGCACTCCATATATAGATAAAAGAGTACATACACAGGCACCTTCATATCTTTCTAACTATAGTACAGGCTTTTGAGGGATAAGTGGCTATGCCTTGTATCTGTCATCACCTTTTTTTTAATAGCCCACCCATCTTTGTTCCCATGTTCAGCATCAGGTGTGGGATATAAACTTAGTAGGGTCTCAAGAGGGGCTGGTGCCATTAAAAAGAATGAAACAATGCCATTTGCAGCAACACTGATGGTCCTAGAGATTATGCTGTGTTTGGCTGTGTTACTAGCTCAGTCATATTCAACTCTTTGTGACCTCACGGTCTGTAGCCCGCCAGGCTTCTCTGTCTATGGAATTCTCCAGGCAAGAATACTGAAGTGGGTTGCCTTCTCCAAGGGATCTTCCCAGGAATCAAACCTGGGTCTCCTGTATTGCAGGCAGATTCTTTACCATCTGAGCCACCAGGGAAGCCCTATGCTATCATACTAAGTGAAGAGGAAGACAATATCATATGGTATCACTTATATGCAGAATCAAAAAATATATATACAAATGAACTCATCTACAAAATGGACTCACAGACTTAGAGAACAAACTTATGGTTACCTGTGGGGAAGGATTTGGGGGACAGATGGAATAGATTGGGAGTTTAGGACTGACATGTACATACTGCTACATTTAAAACAGAAAACAAACAAGGACTTACTGTATGCCACAATGAACTCTGCTCAATATTCTGTAATAACCTAAATGGGAAAAGAATTTGAAAAAGAATAGATACATGTGTATGTATAACTGAATCACTTTCCTGTACACCAGAAACTAACACAACATTGTTAATTAACTATTCTCCCATATAAAATGAAAAAAAAAGTTAAGGACTGGTAAACCAACTTGGAAGTAAGGAAATTACTCTGGTCACTACGACATTTTCTTCCTTGAAACAAAACAGCTATTCAACAACTTCATAGTCAACCTTCACGAAACCATTTGACTTTTCAAAACTTTTTACCTACATTATCTCATTTCATTCTCATAACAAAGTAGATTGTGTGATTTCCCCATTTTACTAATGAGCAAAACCAAGAGCCAGAGAAGAAACTGGTATGTCTAGCTAGGAGGTTGTACTATTTTGTTTGCCCTTTCAGATCCTCTCTCCCCTTTCTCCACCTGCTCCCTTTCCCAGGACGCTGACCTACCTCAAATGCCCCCTTGCTCACTGGCTTCCGGTTAAAGTTGGCCAGTGGAAGGATCTAAGGAGAGAGAGCAGGAGGAGAGTAAGGTTGGGTATTTATTTCTCTTATTCCTTTCCTATTGGTTGACCAGAAGTCAACCGTGACCCTTAAATGATGACAACAGCTCCTCTCAGGTGGCCCTCTCCATTTTCCCCTCCCTCCCAACTCCAGTAACCACTCCCTCTCCTTGGTTCTTCAACCTGATAATGGCTCCCCACTTTTGCTTTCCAAGAGACCCCATATCATCCTTGCTGCTTCCCTCAACCCAGGCCATGCCTTGTAAATAATCTTTCTTTTAAGTGCTCCTCAACTGCCCAATGTGAATGTGCCATCTTCCTTGCTAGGATCCTGAGCAGTGTAATTAGTACCATTCACACCTTCTACCTCCTGCTCAATCCTTTGGGTTCCCAGTCTAAATGCTTGCTCATAGCAATATCAAATCAAAGCGAGGGGTGCTATCACATCACATAGGCCTCCTGTTCCACATCAGGACATTCCAGGAGTGCAAACCTTCCCCAGTGGAGCCTGCTGGTCCTGCTGGTGAGGTCTGGAGCATAGGAGCCTGTACCTGCAGACAGCTGTAGTTTGCTCTCAGTAAACAAGTCAGCCCTGGCCATCAACATTAGTGGAAGCAAGACAATGACTCATCAGAGAAGCTGCAGTCACTTGACCCCCCATGACTCAGACACATATTGTTAACAGTCCGCTGAGCTGCATAAAAGCTGAATAAACTAAGGCTCTGCCTCATCCACGTTCCTGGCAATTACTGAGGTAAAAAGCACTAGAAATCTGAGTCTATTTCGTTCTGTCCTCAAATATTCTCCCCCATCAGTCCTTCAGTGTCCTTCTATCATCCCTCCTCTTTCCACCCCACGCACACAAAAAAGCACATTGCTGAAAATGAATCAGATAGAGGTACACAAGGGCTGCACTTCTGAGATAACAAGCACAAGGCCACCAGCCAACACTGCATTTTGCTCTAATCATTTTGTGGCGCACAGAATCCACAGCTCCAAAGTCAGCTTTCTCTTGTCTTCCGGTTATAACTTCAGCAAGGAACTCGGTTTAAGAGCCAAGTATCCTCTGCTGACAAGTTTCTCATCCAATTTTTCCACCTCAATTCCTCTCTCAGTTGAGGCTTTCTCAGATTTCATGAGTTTGAGACCTATACCATTGATCCGACCTTGCAAAAGTTTTGTTATAGTAAGTAGATATCATAGTCAGAAATAACATGTTCAGTGAAACAACACTGAATAACTACTCAGTGCCAGGCATTGTGCTAAGGCCTTTACTTTGTTATCCCATTCAACTGTCTTACTAACCATCTGAAACTGGTGTGTGTGTATACATGTGTGCATGTTTTACAGGTTAAAAAACAGGCTCAGAGAAGTGATTTAGTGAAGGTCACACAGTTATTGGTTAAAAAAAAAAGGAATTTGAGCCCAGGCCTACCTGTCCTTCATTTCCTTACTCAACCATTTTTCGATTTCTGTGTATATGTCATCATTTAATTTTCAAAATTCAGAGTTCCTCTCCATACAAAAACTCTTAAAGAAGCACATGCCCTTTTAGATTTTTTTCAATTAAGTTTAATACTCATTTATTGGACACCTACTGTGTACCAGCCACTGTGCAGGGTACTAGGGCCACAAAGGAAGAAAAGACAGTTTCTGCTTCCCAAGAGCTCACAGTATGAGGATGAGCTTCTGAATTTCTTTTAAGGCTTCTGGTTTCCCTTTGACCCTGGTATTATGTAAGAGTGAGTTTTTGCCTTTTGTTTATGTCAGCCTCATAGCTGAGGGATTTTTGCTTCTTACTCTATGACGGAGATAACAGAATAGGTGATAACATGTGTGTATATTTTAGAAAGAAGAAACAAATAGATTCAAGGGATTAGATCTCATAGAGTGCCTGAAGAACTATGGACAGAGGTTCATGACATTGTACAGGAGGCTGTGATCAAAACCATCCCAAGAAAAAGAAACGCAAAATGGTTGTCTGAGGAGGCCTTACAAACAGCTGAGAAAAGAAGAGAAGTGAAAGGCAAAGGAGAAAAGGAAAGATATACCCATCTGAAAGCAGAATAGTAAGGAGAGATAAGAAAACCTTTCTCAGTGATCAGTGCAAAGAAATAGAGGTAAACAACAGAATGGGAAAGACTAGAGATCTCTCCAGAAAATTAGAGATACAAAGGGAACATTTCATGCAAAGATGGGTTCAATAAAGGACAGAAATGGTAGACCTAATAGAAGCAGAAGGTATTAAGAGGAGGAGGAAAGAATACACAGAAGAACTGTACAAAAAAAGATCTTCACAATCCAGATAATCACGATGACTTGATCACTCACCTAGAACCAGACATCCTGGAATGAGAAGTCAAGTGGGCCTTAAGCAGCATCACTATGAACACCAGTGGAGGTGATGGAATTCCAGTTGAGCTATTTCAAATCCTGAAAGATGATGCTGTTAAAAGTCCTGCACTCAATATGCTAGCAAATTTGGAAAACTCAGCAGCGGCCACAGGACTGGAAAAGGTCGACTTTCATTCCAATTCCAAAGAAAGGCAATGCCAAAGAATGCTCAAACTATTACACAATTGCACTCATCTCACACACTAGCAAAGTAATGCTCAAAATTCTCCAAGCCAGACTTCAGCAATACGTGAACCATGAACTCCCAGATGTTCAAGCTAGATTTAGAAAAGGCAGAGGAACCAGAGATCAAATTGCCAACATCCGCTGGATCATTGAAAAGGCAAGAGAGTTCCATAAAAACATCTATTTCTGCTTTATTGACTATGCCAAAGCCTTTGACTGTGTGGATCACAACAAACTGGAAAATTCTTAAAGAGATGGGAATACCAGACCATCTTACCTGCCTCCTGAGAAATCTGTGTGCAGGTCAAGAAGCAACAGTTAGAACTGGACATGGAACAGACTGGTTCCAAATCATGAAAGGAGTACATCAAGGCTGTATATTGTCACCCTGCTTATTCAACTTATATGCAGAGTACATCATGAGAAATGCTGGACTGGATGAAGCACAAGCTAGAATCCAGACTGCAGGGAGAAATATCAATAACCTCAGATATGCAGATGACACCACCCTTATGGCAGAAATTGAAGAAGAATTAAAGAGCCTCTCGATGAAAGTGAAAGAGGAGCGTGAAAAAGTTGGCTTAAAACTCAACATTCAGATAACTAAGATCATGGCATCTGGTCCCATCACTTCATGGCAAATAGATGGGAAAACAATGGAAACAGTGACAAACTTTATTTTTGGGGGCTCCAAAATCACTGCAGATGGTAACTGCACCCATGAAATTAAAAGACGCTTGCTCCTTGGAAGAAAACCTATAGCCAACCTAGACAGCATATTAAAAAGCAGAGACTTTATTTTACCAACAAAGGTCCATCTAGTCAAAACTATGATTTTTCCAGTGGTCATGTATGGATGTAAGAGTTAGACTATAAAAATTGCTGAGCGCCAAAGAATTGATGCTTTTGAACTGTGGTGTTGCAGAAGACTCATGAGAGTCCCTTGGACTGCAAGAAGATCCAATCAATCCATCCTAAAGATAATCAGTCCTGAATATTCACTGGGAGGACTGATGCTGAAGCTGAAACTCCAATACTTTGGCCACCTGATGTGAAGAACAGACTCATTGGAAAAGACCCTGATGCTGGGAAAGATTGAAGGCGGGAGGAGAAGGTGTCAACAGAGGATGAGATGGTTGGATGGCATCATTGACTCAATGGACATGAGGGCGAGCAAGCTCGGGGAGTTGGTGATGGACTGGGTAGCCTGGCGTGCTGCAGTCCTTGGGGTTGCTAAGAGTTGGACACAACTTAGCAACTGAATTGACTGAACTGAAAGTCACGCAGGATTTTTTAAATTGATGTGTAGTTTGTTTACAATACTTTGCCAACCTCTGTTGTACAAAGTGACTCAGTTTTACACATATATACACTATTTATTTTCTTTTCCATTATGGTTTATTAGAGGATAGTGAATATAGATGCCTGTGCTATACATTAGCAACATGTTGTTTATCCATTATAACTGTTTTACTTTAATGTTTTAAAATACAGTCAAGATTCAAAATTAGGACAATATAAAAGGGTATGCATTTTAAATCTTGTTCCCATGTCTCTGTTCATCGTCCCATCTACTCTTCCCACATCCTATACTCGCATCTCCATCCCTGAGGTAAGTATTTATAAGTCTACTTTATATACTTTCTCTGTTCCTTTATGCAAATAAGTGAATACAACTATAGAAACACACACATTTCAAGACTTCCTGAAGATGTATGCATGCATTTTTACTATGCTAAAGCATATGTATTAATTGGGAAAATAAAATATTATGCATTTTGACATCTGAAAGAATGATTTTCATGGGTTATTGTTAGCCTTCATTGATGGAGTACATCCTACATACCATTATATCGAATGCTGACAACAATTTCATTTTATAGATGAAGAGAAATAAGAGTTGAAAAGGTCAAGTAACTTGTCAACTTCAGACAGCTAGTGACAGAACCAGGAGAATGCCTCCTCCTTCAGCATCCTATTTTGGGGAAATGGCCCAAGCATTCACCTAATTACTTAAGCAAAAAAAAAAAAAAAAACCAAGTCCCATATCCAGTCAATCACAAAGCATATCAAGTCTTATTTGCATGAACCTCTTATTATATTTCAGATCTATCCTTTCCTCTCTATACTAGCTCCCTCAATAACCCTCATCATTTTCTGTTTGATACACCATGATACCTGGTCAAAAACACTGGTTTTCTCACAGGCCCTTTTCTCTCTAGGCTTATGTTTCCTGCAATTTATTCTCCCTTCTCCTAGAGTGAGCTAACACACAAATCCAACGGTGTCTATCTGCCTCAAATCCTTCCATCCTCCCAATTGCTAAGAACATGAAACCTAAACATTTGTGTGGCATGGTTGGATCCCAGACATGTTTCCTGATCATCCCACCATATACCTTATGATACAGAAAAAAAAACCAAAGTACTCCAAGTCTCTAGAGCCCTCCAGCTCTCCTGCTCTGGGGTTTTGCCCATCTGAATCCTCTGCCTAGAACACACTTCTTTTTCTTGGCAAATTCCTCAGCCTTCAGTTTAAGTGATGCCTTTTCTGGAAGCTGTCCTTGCCTCCCCCAAACAGACCTAGATACACTCTCCCTGTGCTCCCATTGCTTTTTGTTCATACCACATGAAAGCAGTGATCTCATCATAATGAATGGATCAGAAATTTCCTTTTCTAAACAAGCAACCCAAGTCATGGTTGAAGTAATCTCCAAACCTTTTTGTATTATGCACCACATGCATGCATGCTGTCACTTCAGTCGTGTCCAACTCTGCGACTCTGTGGACTGTACTCTACCAGGCTCCTCTGTCTATGGGATTTTCCAGGCAAGAATACTGGAGTGGGTTGCCATGCCCTCCTCCAGGAGATCTTCCCAACCTAGGGAATGAATTTTTGTCTCTTATGTCTCCTGCACTCGCAGGCAGGTTCTTTACCACTAGAGCCACCTGGGAAGCCCCTTTCATTATGCACTACAAGCATTTTATTTTCTTATTTTTAAATTATATATTTCTATACTTACAGATAAAATGCAAAGTAGAAATGTTTAAAAGATAAGATACAAACAAATCTAAATAGAATTTAGAATTTCTAATATTTTCTTTTCACAGTTAAGTGGACTGTCTTGTGCATCCTTACTATTGAACCTGCCTGTCAATAAACTGAGCATCTTTTCTAATGGTCTCAAGGGCCACATGTAAGATCTCCAACTAAAAAAAAAAAAAAAAAAAAAAATCAAAGCAACATCTACTGCGGTCTTTCTATGTACCAAGCAATGTGTTGGACAATTTCATTCATATTATCTCACTTAATCTTTTCAAAAGCCTTGTAAGATAAGTATTATTGATCTTTAAGATTGACATTTCATGAGATCCATGTAATTTTCCTAATATCTCACAAATAAATGATGAAAAGAGAATTTAAACTCAGGTAATGTTTTTTTTACTGTATTGTGTATATCAGTTAAGAGTGTATCTTGCTACAAATAACAGAAACTCAATTACAGTGATTTAACCAAATAGTGGTTTATTTTTTCCTATGACTAAAAGTTCCCATGTGTGGAATCAAGAGTGGTAGAGTATCTAGAATGGCATCAGATACAACAGGTTTTTCTTTTTTCTGTCTCACTATCTTTAGCAAAGTGGCTTTTGTCACAAAATGGCTATTCCACCTCTAGGCATCAAAGCCATGTTCTTAGCATAAAATAAAAGCTGGAGAAGGGACAAAAGATAAAATGTAAAAGCTGAAAAGGCACTTATCAGATTCCCCGGCCTCCTCTAAGAACTATGTAACAAAGTCACCCCTAGTAGCAAGCTGAGTAGCTTAAGCTGGGCATAACTGGGACAAACTTGGATTTCTCTTAGTTAGGAAAAGGAATAAACTGGGGGGAGGCAACCAGGAATATCTGCCAAGTCATTTCTGCCTTAATGCCAGAAATACCACTACATTGTAGTTGCTGCGTGAATAGTCCTT
This sequence comes from Muntiacus reevesi, assembly GCF_963930625.1. Classification (NCBI taxonomy): domain Eukaryota; kingdom Metazoa; phylum Chordata; class Mammalia; order Artiodactyla; family Cervidae; genus Muntiacus; species Muntiacus reevesi. The sequence goes on along the minus strand of NC_089253.1, from coordinate 85,552,765 downwards.
AGCATTCCAGCAAGAGACTATTTTCTGGTCATGTAGTCCCCACCTGATGCAAGAATCCAGTCATGACCAGATGGTTATTCAGCTTCTGCTTGAAACTTACAGAGACAGGAAAGTTCGTGACTTTACTTTGTAATCTATTCTAAATGAAGGAAGCTTTAATTGTTGAAACTTTTATTCTAGTAATAATCACAGTGTATCACATTTACAATTTTACATTAGACCTAGGGGCTGTTTCTTATTCATCTCTGTACCAGGTACATTTGATTGCCATAAAGAGGTGACTCAAGAAAAGATCTGAGGCATGAATTGAGCAATCTTTTTCATATTGAGATTAAATGATTCTTTAAGCCATTAAAAAAATCTTTTCTCTCCCAGGCCTATCCTACTCAACTAGGCTGTCATGTTCAGTTAATAAGCAGTACGAAGAGTGAAATATTAGGGTCACATCCCAGGAGATGGTCAGGATGTAAAAGAAGCCCTGCAGAGCTCTGGAAATAAGCACTGTTTCAGGAAGAGGTGAATGTGCTTTAGGGAACAGCTTGTGATCGTGACCCACACTGTTGAGAAGAAATGGGGCCCCTGCAGAGCAGTTCCCAGTCCACCCACCCTTCCTCTCTGCTCATCTGGGTTTCCAATATTGCCTTTGGAAAATTTTTTTTTTTTTTTTTCCTTTGGAAAATTTTTGCTGCCAAGGAATGACCAGGAAATCAGCCAACGCAAGGTGTATGTGTGTGTGTCCAGGATTGTGGTCTTTCTCCACTTCTTCTCCAGGGCAAGAAGCTCTCAACCCAGACCACAATACCACACACCTGGTGTGTTCACCTACAGAATGAGTTTGTATCCCCAAGTGAAATATTTGGAGGAAAACAAATTAAGTGGAGACATAAGCTCACAAATTTCTAAAGAGTAGGACATGATGCTTGTGAGTTAGGATCTGCAGTCAGGCCAGAACAAGATCTGAGGGCTTCCCTGGTGGCTCAGTGGTAATGAATCCACCTGCCAACATAGGAGATGCAGGTTAGATCCCTGGTCCGGGAAGATCCCACATGCTGTGGAGCAACTAAGCCCGTGGGCCCCAAATGCTAAGCCTGTGCTCTAGAGCCCGGAAGCCACGACTACAGAGCCCACGTGCTGCAGCTACTGAAGTCTGTGCTCCAGAGCCCATGCTCCACAAGAAGAGAGGCCACCGCAATGAGAGGCCTGTGCACAACTAGAGAGTGGCCCCCTGCTCGTTGCAACTAGAGAAAAGCCCACACAGCAATGAAGACACAGCACAGTCAAAAATAAATTAAAAACTAAAAACGAATAAGAGCTGATCGTGTGATGATTTAACTTCTCAATGCTTCTGTTTCTTCACCAGTAAAGCAAGAAGAGCAATATTGCCTACCTCAGAGGTTGTTGTGAAAATCAAATCATACAGACTAGAAAATACTTACCACAGTGCCTGGTGCATATATGCTTGGTAAATAGCTAATCATTGGCACATGGCCCCCTTGGATTAGCACAGGTTCTACTCCTGCTATGGGTGCTTTCTGTATCTCTGACCCCTCAAGATCATACCTGTTTCTTGCTCTTCCACCCAACATCCCAAACCATCTTAACTCTCTCAATATTCTAGTCCTCTGGAAAAGCAAGCCTTTTTATTTCTGATTATGATCCTTCTCTGCACTTGGCTCATAAACTTGCTAGTATCTTCAAGTGTCCTTCCCGATTGTCTGCTCATCTTTTTCCCCTGACTCTATATAAGCACAAATTAGGTACCTCCAAGTTAGCTCTCTTTTTATTTACTTCATTTTATCCTTCTATGTAAAACAGTAAAAACAAGGATCCAAATCCTTCTTACTAAAAATAATTTTTAAAAGATTTTATAGGACATTACCATTTACTCAACACTTGCACTTAATAAAGCTCATAGGAAAGGGCAAACCCGCTCCAGTATTCTTGCCTGGAGAATCCCATGGACAGAGGAGCCTGGCGGGCTACAGTCCATGAGTGTCTCAAAGAGCCAGACATGACTGAGCGACTTTCTCTTCACTTGTCTTTATAACAGCCTGGCAAAGAACCATTATCCCCATTTTTAAAATGAGCAAACAGATTCAGAGGGCTGACAAGACTTGCCCAAGAACCCAAGGATTGTCAGAATGGATGCAAGACTAAATGTCTGATGCTCTGAAACTCATGGTTTGGTCTCACAGCCAGTTTGAGACAGTGCAAAGGTCACTGTGGGCTGGGCAACCTGGACAGATGATACACAACCAAAATCACTTATCAGACAGGTGAACTGGCACCTATAAATGCTGCCTTTATCCTCTCAGTCTCTATGATATAAGCTGGACATATTAGCACAAGCCAGTGGCACTGGGATAAACTGCCTTCTTCCTTCTATTGTGACTATAAGATACACCACCCAAAGAATCTAAGCCATTGCACTCCATCAAGTATTTATTGCACACCTAGAATGTATTCAATACCATAAAACAAAGAGAGAGCTCAGACCTAGTCCAGTAACTCCCAGAGCTTCCACACTAGTCAGGGACAGAGACTAAGAATATAAAGTAGTAATTAATTATTAAATTGAACAGCAGGGGTTGTAAATGCTGAAATAACTCAGAAAAGACAGAGTCATGAGGTCGGAAATAATAAGGGATGGTTTGATGGAGTGAAGCTTCAAGTGGAATGAGAGGATACACTGTGAAAGAAATGGGAACTGTATGTTTAGTAATAGTTACTCCCAGTCCATTTCGTGTGCCAGGCATTTATATACATAATGTCTCAGAGTATTCAAAATAATCACCCTGGAAGGCAAGTGCTTTTATTCTAAAGAAACACAGTCAGAGAAGTTAAACAGTTTGCTCAAAGTCACAAAGCTTTTAAGTGATAGATCCAGGATTTAAAATAAGGTTTATCTAACACTAATGTTAGTGGGGTTTTTTCTACCTATGCTGCTCACTATTGACAGGTAAACCCAAGAACTAAAACAAATGTTACTGGCCCATCAAGAGGTCCCTCTGAGAGGAAAGGGGATAGTGAGAAGAACACTGGAGCTAGAATCAGCAGACCGATTTTAATACATTTCTGTTTCTAACCTATTTGGTAAATGCCTTAAACCTTTTCAGTTTTCTCATTTGAAGAAAATGGTGAAATTTCTGGCATCCATCTCAAATAACTACTGTAAGTATGAAATGAAAAACATGTAGATATGACTAACACATATAAAACATCCACTTTTAAGTGTGAATTTTAATAAGCAATTAAGATACAAATTGAAGCCCTTACAGTATGTGTTTCATTGGATTTACTTCAATGAATTTCCAAACACTGTAACATTTTCAGGCCTTTCAGGGGATGGGAGTAGGGAGCAGAGTGGGATCAGAAAAGGCAGAGAACCTTCTGGGCATTTTTCCAACTATCAGAGGCCCTTATGTTATTGGAGCTACCAGTCCCTTTGCACAACTGATCCTCCCAGGCCCCAGCGTGTTTCCTCTCAGTGTTCTCTCCTTGGAAAGAAGAATTAAGTGAGCCATCTACCAAACAGAAAGCCAAAGACCACCTCAAGAAGAGCACCCAGCTGAGCACACAGCATACGGTCCATAGACAGTGGTTAAACATAACTGGATTCTCAAGGATCCTAAAAGCCAGCCTCTAAGACTAACCGTTCTGTGGAATTCAGCAATAAATGGGGATGTCCCTTGCCTAAAGGACAGAGAGGTGTGCAGGGGGTGGAGCAGAACTTTCTGTTCTGGTCCCTCCTCTTCATCCGACAGCCCACTGGGCTGTCGCCAAGGAGGCGAGTGCTCCTGGTAATGACCAAGTGTGCCAGACAGGGGCCTCGACTCATCCCATTACCTGGTCAGCAGGAGCTATTTAAGCCAGAGGGATCTTAGGGAAAAAAAGTCCTTTTATGAATTTCATGACTTTCTTGCTGACAGGTGACATTTACAGTTCAAAACTAGTACAATCAGGATTTCAGGCCTTGGTTCATGAACTGATGAAACAAAAAAATGACCACCTTCTATTTATGTAACTATAATTAGTGCCTTTTTTCCCCAACAGTTCAAAATACTGGATAGTATTCCTTTCTGAACTCTTAAAAATTCAGAAATAATGTTACTGGATGGAGGGAGAGTTTCAAGAGAGCTAAAGGGCCTGCTTGACTGAGTGGAGCCAGACTCTGGAGGTCGCTGATATTAATGATTCCACTGGTGTCCAGGGACCCTCCTGCTGTGGTTGCTGGGAGAAGACAAGGAAGTGGACAGTACTCTTCTCTTCAGTCAATCATACATGCAGCTGATTATTTATTCACTCAATAAGCATGTATTGAGGACTTTGTGTGCCAGGCTCTGAGCTAAGCATTTGAGAGAGAAAGGAGTTTTAAAGGAAACTAACTTTACAGCTAGGGTTAAAGGGGACAGAAAATCAGGCTGAAAACTGTGGCCTATAGGAAGAGAAGCTAGTCATGGCCTAAAGCATAGCCTTGGAAGTTTCCCTTGGGTTCCCTGACACAGAAAATATTCATGACTTGACTAAGATCACAGGTATCACTGAAGTCAGAGTCTGACCTAAATCCAAGCCCTGAATGCCGTTCTGACAACACCATGAGCCTAACACAGTGAGAGGAATTCAGGCTTTGGAAAGAAACACCTGGATTTAAGCCCTGGGATTACCTTTAATTAGCTTAGCTAAACCTTTCTGAACCAAAATACTCCTGTGTGAAAATTGGGATAAAAAAATACTCATTGTAAAATGAGGTTGTTAGGATTAAGTGATATACTGTGATTTACATTTCCAATAAAATGGAGTAACAGGGACCAAATTTTCCCTCCCACTTGAAACAACTGAAATACAAGACAAAATATTAACATATAACGAAATGGTTTCTAAGACACTGGACATCAAGCAATTAAAGACAAAGGAATACTCCAGCTGCAGCCCGGGCCAGCCTGCCCAGTGATGCCCCTGATCAAGATGGATGGTAAATAAATAATGTGAGTCCCACAACCGAGCCAGCTTACTGTTTTCAGAGAGTTCCCAGGCCATGGAGTCAATGTGAAGCCTGCTCAACTCTGAAGACACAGAGATTAGATCCAGAGATCAATTGACTAGCATTTTCAAGGTTGGGTCACTTTAAGTATGTAGTAAAGGACTTGAAGATCAGGGAAAACAATACCCAGAGTTCACACAAAATCAGGAATAATTCTTTCATCCTGAGTAGCGAACTCCATAATTCATAGGGCATTAGAGTATTCAGAAGGACTTTGCCTCAATAGTAAGACAAAAATCTACCTTACACTAAACCACTTCTGTGTTTCTGTCTAACAAAGGTTAAAACATGACCAAAATATCAAATTGTTTCCAAGTAATTTAACTGTGTCCTGAAAAAAAAATCTCAAGAATATTTACAGGTATACATATATATCCAGCACTCAAAAACACAAAATTCACACCAGGAAGCATCCAATCAAATATCAACAAGCATTTAAAGAAGCAGAAAAATGCAACCCATAATGAGGAGGGGAAAAAATCAGCCACAAAATAGCACAACTGATAAAATTAGTGGACAAGGACATTAAAACAATTATTATAATTGTTTTTCACACAACTAAGAACTTACAGGAAGATTGAATATGTTTGAGACTTGTTGGATATATAAAAAGATCCAAACTTCTAGTGGTGAAAAACATAATATCTGGGATAAAAAATACAGTGGATGGGATCAATGGCAGATTGAAAATTACAGAAAACAATAAGTTAATTTGAAGACTGAAAAATAGAAATTATCAGAAGTAAAACAAAAAAATGAAAAAAACAAAGCATCATTGAGCTATAGAATAACCTCAAGAATCCTGACATATACATAATTGGAGACATCAAAACAGGGGACAGAAACTTTTTTAAAGACAGAAATTACCAAAGCTCACTCAAAAAATTTGTGAAGCCTGAATATCCCTATATCTACCAAAGAAATGGAATTAATGTATATTAAAACGGTTCCACAGAGGATATTCCAGACCCAGAAAATTCACCAATGAGTTACACTAAAGGAAGAAGGAATTCCAATTCTGCAGAAATGCTTCCACAGAGTTAGAAATAAGGGACAGTGAAAAAGTACAGTGTGAGTAGCTAAGTCATGTCTGACTCTGTGACCCCACAGACTGCAGCCTGCAAGGCTCCTCTGTCCATGGAATTTTCCAGGCAAGAATACTGAAGTGGGTAGCCATTCCCTTCTCCAGTGGATCTTCCTGATCCAGGGATCGAGCCCAGGTCTCCTGCATTGCAGGCAGATTCTTTACCATCTGAGTCACCAGGAAAGCCCAGAAATAAGGAAATATTTCCCAATTCATTCTATAAAGTGAGACTTACACTGATACCATTTCAAGAAAAGAAAATTATTGACTATTTTTCATGAACATTGATACAAAAATTAACTTTAGCAAGGAGCTTCCCTGGTGGCTCAGCTGGTAAAGGATTAGCCTGCAAAGCAGGAGATCCCGGTTCAATTCCTGGGTCGGGAAGATTCACTGGAGAAGGAATAGGATACCCACGCCAGTGTTCTTGGGCTTCCCTGGTTGCTCAGATGGTAAAGAATCCGCCTGCAATGCGGGAGATCCTGGCTTCAATCCCTGGGTTGGGAAGACCCCTTGGAGAAGGGAAAGGCTATCTACTTTAGTATTCTGGCCTGGAGAATTCCATGGGGTCACAAAGAGTCGGACACAAATGAATGATTTTCACTGACTAATCAAGCAATATTTTAAGAGGATAATGCATCAAAATCAAGTGGGCTTTAGCCCAGAAATGCAAGGCTGATATTTTTAATCAACTAGTATAATTTACCATCAGTTCAGTTCAGTCGCTCAGTCATGTCCAACTCTTTGCGACCCCATGAATCGCAGCACACCAGGCCTCCCTGTCCATTACCAACTCCCGGAGTCTACCCAAACCCATGTCCATCGAGTCAGTGATGCCATTCAGCCATCTAATCCTCTGTCGTCCCCTTCTCTTCCTGCCCTCAACCTTTCCCAGCATCAGGGTCTTTTCCAATGAGTCAACTCTTCTCATGAGGTGGCCAAAGTATTGAAGTTTCAGATTCAACATCAGTCCTTCCAATGAACACCCAGGACTGAGCTCCTTTAGGATGCACTTCCAACAACACAAGAGAAGACTCTACATATGGACATCACCAGATGGTCAACACCGAAATCAGATGGATTATATTCTTTGCAGCTAAAGATGGAGAAGCTCCATACAGTCAGCAAAAACAAGACTGGGAGCTGACTTTGGCTCAGATCATAAACTCCTTATTACCAAATTCAGAGTTAAATTGAAGAAAGTAGGGAAAACCACTAGACCATTCAAGTATGACCTAAATCAAATCCCTTATGATTATACAGTGGAAGTGAGAAATAGATTTAAGGGACTAGGTCTGATAATTTACCATGTTAACAGACAAAAAAATCTAAGGACAAGAAATCTAAAGAAGTATTTGACAAAATTCAACATCCATTTCTGATTTTTTAAAAATCTCAGTAAACTTGTATAGAAGAAAAAATCCTCAACCTGAAAATCTATGGAAAACGTACAGCCAATGCCATTTTTTGATGGAAGACTGAATGCTTTCCCTTCAGCAGAAACAAGGTAAGGATGTCTGCTCTCACCATTTCTGTTCAATATTGTACTGGAGGTTCTAGTCAGTCCGATAAGGCAATAAAAACACAAAAAGTTTAAAATTGGAAAGGAAGAAGTAAAGCTGTTTACTCACCAGTGACATGATTGTCTACGAAGAAAATCCTATGGAATTTTGGGGGGGGAGGGGGGAACCCACTAGAGTAAATGAGTTTAGCAAAGTTTTAGAATATAAGACCAATATACAAAAATCAATGTATTTCCTTATGCTGATGACAAATAATCAGAAATTGAAATTTTAAAATGCTATTTATAATAGCATGAAAATATAAAGTATTTAGAGAGAAATATGGCAAAGGTATATAATGCCTGTGCATTAAAATTTATAAAACATTGCTAAGAGGAATTTAAGCACACCTGAATAATGGAAAGATACATACCTGTGTTCATGGATTAGAAGATTCAATACTTTTAATTATATAAATTCTCCTCAGGTTGATCTATAGATTCAATGCAAACCCAATCACAATCCCAGCAGACTTTCCTGTGTGTGTGAACATTGACAATCTGATAACTAAAATTCATTTGGACATGCAAAAGGCCTACACAAGCCAAAGGTACTTCAAAAAAGAACAGCTTTGGAGATCTTATACTATTTGACTTCATGACTTAGTATAAAATTATATTCATCAAGACTGAGTGATATTGGCATAGAGACAGACAAATAGTTTGATGGAACAGAGTCCAGAAATAGACCCACACATATCTGAACAATTGATTTTGACAAAAGTGCAAAGGCAATTTAGGAAGAAAAAGACAGTCTTCAGCAAATGGTGCTGGAATAACAGGAGATATATATATATTTCAAATTGGATCTATACTTCATACCATACATCATATTTACTCAAATAAATCCTAGACCTATATATAAAACCTAAAACTATAGAACTTCAGGAAGAGAGAAGAGAAGATAATCCTTGTGACCTTGGGCTAACAGTCAAAGATTCTTTGTGTTGTGTGTGTGCTAATCACCCAGTCATGTCTGACTTGGGGACCCCAAGAACTGTAGCCCACCTGCTCTGTACATTGAATTCTTTAGTCAAGACTACTGGAGTGAGTTGCCGGCTCCTTCTCCAGGAGATCTTCCTGACCCAGGGATTGAATCTAGCTCTCCTGCATTGCAGGCAGATTCCTTACCTGCTGAGCCACCAGGGAAGCCCAAAGATTCCTTAGATATGGATCAAAAACACAATCCACAAAAGAGTAAATTGAACTTCATCAAAATAAAGAATCTCTGCTCTTTAAAAGATACTGTTAAGAAAATGAAAAGATAGGTACAGACAGAAAATTTGCAAATCTCTTATAAAAGACACAAGTATAGAATACCTAAAGAACTCTCAAATATGAATAAGAAAATAATTTAACTTTTTGAACAGGCAAAAGATTCAAAGAGATACGTCACCAAAGAAGATACACACATGGTAGATAAAAACATGAAAAGACACTCACCAACATTAGCTATTACCACTACATATCTATTAACAATGTCTGAAATTAAAAAGACTGACCAAACTTAAGTGTTGACAAAGACATAGAGCAATTAGAGCTCTCCTTATTGCTGGTAAAAACGTAAAATGATACAATCATTTTGGAAAACAGTTTAGTAGTTTCTTAAAAAGTGAAATATACACTGACACAGTGTATATATACATAGGACACAGTGAAATATACATAGGACACAGCCCATTCCACTCCTAGGTATTTATCCAAGAGAAATGACAGCATGTGTCCATTCACAAACATAGCAGCTTTATTTTTAACCATCAAAACTGTAAATGCCATAAACAATTGATAAAAGGATATAAACAACTTGTGGTGTATCCAAACAATGGAATACTCCTCAGCAATGAAAGTGAATTAACTATTGACACACACAATATGATGAATCTTGAATTATGTTGAGTGAAAGTCAAATAAAGAGCACATACTGTATGATTCTGTTAATATAAAATTCCAGAAAATGTAAATTAATCTATAGTGACAGAAAATAGATCTTTTGGTTGCTTGAAGGTAAGACTTAGGGTGGGAAGAAATAGAACCAAGGTATTACAAAGAGACAGAAGAATAATTTTGAGGGTGATGGCTATGGTCATTATCTTGATTGTGGTGATGGTTTCATGGGTATATACAAGTTATAAAAGATTAAATTGCATAATTTAAACATGTGCAGTTTGTGGCTTGTCAATTATACCTCCAAAAGGCTGCTTCTTAAAAATTACATATTTGTATGGAACCCCCCACATAGTGGGCCACACATAAATGTTAGCTTTCTTTAACAATTATGTTTTGCAACTATAGACAAATAAGATCTTAATTCCTGGCTAGGGGAGCTCTTTTTTCACCAGAAAAAGGGCAGAAACAGTTTCTGAAAAGCTAAACTGCTCAGTCATCTCTCCTTTCAATTTTCCTAAGCTGGCAGCTCTGTATCAGCAATGCCCTAGAGAGCCAGGCAAGGAGACAGGCCAGCCGAGCTTCACTTCTCACCACCCTCACCTCCCAAAGCCATGGTCTTTGACAACCTAACCCAATTTGATGGCACATCAAAATGCAAGGGCCTTGATTATATATCCTACTGCCCCAGAATGGTGTCTGGTATTTAGCTAGTACTTGATAAATGCTGAGAGAAGATATTAAAGATCAAAGTTTCTAACCCTGTTCTGTGTGCCTGCACAGTGACCTCTGGTCCTCCGTCTAATACAGGTCCCAGCAGAACCTCAGTAGAGAGGATACTGAGGAGCCCGAGTACATCTGATATGGGTGAGGAGCGCTCAAGGCTGCAGCCATGGCTTTGCTTGTGAGGGGAGAGGAGGTCTATGAGGGCAAAGTTGAAGCAGAGAAGTTGGTGCCACCTGAGGGCATTCCAGGCAGAAGCTGACGAGCTTCTGAAAGGCCTGACCTGGCGCCTGGCAGCACTATTTTAGAATATGAAGAAATACCGCTGAGTACAGGAGAGAGAATCATTCCCATTTCTACACAGGATCCATTTACAATGGCATTAAAAATATAAAGTCTTTAGAGAGAAATCTGTACAAATACTTGTGCATTCTAAGTTATAAAACAAAACAAAAAACAAACAAATAAACAGCTGAGAGAAATTAAACTTGAAAATCACACTTCATGGCTTTTGTGAACTAATTTTCAGTGAGAGGTCAAGTTGGGTTTTCTGCAGGACATGTTGACATAGGCGCCTTTAAAATTAAATTAATACATGGAGAAGGGTATGGCAACCCACTCCAGTATTCTTGCCTGAAGAATCCCATGGACCGAGGAGCCTGGTGGGCTATAGTGCATGGGGTCGCAGAGTCGGACACGACTGAGTGACTAATACTTTTCACTTTCGGATATAAGAAAAGGATTTAATAAAATTCAATATCTATTTATTATTTTTGAAATTATTTAGAAACTAGAAATAGTCTTTAACTTACTGAAAGGTATCTAAAAATAACCAATAGTCAACCATACTTAAAGCAGTGGTTTCAGGACAAATACTGGGACTTCCCTGGTGGTCGAGTGGTTTGGACAGCACACTTCCAGTGCAGGAGGCATGGGTTCAAAGAACCCATTCATGAGTACCAAAGAATTGATGCTTTTGAACTGTGGTGTTGGAGAAGACTCTTGAGAGTCCGTTGGACTGCAAGGAGATCCAATCAGTCCATCCTAAAGGAAATCAGTCCTGAATATTCATTGGAAGGACTGATGCTGAAACTGAAACTCCAATACCTTGGCCACCTGATGTGAAGAACCGACTCATTGGAAAAGACCCTGATGCTGGGAAGGACTGAAGGAGGTAGGAAAAGGGGACGACAGAGGATGAGATGGTTGGATGGCATCACCGAGGCGATGGACATGAGTTTGAGTAGGCTCCAGGGGTTGGTGATGGACAGGGAAGCCTGGCGTGCTGAAGTCCATGGGGTTGCAAAGTCAGACATGACTGAGCGACTGAACTGAAAGTAATAGATGGTAACTAAACTTATTATGGTGATCATTTTGTAATGTAAAAGGACATCAAATCACTATGCTGTACACCTGAAATTAATACAATATTGTAAGTCAATTATATGTTAATAAAAATATATAAAGATAAAACTTTTAAATGTAAAAAAAAAGTTAATATAATCCATATAATAAGCATGTTTCCTGTGAAAAGTACCTGCCACGTATTAATAGAGCTATGTTTGTTTTTCATCAGACATATAAGTTCATGAGAACAGAAATTAGAACAGTACCTGGCACATAGTAGACACTCAATAAATGTTTATTGAATGAAAGATTCATTTAACAAGGTATTTGTCAATTGAATTTGTATGCAATGCTTTGGAGAATTGCCAAAGTTATGTAAATTTCCTTGATCAAAATTGTGGTAACAACTTTATTTAAATACCCTCGTATTTCCTTATTCATTCCTTCAGGGGGTTCTACTAGCATCCTCAGGAGACTGGTAGAGATACAGGCTTTATTGTAAAGAAGAAAAGCTAGAAACAGTTGTTTCAGAACTGTAGACTACATCTCAACTTAACCAGTATTATCCCTGGAATATGGTATTCTGCAGGTCGCATCAGCAGTTTAGTATGGACCTCAACTTGTTCCCGCTCACCACCAAAACAGAGAAAAAAGGTTTTATGAATATACTGTCTAGATAAATAAAATATATCACTAATATTAATTAGCTGTTGTTTCTCTGCTCTTATTAAAAGGAATTACCTGTGCACCCCAATGTTCATCACAGCACTGTTTATAATAGCCAGGACATGGAAGCAACCTAGATGCCCATCAGCAGATGAATGGATAAGGAAGCTGTGGTACATATACACCATGGAATATTACTCAGCCATTAAAAAGAATTCATTTGAATCAGTTCTAATGAGATGGATGAAACTGGAGCCCATTATACAGAGTGAAGTAAGCCAGAAAGATAAAGAACATTACAGCATACTAACACATATATATGGAATTTAGAAAGATGGTAATGATAACCCTATATGCAAAACAGAAAAAGAGACACAGATGTACAGAACAGACTTTTGGACTCTGTGGGAGAAGGCAAGGGTGGGATGTTTCGAAAGAACAGCATTGAAACATGTATATTATCTATAGGGAAACAGATCACCAGCCCAGGTTGGATGCATGAGACAAGTGCTTGGGCCTGATGCACTGGGAGGACCCAGAGGAATCTGGTGGAGAAGGAGGTGGGAGGGAGGATCGGGATGGGGAACACATGTAACTCCATGGCTGATCCATGTCAATGTATGACAAAACCCACTACAATACTGTAAAGTAATTAGCCTCCAACTAATAAAAATAAATGAAAAAAAATAAAATAAATAAAAGGAACTACCTTGTTTGGCCACTCTTCACTTGTAGATACTTAAATACAAAGAATTTAACACATTTCAAACCCTTAGTTCTGCAAAATGTTGCAAATCATTCCAATTTTATTGAGAAAAGCCTTTTTAAAAAACAAGCTTCAAAGATCTCCAGTGGGATAGGAAATTCATACTTCAAGAATCACCTGAGAGCTTTGAAAAATGCAGAGTCCTTGTCTCTACCCCGGTCTTACTCTATCACCTTATACATAGCCAAGATTCTGATGTAGGTGGCCTGGGATTCAGTCCAGAATCTGCATATGGAAAATGGTCTCCAGGTAGTTTTATTGAGCAACCAGATTTCAGAACTGCCTTCTACATTGTGTTGCTTTATTAAAACCTTCCATAATCACTGACTGCAAAATCAGGGACTTCTTTCCTCTTATTCTAAAGGAAAGGACTGGATCTTTTAAACACACCAAGCCTGATGCATATATAGGAGCTACAATCTCACATCCCTGCAAGACCAGGGGTGTAGCATAGATACATGAAGAGGAGATAGAGCTCAGTGGGGATGGGAGCAAATATGACTGATCTAAAAGGGACAGATATTTACCAGTTCTAGCCAAAGGTCAATGTGAGCATAGCATTATCAGAGTTTCTACATTTTCCAAAGAAATCCATTTCACATAAAATGTCCTGTGAAGGCTAAACTAAACACATCTGTGGGTAACACAGAGACCAAACAATCTGGTTCTGTAGAGTGGCGGGGACAAAACCCTGTTAGACCATTGTATTCATTTACTGGTGGCTCAGCAGGAAAGAAGCACCCTGCCAATGTAGGAGACCCAGGTTTGACCCCTTGGTCAGGAAGATCCTCTGGAGAAGGAAATGGCTTCCCACTCCAGTACTTCTTGCACGGAAAATCCCATGGACAGAGGAGCCTGGCAGGCTACAGTTTATAGGGTCCAAAAGAGTCAGACACAACTTAGTGACTAAACAACAACAATGTTCATTTACTGAGGCTGCCAAAACAAATTATCACAACTAGGTGGCTTAAAACTACAGAAGTTCGTCCTCTGAAATTATGAACCAGACGTCCTCAGTCAAGATGTTGGCACAGTTGGTTCCTCCTGGAGGCTGAGGGAGAATGGCTTTATGCCTCTTTCCTCACTTTTGCTGGCTGTTTATAATCCTTGACAGCCCTTGGCTTGTAGATACATTTCTCCAAACTGCCTCTGTCCTCATATGGCCTTCAGTCCTGTGTGTCTCCCCTCTCCCATCTGTTTCCCCATCTATTCTAAGGCCTTGTCATACGATTTAGAATTGCCCTAATCCAGGATGATCTCATCTCCAGATTCTTAATTATATCTGCAAAGACCATTTTCTGAATAAAGTCAGGTGTGTAAGTTCCAGGGGTTAAGGCTTAGATGTTTCTTTTGGGGAGCCACTGTTCAACCCATATAGGCAGGTTTACATTTAAAAATATCCAAACCATTATTTCAATCAAATTTGATTTTTTTAAACCAATCTTTTTCTCATCTAGTAATTTACTACTATAATAGAAATGACATCTGGCAGAAAATTTGACATGCCCAGGTGAGTATTGTTAGTTTTATTTCTTATATGCTCCCTAGCTTTAAGCTGTTAGAATTATCCCATTGCTCCACTTTCAACCATTGTTTCCAAAATCAGGGATGCTGGGCAAAGGGGTTCCTCCCTCTATGCAATGCTCCACCATTGCAGACCTCCTTGCCTAGAGAAAAATCACTCTCTATATCCATGGGAAGGGGAAAAAAAAATGATGATAAAAGAACAGAGTGGGTAGGGTATTGGGGAGAGAGAGAAAAATAAGCAATGGAGGAGTCTGTCAGACACGAGAGAAAAAAAGCAGGAAATGTGGTTTGGGTAGAACAAGTTCTTGAAAGAGATCTGGCTCTCCCAAGGAAATTTTGTAGCCACCCCAGAACTTAAATGTGATTTCTAGTGCCATCTACTGGGAAGTATAGGAACCAGCTCAGACGGGAGCTAGGAAAAAACAAAACGAAACGAAACAGTTGGCCACACCTTCAGTCATTTTAAGGGGGGGCGCGTTTACGGAGACTTGACTCTTTCCTGTCGTCCTAATAAGGATCTAAGAAGACTTACCAAACACCTGGCCGTCTTCTGTACATTCCTCTCTCTTTAAGTACATGGGGGAGCGGGAGGCAGGGCGCGGGTTCCAGAATTCATCCAGGTGTTGCAATTTGTTAGTAAGGCTTGTAACAACAGGAGTTGTATCTCTTTCCTCCATGTATCCTTACCAAGAGCATGGTGTCTGGCACAGAGCAGCCTTTCAAAAAAAAAAAAAAAAAAGCCTATTGAGTATAAAAAAGAAAATCCCAACTTAAAATTTTCACTTCGTAGCAGGGTGGGATGGGGAGGGAAGGGGGAGGGAGAGTCAAGGACATATGTGTACCTATGACTGATTCATGTTGATGTTTGGCAGAAACTAACACAATACTGTAATGCAATTAGACTTCAATTAAAAATAAGTGTAACAAAAAGAATTCTACTTCTGGATTTCCCTGGTGGTCCAGTGGTTAAGAATCCTGCAAACGCAGGAGACATGGGGTGGATCCCCGGTCTGAAAAGGTTCCACATGCTGCACCGCAACTAAACCCATGCTCCACAAGCCAAGCCCCTGCAATGAGAGGCTCACACACCTGCCATTAGAGAGTAGTCCGAATGCACCAACAGAGATCCAGCACAGCCAAAAATAAATAAATAATATTTTTTAAAAAAGAATTCTACTTTTTGTTGACCATTACTGGTGGACAGATTTGTAAAAAAAGCAAATGGCAAGCCAAGCCACAAGAGAAAACTGGATTACCTATGACTTACTCTACTCAAGTCTTTGGATTTTATTAAGCAGTCCTTAGGATGCTCGCTGAGGACCAGTTACAGTGGAGAGAGTGGCCCCTGTGCTCCATGGAGGAAATCATCCCTTAGCACAGCCGACCTTCTCATCCTACTGTCCTCCACTCAAAGGGCAAAGAGCTAAGGTGTGCACCAGTGTACAGGTGTGTGAAATGGTAATATAAGTCTCTTTCCAGGTGGTGCCGTGGTAAAGAATTCACCTGCCAATGCAGGCCTGGGTTGGGGAGATTCCCTGGAGAAGAAAATAGCAACCCACTCCAGTATCCTTACTGGAAAATTCCAAGGACAGAGGAGCCTGGTGGGCTACAGTTCATGGGGCCTCAAAGGGTTAAGACAGGACTGAGCACACACAGACTCATATTGGTCTCTGACCTGCCATAGAGTTGCCATTGGTATTTGCCATAGAGTTCCTAAAACTGCTGCCATTTCCCGGGTGTTATAGGATAATTTTTCATTCTAAGGGGTGACTCTTGGTAGGCACCTGGATGAGAGCTAGACCTCGAAAAGACCAAGCTGAGGCAGGCTGGGACCCAGGATCCTTAACTGCAGTGCTTGCACCTGGACACACATCTCCTGGAGCAACAGAATACAAAGAAACTATAAGGAACTAAAAATAACTGCCTGCATGTGCAGTTGGGACAAGTTATTAACAAGATACAAAAAGACCAAAACCCAACTGCCACTTCTGATGAGCCAGGAGCAGAAGCAGGGGATTGTGCCTGATTCCTGCACACAGCCCTACTAAGGGGTGGGCAGACCACCTAAGCCACCCCTCCAGCCTGACCCGCAATCAGCCCCAACCCTCACCCTCTTCAAGAGACCAGCTTGCCCTGTTGGAGAGTGAGCCAGGCACCTGTTACTTGTCCTCACTCCCTCCTGCTGCAACACGAATTCCAGTAAAGACTTGCCTGCAATTTTTGTCAGGCCTCCTACTCATTTCTATTGATTAAAGACTCCAAGAACCTGGGTCTTGGAGTAATAAAGCCTTGATGTGATAGAAGCTAGGAACGTTCAGCCCCAGCCCCACCCCCACCCACTGGGGAATGGAGGGTTAGTAATCGCTGGTGCCGCCATGATGAGGGCTCCAAAAGCTCCCACGAGCACAGGGCTCTGAGCGCCTTTGGGTGGGTGAACACATGGAGATACAAGGAGGGGGGCTGCCCAGAGAGGGCGTGGAGCCCCACAGCCTTCCCACAAACCTTGCTCTGTGTGGTGTTTCTATCCGCTGTTCTGAGTGGTATTCTTTTGTAATAAACTGGCTGTCTAAGCAAACTGCTTTCCCGAGTTCTGAGAGGCTCTCTGACCAATGATCAAACCTGAGGAGAGGGTCATGAGAACCTCGGGGTACAGCCAGTGGATTAGACTGCCATGCCCGTGTGCTTATCGTGTCCGACTCTTTGCGACCCTTTGGGCTATAGCCTGCCAGGCTCCTTTGTCCTGGGGTTTTCCAGGCAAGAATACTGGAGTGGGTTGCCATTTCCTTCCCCAGGGGATCTTCCCAATCCAGGGACTGAAGCTGCGTCTCCTGTGTTTCCTGCTGAGCCATCGGGGAAGCTCATTAATTGATCAGAAGCACAGGTGACAACCTGGACTTGCAATGTGGAGATGGGATCTGAAGCGGGGTCAGGGGACAATCTTGTGTGGTGTGCACTAACCCCAGAAAGACGGTGTCAGATTTGAATTGAATTGTATGACAGAGTTGGTGTCAGAGTTGGAGCACTATTAAGTATGGTGGTTGTGGGGAAGGGGAGGGGACCCACACATGATATCAGAGTATTGTGAATGGGAATAAAGGCAAACCACAGGGTGTTTTTCCGAGACAAGGTGGGAGACCACAGTCCAGTTACCAAGGGACAGTTTCTACTTGCATCTCAGAGCTAAGCTATAGTCACTGATGAGAATAACATCCCATCAGTTAGGGCTTCCCTGGGGGCTCAGATGGTAAAGAATCCACCTGCAATACAGGAACCTGGGTTCAATCCTGGGTTGGGAAGATCTCCTGGAGAAGGGAATGGCAACCCACTCCAGTTTTCTTGCCTGGAGAATCCCCATGGACAGAGGAGCCTTGTGGGCTATAGTCCATGGGGTCGCAAAGAGTCGGACACGACTGGGCAACTAACACTCCCCCTGACCTCAGAACACAGCCACTCACAGAACCTACCCCTCAGTGGGCTTCAACTTTGGTTGCACGACATTATCACTGAGAAAGCTGTTTTAAAATTCTGATGCTGCACTGCCATGTCCACTGCAGCATTATTGAACAGTAACCAACACATGGAACAACCTGTGTCCACAGATGAATGAAAGGATAGAGATGCGACATACACACACACGTACGATGGAATATCAGTCATTAAAACAAAAGAATGAAGTAGTGCCATTTGCAACAAGGACGGAAATTGAGGGCATTATGCTCAGTGAAGTAAGTCAGGCAAAGAATGATAAATTATCATGTAGTCTTACCTAGAAGTGCAATCTAAAAACAGGAAAACAAGCTCGCAGATGCAGAGGACAGACTGATGGATGCCAGAGGCAGAGGGGAAGGGGAAAAGAGACTGCACTGGTGGCAAAATGGGGGTCAAAAGACATAAACTTTCAGTTAAAAAGTAAGCAAGTCAAAAAAAAAAAAAAGCAAGTCATGGGCATGTAATGGACAACATATTTAATAATACTCTATTAGTGTTAGTCGCTCAGGCGTGTCCAACTCTTTGTGACCCCATGGACTGTTGCCTGCCAGGCTCCTCTGTCCATGGAATTCTCCAGGCAAGAATACTGGAGTGGGTTGCCATTTCCTTCTCCAGGAATAATACTGTAGTGCATATTTGAAAGTGGCCAAATGAGTAGATTTTAAAAGCTTGTATCACACACATCTCTCTTAGTTTCCTATTATTGCTATAACAATCTACCACAAACTTAGTGGCTCAAACAACCCAAATTTATTACCTTATTGTAGGTCTACAGTGCAGAAGTCAGAAATTTCTCTGGACTGAATTATTGGCTGATTTGCATTCCTTACTGGAGTCTCTAGAGGAGAAATGGCTTTCTTACCTTTTCCAGCTTCTAGAGGCTTTCTGAGTTCCTTCCATCTTCAAAGACAGTCAAGCATTTCTCACATCACACTGATTTGGCTTTACTGCCTCGCTCACCCACATCTAAAGACTCTTGTGATTATGTTAGGCCCACCTGGATAATCTAGGATAATCTCCATATATTAGAGTCAGCCGGTTAGCAATGTCAAATCCTTCTGCTACCTAATTCCCCTAGCCAAGTAATGTAACATATTCCCAAATTGCTGGAATTAGGATGAGGATGTCTTTGGGGACCATTTTTCTGCCTATCTGGGCTTCCCTGATGGCTCAGCAGTAAAGAATCCACCTGCAATGCAGGAGACACAGGAAATGCAGGTTCTATCCCTGGGTCAGAAGATCTCTTGGAGAGAAAGGCAACCCACTCCAGTATTCTTGCCTGAAAAATCCCATGGACAGAGGAGCCTGACGGGATTCAGGTTATGAGGGTTGCAAAAAGCCAGACATGAACTTGCTACTGACCATGCATTCTGCTATCAACATAAAACTGAGAACTACTAGTTTATCTGTAAGAAGAGGGACTCAAGAAGTAGCTGTCACCAAGCTGAATCATGAAGGCATATTGAAGACACACACTGAAAACTTGTTGCTGGGGTGAGGGTGAGGGTAGCTAGAGCCAGCCTCAGCAACTTTACATTGTTGCAGAATGTGTCTTGGTCAGGGAGGTGGTGGTGTTGTCATGTGATATACTCACATTCACTTCTCTGATAGTCCTGGGAAGTTTCAATTCAGTTCAGTTGCTCAGTCATTTTGCGACCCAATGAACTGCACCACTCCCGGAACTTGCTCAAACTCACGTCCATCGAATCGGTGATACCATCCAACCATCTCATCCTCTGCCGTACCCTTCTCTTCCTGTCTTCCATCTTTCCCAGCATCAGGGTCTTTTCCAATGAGTCAGTTCTTCGCATCAGGTGGCCAAAGTATTGGAGCTTCAGCTTCAGCATCAGTCCTTCCAATGAATAGTCACGACTTATTTCCTTTAGGACTGACTGGTTTAAACTGGGAACTTTAATTGTACACTATCCCTGAGGTGATGGGGACCAGCCTTACTGAAGAAAATGTAGGTCATAACTCAGGATGCAACTTTTCCAGACTTCTGAGACTGGTAGCTATCAGCTTGTTCTTTGTTTTATGCTCACTGTATGTATACCAGATTCTCAAGTGCTCCGCAGGCCGTCCTGTGCAGTGGAAAGTGACCGGTCAACTGGATGAATATGGCTTGAAGACGGGCTCTGATTGGCCAACACTTTAATATTCACACACACATATCCACTCAGGATTTCTGAGGTCTCTTAAAAGATCTAACACTCCTGCAAGACAACGCTCAGCTGGAAGAACAGCTGCCGCCTTTCGATGGGGCATTTATTCTCTGGTTCACAGTAGGCCTTATCCAAGCCTTTCTGTTTTACACCTGGCTCACTTCACACACTTGTTACTTGCCTGATCTGGAAGGAATCTGACTTTACAAACTTCCCTATCTGCCAGAGTTCATATGCCTTTGTTGCTGTTTAGTCGCTCAGTCCCGTCCAGCTCTTTGTGACCCCATGGACTGTAGCCTTCCAGACTCCTCTGTCCATGGGATTGTCCAGGCAAGAACACTGGGATGAGTTGCCATTCCCTTCTCCAGGGGATCTTCCTCACCCAGGGATCAAACCTATCTCCTGTTTGGCAGATGGATTCTTTTTTTTTCCCCCCCATTTACTTTTATTAGTTGGAGGCTAATTACTTTACAATATTGTAGTGGTTTTTGCCATACATTGACATGAATCAGCCATGGATTTACATGTATTCCCCATTCCAATCCCCCTTCCCACCTCCCTCCCCATCTCATCCCTCTGGGTCTTCCCAGTGCACCAGCCCCGAGCACTTGTCTCATGCATCCAACCTGGGCTGGTGATCTGTTTCACCCTTGATAATATACGTTTCGATGCTGTTCTCTCGAAACATCCCACCCTCGCCTTCTCCCACAGAGCCCAAAAGTCTGTTCTGTACATCTGTGTCTCTTTTTCTGTTTTGCATATAGGGTTATTGTTACCATCTTTCTAAATTCCATATATATGCATTAGTATACTGTATTGGTCTTTATCTTCCTGGCTTACTTCACTCTGTATAATGGGCTCCAGTTTCTTCCATCTCATTAGAACTGATTCAAATGAATTCTTTTTAATGGCTGAGTAATATTCCATGGTGTATATGTACCACAGCTTCCTTATCCATTCATCTGCTGATGGGCATCTAGGTTACTTCCATGTCCTGGCTATTATAAACAGTGCTGCGATGAACACTGGGGTGCACATGTCTCTTTCAGATCTGGTTTCCTCAGTGTGTATGCCCAGGAGTGGGATTGCTGGGTCATATGGCAGTTCTATTTCCAGCTTTTTAAGAAATCTCCACACTGTTCTTCATAGTGGCTGTACTAGTTTGCATTCCTACCAACAGTGTTAAGAGGGTTCCCTTTTCTCCACACCCTCTCCAGCATTTATTGCTTGTAGACTTTTGGATAGCAGTCATCCTGACTGGCATATAATGGTACTTCATTGTGGTTTTGATTTGCATTTCTCTGATAATGAGTGATGTTGAGCATCTTTTCATGTGTTTGTTAGCCATCTGTATGTCTTCTTTGGAGAAATGTCTGTTTAGTTCTTTGGCCCATTTTTTGACTGGGTCATTTATTTTTCTGGAATTGAGCTGCAGGAGTTGCTTGTATATATTTGAGCTTAATCTTTTGTCTCTTGCTTCGTTTGCTATTATTTTCTCCCATTCTGAAGGCTGTCTTTTCACCTTGCTTATAGTTTCCTTTGTTGTGCAAAAGCTTTTAAGTTTAATTAGGTCTCATTTGTTTAGTTTTGCTTTTATTTCCAATATTCTGGGAGGTGGGTCATAGAGGATCCTGCTGTGATTTGTCGGAGAGTGTTTTGCCTATGTTCTCCTCTAGGAGTTTTATAGTAGATCTTTAATCCATTTTGAGTTTATTTTTGTGTATGGTGTTAGGAAGTGTTCTAGTTTCATTCTTTTACAAGTGGTTGACCAGATTTCCCAGCACCACTTGTTAAAGAGATTTTCATTTTTCCATTGTATATCCTTGCCTCCTTTGTCAAAGATAAGGTGTCCATAGGTTCATGGATTTATCTCTGGGCTTTCTATTCTGTTCCATTGATCTATATTTCTGTCTTTGTGCCAATACCATTCTGTCTTGATGACTGTGGCTTTGTAGTAGAGATTGAAGTCAGGCAGGTTGATTCCTCCAGTTCCATTCTTCTTTCCCAAGATTGCTTTGGCTATTCGAGGTTTTTTGTATTTCCATACAAACTGTGAAATTATTTGTTCTAGTTCTGTGAAGAATACCACTGGTAGCTTGATAGGGATTGCATTGAATCTATAGATTGCTTTGGGTAGTATAGTCATTTTGACAATATTGATTCTTCCAATCCATGAACAGGGTATATTTCTCCAGGCAGATGGATTCTTTACTACTGAGCCACCTGGAAAGCCCTTCATATGCCTAAGTTAGATAAAATTCTTATAAAGACCCATTTGCATCAATGCAAAAGTGAATAGCATACTGTGATCATTTCACAATATATACAAATATTGAATCATTGTGTTGTACACCTGAAAGTAGTATAATGTTGTGTCAGTTACACTTCAGTTTTTAAAATATGTAATAAAATGGAACACCATTCCCACAAACACATACACCCACACAAAAGTGAATAGCTCTCCAAAGAGAAAGATGGCATATAGCCAATGGCATTGCCTTGTACACACAAAACCCTTTCCTCACAACTTAGCAAGCCACACTGAGCAAAGTTAGTCTACAGTTTGAGAAAGGCCTGAATCACATGTCCTGGTGAACAGCGTGGTCTCTGTCAGCACAAATCTTCTAGGAAATTAAGCTGAAAGATGCCCAACTATAAATTCTGCCCATTGGTCTTTCTTCAGCCTTTAGTGTGTTGCTCAGTCGTGTCCAACTCTTTGCAACCCCGTGCACTGTAGCCTGCCAGGCTCCTCCATCCATGGGATTTTCCAGGCAAGAATACTGGAGTGGATTGCCATTTCCTTCTCCAGAGGAGCTTCCCAACCAGGGACTGAACCAAGGTCCCTTGCTTTGCAGGCATACTCTTTACCGTCTGAGCCACCAGGGAAGCCTTCAGCCTTGACAGACACATGTAACCAACCCTTACTCATCTTATATACCCAGTCTTTCAAAAATTTAAAACGATGATCATCACCCCTGAGTGCCTCTTCCCACCTCAAATGCTTCTCTCCAGTGAGCCCAATTCCTTGGACTACTCTTCCTAAGACATAGTTGAGACTTCGTCATCATTCTTGTAATTCTCTAGCTTGGCTATGCCACCAAGTGTGCTGTTGAAAGTCTACACAGCACTAGAGGGTGGTCTGACAGCAGGGCAGTCAGACAGGACCCTCCCACTCAGACCTCTATAACCTATCCTAATACCGGGTGAGTTTACAAACTAGAAAACGATGGAGGATGCCAAAGCTGAGTCCCTTGGGGTAGAAAGCAAGCCAAGAGATGACCTTCCCTTTACACGGTGCCAGGGAAGACCCTCTCCTGAAGACCTAGTATTTCTAATGGATGTGATCTAAAAACATTATTCTGCACATATGGACTTCTTCTCAACAGGGTGCAAACTGTGTAAGGATGACAACACAGTTTTGAAATATGCTTTGCCTCGAGAGGGTAGAGTCCATTTAAAGGGCCTGTGGGGAGAGAAACTGGGGTGGTGGATTTCCCATAGCACTGCTATTAAGTTAGTCTTGGCTTACTTACTATTAGAAGAGATGAACTGGCATAATAGTTTCAATTGGCTCAAGTGAGATTCGGGTTAGATGCAGTTTTGGTTTAACTATCCTTTATCTGAAATTACATGAGACAGTGTATTGAATCACTCACTTAGAAATGTTCCTGGAACATGTTCATTTTTATTACTAATTTGTGCTTTCTGGCCATTCTTAAACATCTTTACTTCCACTACAACTTTTTACAGTGAGTCTGGCACGTAGCTGCCACTCAGTAAATGTGACTAAACCAATACCAGAGACTTCAGACTGCTAAGACTCTGACACACGAGGTCATGAGGCCAGGTACATTCACTCCCTCTGGAGGAACAGAATAGATGGCTTGGGCTATGAGAAAAGTTGTTAGAGTGGGTTGAACTTAATGGTTGCAATGGGAAGGATGAGGGATGGGATAGTTAGGAAGTCTGGGATACACAGGTACCCATGCTATATTTAAAATGGATAACCAACAAGGACCTACTGTATGGCACAGGGAACTCTACTCCAGGTTATGTGGCAGCCTGGAGGGGAGGCGAGTTTAGGGGAGAATGGATACCTATATGTATATGGCTGAGTCCCTTTGCTGTCCACCTGAAACCATCACATTGCTAATTGGCTATGCTCCAATATAAAATTAAAAATTTAATTAAAAAATTGAAAAAAAGAGAGGAGTGCATTACCAGATTTTTAAAACGTAGGAACATGTCAGCAGCAGTTTCATCTCCAGGGAGACAAAGTAGATGCTCTCTTAAATCTGTCTCACATCTATAGGGAGGCTACCCTATTTATAGTCTTTTGGCACAAAATGCTTTACTGTCTATCTCACTTGAGATGGTTCCTATAGGACCAAGAGAGGGAAAAAGCAAAGCAAACCGGTAATCACGTGTGATGTCTCCAGTCCTAAGGAGCTTGGGACACACTTGTTAAGCATCCCGCCTGCTGGAGCTTCAGCAGGGAACCTACTCAAGGACGCGGCAAAGGAAGCCAAGGTGATCAGCCTCAGCAGTACTGAAGAGGACAGCAGAGCAAAGACTTTTTTATTCTCCCAGACCTTCAGGCCACCTCACAAGTAGGAGGACGCATGTAGACGAGTATGAAACTAAGAAAAATACGAGGCTTAATACACATTGTATTTCTTCAGTCTCTGGCAGGCCAGCAGCCTGAGGTCAGTCTGGCAGGAAGCTGAGAGGGCTGCCTGGTCCGGACACTCACACGATCTTCACAGTGTTGAGCATGTCTGACAGGACATACGTGTCATCCCAGCCCCTTCCGGGCTTCCTCAGGGTCTGCTCCAAGGCCCGGGCCATTTCCAGGAGCTCTGGTGTAGCGAGTTTGCGCTCAGAGTGCAGCTGACAGAATAAGATCTCGTTGACTTCACCCTCAATTCGCCGGACATACAGGAGGGGGAACACCGCCTTGAGCCCGGCCAGCACTGAGTCCTTTAGCCCCAGGTCTCGGCACACGAGGTTGAGGATAAAGACACCTGCAGGGTAAGAAAGGAAGAGAATGACCGTGGTTCAGGGAACACCGGAGACAAGGTTCTGCTCTGAGGAATACAGCCATTCCTGATCCAGGGAGGCAGGTGGAGCAAGGGACATATCCATGGCAGAAGTAACTGTGCCATGAACATGCAGCATATGAAGAAAGAGGAGTTAGGGAATGCATGAACCACAAGAAGGTTTCAAGCTCATTTCTTGCTCTCTTGTGCTGCTACCAGATATGACCATTCTCCATGCCTCTGTTTCACAAAGAACTGCTTTGAGAAAGAAGAAATTAATACCGCCAAGTAATTAGTATCAATTTCAGAGAGAAATTATATTCCTGACATATATAACACATACCTTTATTTGTGACAATAAAGGTTCTAAATCAACTGTTTGCAAACCAAATCAAAACACCTGGGAGGCTATGAACATACGGATTAACAGCGCCAGCTTTTAAGTCATAAAGAGCTGGGTTGGAGACCTAAGTGTAATCGTGTGTCACTCTGGCAAGTCCCTACCTCAGTTTCCTAATCTGAAAACAGGCGGCTCTGAAGATGAAAAAGCATACTGCCCAGTCCAGGACATGTGGGGTTGCTAGCATCACATGCTGGCAGGGATGTGAACTGCTATTAATACAACTGCTTTGTGACACTTTGTGTGATTGCATCTACAAACAGAATAAACGCATAATCTGTGATCCAACAATTACAACCCCACATCTATGCCCAATAGATCTGCACACACACTTCACCAAAAGGCATCTACCAGAATGTTAATGGCAGTTGCTGCTGCTAAGTCACTTCAGTCGTGTCCGACTCTGTGCGACCCCATAGACGGCAGCCCACCAGGCTCCCCCATCCCTGGGATTCTTCAGGCAAGAACACTGGAGTGGGTTGCCATTTCCTTCTCCAATGCATGAAAGTGAAAAGTGAAAGTGAAGTCGCTCAGTCGTGTCTGACTCTTCGAGACCCCATGGACTGCAGCCTACCAGGCTCCTCCATCCATGAGATTTTCCAGGCAAGAGTACTGGTTAATGGCAGTACCTCCTATTAAATCCTCGGAAAAGAAAAAACCCCAATGCCAACAGCGGAAGAGATAACCTAATCACGGTAGTCACCCAGTGACACACCAGAGCAATAAAAAGGAATGATGTCAATACAACACCGTGAGCGAACCTCACAAACATCATGTTGAGCGAAAGAAAAGAGAGAACATTCCATATGGATAAAACTAAGCTGTGCTGATAGAAGTGAGGATGGTGGGCTTCCCTGTGGTGGCTCAGTGGATTAAGAATCTGCCTGCCAAAAAAAAAAAAAACAAAGAATCTGCCTGCCAATGCAAGGGACATGGGTTTGATCTCTGGTCCGTGAGGATCCCACACGCTGTGGAGCAACTGAGCCCCTGCGCCACGACTATTGAGCCTGTGCTGTAGAGCCCGTGCTCTACAACACGAGAAGCCACCATAGTGAAAAGCCCACGCACCACAAAAAAGAGCAGCCCTCATTCTCTGCAACTAGAGAAAGCCCAAGCACAGCAACGAAGACCACAGCAGCCAAAAACAGATCAATAAAACTATTAAAAAAGAAGTGAGGCTGGTGATTATCCTTGAGAGGAGGACAAGTTATTGAAAGGAGGTAAGAGGTCTTGTTGGGGTGCTGGTAAACGGGTGTGTTCAATCTGGGGAAACCAATCAAGCTACACACTTACGTGCATTTTTCATTAGAAAGAAAATCTTTCAAAAGGGCCCATCCCTTCGCCCTTGCCACCTTCTGTTCTTCATACCTTCAGGAGTCAAGATGCTTTTGACCTTCTGCAAGAAAAGCTGGGCCACAAATGCTGGGGGTGGACAGCTCATTCCCAGAGTTGGGTCCTTACTGTCCACATCGAACATTATGACGTCGTAGTGAGGCTGTGCTGGGAAAGAGAAGCAGACAAGTCTCTGGTTTTTGCTGGATAAAATAACACCATTCACATTCCTCCACATTTCCTCTGCGACCTGTGGTAGGCACAGGTGGCTAAGTCAACAGGAATGACATGGAGGATGTGGTGCCTAAGGGCACCAAAGTCACAGTCCAGAGCAGTTACCTCATCAGGGCTCTGCTGGGAGTGCCCGTGTCTAAGACGGTGCCATCATCTCATCTTCCTCTACATTTTAAAGCCCTTTCCACAAACACACATTTCTGGGGTCCACTCCAGCAGGATCATTACTCAGAGTCCAGCTATACCAGTGATTTTCAACCCTGGCAAGACACTACAGTCAAATGGGAAAATTCTAAATACTCAGAGAACCTGGGCTCCACTCCTGAACAATGGAATTAAAAACGCCTGGGGTGAAGAAGAACAGATGGGACAGGAAGTGAGAAGCCTCTGGTACTTTTCTTAAGCTCCTCGGGTGATTTGAGAAAACAGTCAGAGATGAGAACCACTGATCTAGACAAAGCAGCTGCCTCTGCCTGTAAGGGCTGACCCAGCACGTGGTATCTTTAACTTAACTCTGGAAACAGCATATGTTGCCTCCTAGGAGAAAAATGTTCTCAAACTAAAGTCAGCAAATCTTTTCTAGTTACTTGAACAATTATTGGCTCAAGAAAGAAGGGATTTGTTCAATGGGTGAGAAAGAACTGATGATGAATCTGTTCCACTCCTTACTAGAATGTTAGGTTTTGTAAGGGGTAGGTCTACAATATGAACAACTGGTTTTTAGCAAACTGAGACAGTGCTAATGATTATTCAATAATCAATATATATTTACTTAGGACTACAGCATGCCCATCACTGTTCATAGCACAGATTTGATTTTGGTTTCTTCAAGAGCAGAACACGTTGGCTCATCAAAGTCCAAGGACAACCATGGCCCCCACGTGTGGCACTGAGTCCTCCAATAACCTGAAAGGTTGTTGTTAAGAGACAAAGGCCAGGGCTGTTCAGATATGGTTTACAGGTCCTAACCACAGCAGCACATCCTGAATTGAGTACCTACCACAAGCCTGGCACTGTGTTAAGTGCTTTCACATGTATTAGCTATCCTGGGTCTGGGCCCCTACACTGGCCGCAGCCTCAGAGAGCAAATCTGGGAAACTCTGACAGAGTTCAGCTCACTTTGCAATTAAGGCAGCATCTGTCTATCCCAGCACCAAAATACTCACCCAGGGCATCCCGTTTTGCCACACCCTTCCTAGAAAATGCTCTAACCCAGCAAGAACCAGAGCAACTATTACAGAATGAGCAGACTAGGAAGGGTGGGTGGCCTGACTCCCCAGGGTCATGCAGGACTGAACCAACTTAACTTCTCCATAAGGGGCTCACACTCTGCAAAACATCAGTCACCAGGAGCCTATACATTAAGTTGCAGAAGCATCAGCAGAGCTATTAGAACACATTAACATGCCTTTTGTCCAAGTCTGGGATACAAATTATTAGAGAAAAACAGAGCCTTAATCCCAGCAGCAGCAGGGCTACTGGAATTCCCACTAACACCTACATCAGGGTTTAAGCTCAGCACTACTGACATTTGGACCAGATCATTCTTTATCATCAGCAGCTATCCTGTGCATTGTAGGATGTTTAGCAGCATCCTTGGTCTCCACCCACTATTATGCCTGAAGCACCTCTACCTAATGGTAAAGGTGTGCTTTTATAACCAAAAAATGCCTGCTGACATTGCCAAACACCCCTGGGGCTTAGAACCACTCATCTACATGAACGATGTTTTACTCCATTTCTGGCTTCAACTCGAGCTGAAAGATTTACAGAACACATCTCCCAACACACCCCCAACACTTCTTCTCCTTTACCTCACTCAGCTCCAGACACTGACTTTCTTGGGATGAAGAAGTGGTGGCAAGGTCACAGGGTCAGAAGAGATTCAGAAGAGGAGCCCACTGATTTTTTAGCATGATGAGGGCAGGAAACAGTCTGTTTTACTTGTTGCCATAGCCTAACCCCTAACAGCGCTGAGCATATGATAGACACTCTATATTTACTGAATAAATATGTCAACAAATGAGGGAATAAATCAACAGGTGAAAGACTGGGATGATGCTCTTATCTCTTAAAGATGAATCCTATGGGCCCTTGCAGGCCTGACAACCTTGGATCAATCTTTCCTCAACAACCCTCCAAATTCTCCAACAGTAGTACCTTCTTCTTCTGCCAGGCTGGTTATAAAGTCCAGGCCATCTGCGATGTGGACCTTCATCCGGTCGCTCTGGCAAAAGCCGAACCACTGGGTGGCTACTTCCAACATAGAGGGGTCGATCTCCACAGCATGGATGCAAGACTTTGGGAAATGATCGTGGATAAAGAGAGGGAGGCTGCCCCCACCCAGGCCTACCACCAACAGTGCCAGTGGGGTCTCTGTAATAAAGAATAAAAGCATCATATTACCATCTGCTCACTGTAAAGTTCTGCACCAGCCTTAGGGAGGACAAAAGAGACAGTCAGATTGTTCGCTCTGGCCAGAAGATACAAGATTTAGAGGCTTGGCCTCCCTTGTCTCTTTCTAGAAATTCAGGAGTCAACTTAACATATGTAAACTCAACCCTGGCCTCATGATCCTTCCTTTACTAGTTCCAGAAGAGCAATCAGTATGTTATTATTATGGTTCCTCAAACAATCACAAAGCCCTCAGCTGACATTACAGCAATAATCCCCACCATCAGCATCATTAAACCCCTCTAGGAAATGGGAGGGACAATGGACAACATCTTGTCCGTGATTACAGGGCATGTAGATGTGATGCCCTCTGCCCAGCTTTCAACTCAAAGGCCACAGCTACCTTTAATAAGACACATCCACCAAGTGAAGGAAATCCATCCAAGTTCCAGAAGTCACAGGAAAACAAAGGCCCAAACCCTACACTCAAGTTCAGAGAAACGGGATGAAAGAAGATATGAAACAAGAAAGAATCACCAAAAAGAGAGAAACCCTGAGGATTAAATATAACAACTGAGAATCCAGGGACACACACAGCACCAAGACAGATCACGAGTATAGGGTATTTCAGCAGGACATACTCAGGGACTTTGGGGGAAGACAGGTACAGAGTGGACAGAAACAAATATTTTTGCTCCTGTGGTCACAGCCCAACCTATTACCAGTGTTAAGGCTATGATTGTATTACCTATATTATAGATTTTTTTAAGAGCAGAAATTCAAGAAAGAATTACATCTGGCACTCAAATAATGCATCACTGAAAAGTCAGAAATTTTCCTAAAGTACACAAGTATTTCTCTGGAAATGTGATTTTTAAATGTTTCATCTGGTTATAGGGGTATATGGATATGCAAAAATTCATCAAGCTGAACAACTTAAGATCCGTTTACTTTATAGATTTCACTGAAGATATTTTATACATTAATTTTTAAAACTGTAGTTAATTTTACACTAATTTTTAAATAAATGAATAGAAGAAAAAAATGTAGCTATCAGCACATATGTCTGTTTCAAGATTACAATTCGAGTTTGTGGGAAAAGTTACTTAGATGTTCATGAATGATGCAGAAGACAGTTGTGAATAAGAAAGACATGAATACATGTGAATCTGTTGATCTGTAATCATGGTTCTTAAGCTGCAAAGCAGCCAACCTGATGACATCTGTAATCTTATACACTTCCTACTGTGGAAGGCTGTGGCGATCTCCTCACCTAGAAGCAGCTCCGGGTTTTTCAGGAGTGCAAGGCCGGCAATCATGGCTTTGTGGTGTTCACAGCACAGGTAACCCTTATCAATAGACTGCCCCGGGGCTGCAGGGAGGTCCTCTGGGGTATCAGCAGGCCGATGCTTCTTCCTGTCCTTTTTCCGTTTCTTCTGGGCTAGATCAGAGACAGAGATGAATGAGGTTGTGTGTGAGGTATGTCACTCCTTGGAAAAGTAAGGCACACGAGCAGCAGTGTGCTGCAGCTGGCTGATTGGGACTCAGGAACCAACGGTGAGATATGCAGGCGTTCTGTGAACTGGGTGACGTGTTGGCAGCTTGAAATCTGGCCGTGGTGGCCATTTTCATGCACAGAAATTAGCAAACAGTACAATTTGTCGCTTTTCCCCCCAAAGAGTTGGTGGTCCAACATGTAACACGTGCCAGGGTGTCAGAAAACCAAAGTGGAAAAGAAAACACCCAAAGACTGAGAACACTGGGAAAACTTGAGTGAGGGGTGCTAGTACTTCTTTAGGAAACATAAAGCCACTCACAGGAGAGTTTATTCATGAGTTTTTTTAAGCGGAAAGGAACTTAAAGTTACCAATTACTGCCTCTGTGCCAGTTACCGTACCAGGACTCTTACTCCTGTAGCTTTTATAACAACCCTCTTATTCCAATTCTCGGCAGATAGAAAATCTGGCAGTGCAGCTAGGGTTTGAATGTGGGACTGCCTGTCTCCAACACCTACCATCTTATCTTTCAACTGTATCACACAGATGGTAATGCACACCACCCCAGTGGACAAGGATATCACAAATGTTCACAGAAGGGCAATCCTACAGAAAATCCTACAAAATGTCCCTTTACATTTCCTCTCCCTACTCTCTCAACTGCACCAGGACAGAGTGAGCTGCTGGTTTTGTCGTTTTCCTAGGGACCAG
Source organism: Muntiacus reevesi (assembly GCF_963930625.1). Lineage (NCBI taxonomy): Eukaryota > Metazoa > Chordata > Mammalia > Artiodactyla > Cervidae > Muntiacus > Muntiacus reevesi. The sequence goes on along the minus strand of NC_089253.1, from coordinate 85,520,909 downwards.
CTGCACTCCACAGCAGCATTGGGCAGCAATGTGTGAGGGGCAGCCTGATTTAACATAACAATCAGAAAGGTTAAATCACTTTTTAACACATTCTCCTTCTCCTCACCAATACTCCTGTAGGAAAATCATTCCCATGAGAATTAAGTGCTGGTAAGACTAGGATCTTGACAACAGTGGAGCGGGCGGGGGGGGAACACTTGAAACCCAAATTGGAGGGAAGTATCTTCTTAGAAGCAATTTTACTGATTTTTTTTTGTGTGAGACGAAGGTGAACCAACCTGCGCCTCAAGTGACCCAATGACAGCTCGGGAACCCAGCAAACACGGGTGCACTTGACCAGGGGACACCCCTCAAGAGAAAACTGTCCTGCAGAGAGTCACCTGACCCTGAGCTCTGGGCAAACCCAGGACCTCATGAGGTTCTGAACTCTCTCTTTTCACTCTCCTTCAAGATGGCCTTGCCAACAGGACAGCATGGTTGTCAGGCAAAGGAAACTTCCAAGAATCAGAAAAGCTAATTTCAGATTCCAAGCCTGAGTCTCTGGGCCTCAAAAGGGAAGTTATACTGGAGAGGTGGAGGGGAGGCGCATTCACTTCCACTCTATACATCTGATTTGTGAACTGATTACAATAAGCAAGTATTGCTTCTGAAGTACAAATATATACACTGGAGAAAATAGCAGGTGAAACAAATAACTGCTTTCCCCTTTAGGGGGTGTTTCTGAGCAGCAACCTGGGAGACCACTTAAAAGGGATCCTAGAGAACATGGTCTGGATCTATCCCACCCAAGCCTGTAACCCTGGCTACTTGTGTCTATTTACATTTAAATATAAGTTCATTGGAAAAAAATAAGATTAAAGGTGCAGCTCTTTAGTCATACCAGCCATGTTCCTAATGCTCAGCGTCCACACTGCACAGCTCACTGGGTATTAAATATTCCCTTCACTGCAGAAAGTTCTACTGGACAGCACTGGACTAGGTGACGTCTAGGGCACCCACCAACTCTACAATCCTCTAAACCAGGTGCTAGGAGGTGGCTGTAAGGAGGGGAGCAGGCCTACTGAATTAATATACAGACGCATATGGAGCAACTTATAAAATAGGTGGTCTCTGAACTCCAGGCATTAAGGCGATGATCACATTTATTTGGTAAACCACCACACCCCGCTCCTTATCATTTTAGAGCCAGGCTTTGCTCAAGAAGAGAAGATCGACCTCCCTTCTGTTCATCACCACTCACACCCTAAGAGCCCTGAAGATAGGAGGATGACCCACGGAGCCATGTGCCTCTGGTCACAGATATCCAAGTCTGTCCTACAACTCCGCCAAGCTCCCAAGTCTCTCTGGCCACCCCACGTTGTCCATATCACATCCACAGGGACACCGCCACCGCGTCCACGATGCCTCACCTCTGTGAGACACATCCTGCAGCAGCCTGGCTTCTGACTGCACCACGTTCCTGTTGCTGAGGAAGATGAGCCGCCGGAAGTAGCGCTTGTCATCTCCCTGCACGTCCTCGATGACGTAGTCGCCGCTCAAGGGGCTGCGGTCTTGATGCTGAACGATCCGGACCCCAATGTCCCCACCCACAGACAGGAAGGGCACCTGAAGGAACAGCAGAGCTGTGGTCGAAATGCCAGCTCCATTGGGAAAGATGAAAGTCTAATCCCTTGCCTTTGTGTCTCTGTGAGGAATCCCCACACCACGGTCCTGTGTAGCAACGACTCCAAAGATTCGCCACTCTGTCAAAGTACTTTTCTGGGGCATTTGACTAGATCTCAAAAAGCTTAATCCATCTTTTCAAAAACCAACTGAATAAAGATTCCCCAAACAATTAGTGAAATGCAGTTGGTTCTCCACAAGAAAAACAGGAGTTTCTCAAGAGTAATTCCTAAAAGGACTTTCAAGAGTCCAAGATAATGAAAGTGAGAAGCAATCCTGCAAAGGCGCCAGAACTGTGAGAGAAGGAATGTGAGCTGGGATAAAGGTACCAAAATCCCTGGGCAAAGCAACCTCTCCAAATTTGAAGAAAATTCTCCCTTCCCCCAGTGACTCTCATCTTTTTCCTGCATTTTACTAAACAGGAAAAAAACAAATGAGGAAAAAAAATACATTTCCCCCTAAACTTTTCCATTCCTTTCCCAATCTCCACACTTAATTTTTTTAAAGACTTACAAGAATATTTAATCATCATGAGGAACTCCAAACTTTGAGAGAAAACTCACAAAAGAACCTTCCCACAAGCTCTGGTTCTCTCTAATGACACTAACCCCAGTCTTCAGGAAGCATCTCAGACTCACTAATCTGTCAGAGCCACAGAGCACCGAGACTCTGGGTGGGTTGTCCTTCCCATCTACCAAGAGGGATAAATTTTTCTATAAAGTCCTTGCAGTAAAGTCAATCACACTGTCTTATGACCAGGATAGCACAAGACAGACAGTGTCAACTGATAATACCATATCACCATGTTGGCAAAAACCTTCAGTTTCCTTCCTAGTGAAACATCAGACCCACAGAGTTAATATTCTGAAAATGAAGGTGAGCTCTTTTGGCCCTTTCCCATTCTCCCTCACACAATGATGGTTCTAAGAAGCAAAATGGCCAAGGAAATCCTGTGCAAAGTGCATTAGGAGTAATCCACAGTGTGAGGAGCTGGAGGTGGAGACTTCCTTCATGCTGTCCAAGAGGCTCTGCAGACAAATACTACTATGGGTCTCAATAATGGCAATCACTCACCTTCCGCTCACTGCCTGGGACATAATTTCTACCCACTTAGCTCTCAACTGCTGATATGCCCTCCGGAAACAGTCTAAGGTCACAGACCCTAGTCCTAGCTTCTTCCAAGACAAGCTTTGCCTTCCTGTTAATATGACTTCTCCAGAGACCCTGAAAGCTGCTACCCAAGCCTTCTTACCTGCAGTTGGGCGGGCATCCCAGCCGGGGCCAGCTCCATGACTCTGGCCGACAGCTCGGCCTGGATGCTGTCCATGCCTTCATACTGCTGACCTCGGTGAAGGGCCACTGTGATCAGCCTCCTGAAGCCAGCACTGGCTGCCAGCTGCTTCCGGCCCTCCTCCATGCCAAATAGCCACTCGGTCTCCCGACCCTGGGGGACTGGAAAGAGGCATTTGTTGACAGGGAGTCCTAGGAAATGTTCAAGCCCACAAGCAACATGCCCCACGTGGCAGAGAGCCAGCCCCTGTCCAGGCCATCCCTTCCAACTGTGACCTACTGAGGGGCTATCAATTCCCTAGTACACAAGGCCCACTGCCAGCAGACCCATGGCAGGACCCAGTGTGGAAAAAATGTGTGGGTGTGTAAGGAGAGGGAGGCAAGTACCAAGTGTAAGAAAATAATATTATAGTAATAATGCTAACATTTCTTACATGCCAGGCATGATTCCAAACTGTTTACAAACAGAAACTAATCAAATCTTCACAACAGCCCAAGATGCAGGAAGCATTATTACTATTTCCATTTTATAAATGAGAAATTAAGACACAGAAGTTACTGTATTTGCCCAAGTTCACACTGCTAGTAACTGGCAAAGCTAAGACTCAAACCCAGGCAGTCCAGCCCCAGAATCCATGCTCACATCCACTGTGCTATTTGTGCTAGGTGGACAGTTAGGATAAGGGAATACTTGGAAAAATGGATTCCATGTTAGGAAACCAATTACCAGCGTGACATATCAATACTTCACATTTGTCTAGAATATTCTATCTGTGAAAGCAATTCCTCATACTATCTCTGTTGATCATTACTAAGGTGAACCTGGTATCATTTACCCCTTTCAATAACAACACTAATGTCTGTAAAATTTACCATGTGCCAGGCACTATTCTAAGAACGTTTACACTTCTCACAACTACAGAAAACAGTTACGACCTCACTTTATGGAGGAGAAAACTGAGGCACAGAAAGAACACTGACTTGTCCAGTAGCATCCCGAAGGGACTGAGCCATGAATGGAAACGAGCCTGGTCCCAGAGCTCCCTTTTTCAGCTGTTCCTCTGTCCTGTTTGCATAAACTCTGCAGAGAAGCAGAGACTTCCCCAGGTCACGGCTGCTCACAGGCTACAAGGCTTCTTGCTTCTACTACTGTTACAAAGTAACATCTCTACAACAGCTTGACCTGCCTAAATTTATCTGTATTACTTCTCCCTACTACAGACCAACCCCATTCTCACACTTGATCAGACCTTTGCCATGGAAGATGGGAAGATATAAACCTCAGAATCAAGCAGGCAGCTCCCCCTTCCTTATGCCGTGGCCAGTCTAACCTCTCAAAGTACCGCCCCCTTGCAAGATCAAGCCAGCCAAGGCATACCCATCCACCAAATCCCCAGATCCAGCCCCTGTAAGCCAGCCCCCTTCAGGAAAGAGAGGGAGCAATCCCAACTCACTGATGAAAATGGCAAAATGATTGTCCCGCGATGGTTTCACAGTGGGGCTGTCCACCACGTGGAGGGTGTAGCGTGGCTCCCCCGTGTCCCCATTGCACAAGTCCAGGGACACACTCCCCAGCCCGGCCTTGCGGTACAGCTGGCTGCACAGCCAGGCATATTGCTGCCGCTCCCGCACCGCCTCGGCCAGCCGCTCGGCACTCTCCAGCCGCATAGGCTTGCCCTGCTCCTGAGCACACAGCTCAAAGATCTGAAGGGCAGAGCCAGTGACCGGCCTGAACTTGGTCATGATGAAGGCAAAGACAGGCAGGGAGAACCGAGGCTCTGCTTCCAACAGCTGGTCCTGGCTGCTGGCCACCTGGTGCACCCTCACCATCCACCCCTCCCGAGAGAAGTGCCCCACTGCTTTCTTCAGGACGTGAGCCTGAGCCAAGGAGATGCAGAGGTAGCGACCGCCCACCTGCAGGACACGGCCAACCTCAGCCAGCATCCTGTCCACCTGCTGCAGGGTCTTCTCCTCCTCATCTGTCAGGACAGCATCCAGGGTGCCCTTGTCCAACACCACCTGGAACGAGGCGTCGGGGAACTCCATCTGTGTCATGTCCATCTTCAAGAAGCTCATCCTGGGCCGTCGGCTGGCATTGCGCTCCTTCATTTGCTTGATGACGACCTCGCTAATGTCAATATTCACTATATCCTGATAGCCCACATCATACAGCTGCTCGCTTAGCTCTGAGTTACCACACCCAACCACTAGCACCTAGGGAGAAAAAAAAACAAGATGGAGGTGATCAAGGCAAAGGAATGAGAATGCCATCACAGAGTTGATTCTAGGTTCTATCAGAACTCACTAGTAACAAATCACATTTAGCTATAACAATGCAAGTTACACAGAAGCTGACTAACCAGGCTTGTTCTTTTCTCTGAAACAAGCCTTTATTAATTAAGTGCAGGAACAAACTAATCATGGTTGTTCTTTTCTCTGAATCAAACATTTACTACTCAAGAATTGATAGAAAGTCACAGAATCCAAATACAGTTGTTATGACTGAAATCTCCTGTTTGTGTTACTGTTGAAAATGTAACTTACAAAACAGAAAGAGACTCACAGACTTAGAGAAGGTACTTATGGTTGCAAAGGGGAAGGATGGGGGCAAGGAATAATTTGAGAGTTTGCAATGAACATGTATACACTGCTATATTGAAAATGGATAACCCGGGATGGGGAATACGTGTAACTCCATGGCTGATTCATATCAATGTATGACAAAACCCACTGAAATGTTGTGAAGTAATTAGCCTCCAACTAATAAAAAAAAAAAAAGAAAGAAAATGGATAACCAACAAGAAACTACTATATGAAACTACATGAACTCTTCTCAATGCTGTGTGGCAGCCTGGATGACAGGGGAGTTTGGGGAATGTATGTATATTGTATATATGTATTGTATATCCCATATATGGGATAATGTATATGCATGGCTGAGTCCTCTTTGCTATTCACCTGAAACTACTGCAAAACTGTTAAATCGCCTAGGTGACAAGAATACACAGAAGAACTATACAAAAAAGATCCTCATGACCCAGATAACCACAATGGTGTGATCATTCACCTAGAGCCAGACATCCTGGAATGTGAAGTCAAGTGGGCCTTAGGAAGCATCTAAGTGATGAACCAACTCCACAAAGCTAGTGGAGGTGATGGAATTCAAGCTGAGCTATTTCAAATCCTAAAAGATGATCCTGTGAAAGTGCTGCACTCAATATGACAGCAAATTTGGAAAACTAAGTAGTGGCCACAGGATTGGAAAAAGTCAGTTTTCATTCCAATCCCAAAGAAGGGCAATGCCAAAGAATGTTCAGACCACCACACAATTGCACTCATCTCACACACTAGCAAAGTAATGCTCAAAATTATCCAAGCCAAGCTTCAACAGTACATGAACCATGAACTTCCAAATGATCAAGCTGGATTTAGAAAAAGCAGAGGAACCAGAGATCAAATTCCCAATATCTGTTGGACCATAGAAAAAAGCAAGAGCATTCCAGAAAATATCTACTCGGGTCTTATTGACTACACCAAAGCCTTTGACAGTGTGGTGGTGGTAGAGTTGCTCAGTCGTGTCCAACTCTTTGCAACCCCATGGACTGTAGCCCACCAGGCTCCTCTGTCCATGGGATTTTCCAGGCAAGAGTACTGGAGTGGGCTGCCATTTCCTTCTCCAGGGCATCTTCCCAACCCAGGGATTGAACCTGGGTCTCCCACATTGTAGACAGACGCTTTACCGTCTGAGCCACCAGGGAAGTCCTTTGACACTGTAGATCACAACAAACAATGGAAAACTCTTCAAGAGATGGGAATACTAGACCACCTTACCTACTTTGTGAGAAATCTGTATGCAGGTCAAGAAACAACGGTTAGAACCAGACATGGAACAACAGACTGGTTTCAAATTGGGAAAGGAGTAAGTCAAAGTTGTATATTGTCTCCCTGCTTATTTAACTTATATGCAGAGTACATCATGAGAAATGCCAGGCTGGATGAAGCACAAGCTGGAATCAAGATTGCCAGGAGAAATATCAATAACCTCAGATATGCAGATGACACCACCCTTATGACGGAAAGTGAAGAGGAACTGAAGAGCCTCTTGATGAAAGTGAAAGAGGAGAGTGAAAAAGTTGGCTTAAAGCTCAACATTCAGAAAACTAAGATCATGGCATCCAGTCCTATCACTTCATGGTAAATAATGGGGAAACAATGGAGACAGTGACAGACTTTATTTTGGGCTCTAAAATCACTGTAGATGATGACTGCAGCCATGAAATTAAAAGATGTTTGCTCCTTGGAAGAAAAGCTATAACCAACCTAGACAGCATATTAAAAGCAGAGACATTACTTTACCAACAAAGGTCCATCTGGTCAAAGCTATGGTTTTTCCAGTAGTCATGAATGGATGTGAGACTTGGACTACAAAGAAAGCTGAGCACTGAAGAATTGATGCTTTTGAACTGTGGTGTTAGAGAAGACTCTTGAGAGTCCTTGGACTCCAAGGAGATCAAACTAGTCAATCCTAAAGGAAATCAGTCCTGAATATTCATTGGAAGGACTGATGCTGAAGCTGAAACTCCAATACTTTGGACACCTGATGTGAAGAAATGACTCATTGGAAAGACCCTGATGCTGGGGAAGATTGAAGGCAGAAGGAGAAGGGGACAACAGAGGATGAGATGGTTGGATGGCATCACCGACTCAATGAACATGAATTTGTGCAAGCTCTGGGAGTTGGTGATGAACAGGGAAGTCTGGCATGCTGCAGTCCTAGGGGTTGCAAAAAGTTGGGTACAACTGAGCGACTGAACTGAATTGAATGAACTGAACCCCAACACAAAAAGTTAAAAAAAAAAAAAAAAATCTAGGTCTGGCATAATCCTATTCCACTCATGCCTTGGGTTCCAACTCATGATATTCTGCTATTTCCTGAAGCCAAACTTAAAACACAAATTGTTGCCTCCCTCTCTACAGAGCAATCTCCCAATTTTGATCCTTCAAAATTCTGCCCCATCTCTGGAAAAGCATGGTACTGTGACAATTGCATAAGCTTTTAAGCTAGGTAGGCCTAAATCTAAATCCCCACATGACCATTTGCTACATTTATGATCTTGGGCAAGAAACTGGCTCTCAGAGCCTCAGTTTCCACATCTGTAGAATTTGTGTATCACTCACCTTGAAATTTATTATGAGAACTCAGTGACTGAACACACACGCGCATGCACACACACATACACACACACACACACACACACACACACACACACGCAGCACTCAGCATAAAGTCTGGCTCTTAGAGTTTCTTCCTTGAATGTTCGTTTTCTACCCTCTTCCTTCCCTACTTCCAGTACAACCCCATCTCTGTCCAACCTATTATTGTACTTATCACTTCTAGAATGCGCCCAGGGTTTATATATCAACGCATTTGCTGCTAAAGGGATGAGCACAGCGCCTTAAAGTCTGAGCTCACAACAACTATTTGGTAACAGATTAATTTATCAGTAAAGCCACGGATTCTACCAGTTCCCAGGGCATTCACAGTGACAGAAAAGCACACTTTCTTCACTAGGAGGAGCTACCTAGGTTGCACTATTTAATAATTCATTCTTTCTGTGAGATTACTAATTCAAGAATGATCTGGGGGTGGAAGCTATTATCTGAAAAACCTGTAGAAGGATATTTTGTAATTACCTTTTAGCCGGAATGTTGCATGAAATCCTGAAAATACCGGCCCAGTTAGGGCCCCCACGCCTGTCACGGTCTACCAAATGCAGGATTTCTGTTTTCAGTTCCTACTTTCCAGAGCACACGCCGGGCTGCCAGGCCGCGCTTACCTTTTCCCTGGGTTTGATGTATTTGTGCAGCACCCCGCACAGTTCCAGGTAGGTTCCATACCACTCGAAAGCTTTCTTTCCTCGCTGCTGGAAGAACTTCTCCCAATAGTCAACGGAGCCAAACTCCTTAGAGCTTTTAGGTAAGAGATTCATATTCCCACTACCCGAGCTGCGTCTTCAAGATTCCTGCTCCCTGCGTGTTACCATCCGAGGGGCTTCCCCACACGTTGACTCTGGGACAGCGCTGCGAGAATTCTTTCCACGGACAAACAGCCTCATTTATTTGTTTCCAACTCAAAATCCAAAGGGATGATCCTTACACGCCCACCGCACCCGCGAGACACTGACCCTAATAAACGTTTGCCCCTTGATCCACGCCCAGTGCCCCGACCCACGTGGGGAGCCCCTCACACTTCTTCAGAGTTCGGTTTCAGAACCGGCTATCATATCCGGGTGCGAGGCTTCGCGATTGGTCGGTTGCCGAGACCATCCCAGCAGCTCATTGGTCAGTGATTTTCGTTCCTGACACCTAAGTGGCTGCAACGACCTCGCCTCACACCGGCGACTTCGTCGCTGGCTCCTCGCGTTTATTTACGTGAGCCGGAACGGGGCGGGGCCGCGGGCCGGAGGCGGGGCGGAAGCCGGGCTGTCCCAGTGAGCGCCGCCCGGGGGCGGCCTTCTCAGCTCTGGACGTTCCGGCCTTGGGAGAGAGCCCCGCCCGAGCTCGGAGCTCCTGACCTCGGTCGGTGTTGCGTCTCTGAACTCTCTAATCAAGAGCCATCCAAGGGCTGAGCGCCGCTGGCGGGGCACACCCTGGAGGAGGGGACCTCCGAAAGGAAAAACCTGTAGTTTAGAAGGAAGGGGCCTGTGCCGATTCACCAGGTCTATTTCCCAAGAATTTGCATTTCTAATCAGTTCCCTGGTGATACCAACGATACTATACCCAGGGACCACACTTTGAGAACTGCTGTTAAGAAATGAGGCAAAATGGATGTTTCCAACTCCACAATTTTAAGAAACTATCTAAAAGCCCTCTATGAGAACCTGAAAAAACATGTATTTTCATGTACCACTTGCTGAGTTCACATTATTTCTTCTCTACTTAAGGTGAACTGGAAGGAGGCTTGTCTTTGGTAAGCCTCAGAGGCTTCAGCTACGGCAGCATGCAGGGTTCCTAAGGGGTGTGACGTCCGTTCTTTCAAAGAGCACTTACTGAGAGCAGAGAACACTGTTCTTGAATTCTTCCCCAATACCAAAGTAACAAAACAACATAGCCTCTGCCTTCTCCCCTCAAGTATTTATTCAACATTTTAAGGGTGCAATATGAGCCCATCACTGTGGTGAAAGCTAAGGATGCAGTAGTAAGCAAGACAACGGTATGGAAGAATACATCAAACAGTTACAAAAAAAGAAAATGTAATGAGGATCTGAGGATAAGTGCTGTGAAGAAGTATAAGCGTCCACAAAAGTAGATCTCTTTTGAAATGTCATGATTTAGGGGGTGACTAGAGAAGGCTTTCCTAAGGAAGGGACAAAAAGATTTTAAAAGATTTTGTAATCTTACTGCTTCGGTAAATATTGCACACCTAAACTTGTTCCAGTAGTATCAGAATGACACAGGAAAGAACCAAGAAGTTCTTTTCCAGTTCCCAACCGCTGGAAGTCTCTTCAGGAACCTTTGGCTGCTTCTTTTCCCTCTGTCTCTATTGTCCTTTCATATAAGGAAATGATATTGGAAAAGGTCTTAAGAAGTGATTTCGATCCCAGCCCAAGCTCCAGCCCCTTATTTAATGCCCTAAAAATACAATTAATTTTTGCACTATGTCTAAGACCAAGAGGGGAAGTAACTCACCTATCTCCATTTGTGTGCCTGCTCCCTTCTTTAAGCTTAGGAAAGCAGTAACAACCAAAGCACTTTAAACTAAAACATGTAGGGAAGTTTCCTAAAAGTGTTTGGATGACTAATGCAGAAATACTTTAGATATAACACTAAACTCTGTCTTTTTAAATACCCATAAGTAAAACATTTCTTTCAAGTTTTGCCAATGAAATGTAATTAGTAGGTATGTTGTCATTAGTACCATTAATTAATTTAAGCCAATTAGATATTAAAATATTTTGTGTTTTATAAACCCATCCTATTTTCCTGGGACCCATAAATCAGCCCAGAGTATGTGGCATATCCTGCATTGTAGGCCAATCTTAAGTTTTAAAAACATCATTCTCTTGCTACTTGGAAGAAAATATATGGTTCCATCTAAAACACTTGATTCATAAATAAAAATGTATATCATAAAAAAAATAAAATATTTTGTGTTTTATTAGGATCCTCTGAGTGGTTACCAGTATGTATGATTTCTTTAAATTGAAGTATAGATGTACAACATTATATGTTACAGGTATAAAATACCATGATTCACAACTTTTTAAAGTTATATTCCATTCATGGTTAGTGTAAAATATTGGCTATATTGTACAATATATCTTTGTAGCTTATTTAGTTAGTTTTTAATTTGGGCTGCACTGAATCTTCATTGATGTGCACGGGTTTTCTCTAGTTGCAGTGAGTGGGGGCTACTCTCTAGTTGTGATGCACGAGTTTCTTTTTGTGGTGGCTTCTCTTGTTGCAGAGCGTGGGCTCTAAGGCCTGTGGGCCTTGGTAGTTGCAGCTTACAGGCTCTAGGGCACGGGCTCCATAGTCGTGGTACACGGACTTAGTTCTCCTTGGCATGTGGCATCATCCCAGAGCAGGAATTGAACCTGTGGCCCCTGCATTAGCAGACAGATTCTTAACCACTGGACTACCAGGCAAATCCATGGTACCTTACTTTATACATAGCATTTTGTACCTTTTAATCCTGTACTGCTCTTTTGTCCCTCTCTCCTCCCTCTCCCCATCCTCTCCCCACTGGTAACCACTAGTTCTCTACATCTCTGAATCTGTTTTTTTATTATAGTCTTTAGTTTGTTGTACCTTTTAGATTTCACATATAAGTTATAACATATACCGTTTGTCTTTCTCTGTGATTTATTTCAGTTAGCATAATGCCCTCCAAGTCCATCTATATTGCTTCAAATGACAATATTTCACTGCCCTTTTTATGACTGAGTAGTATTCCATTCAGTGTGTGTGTGTGTGTGTGTGTGTGTGTATACTACATCTTCTGTATGCATTCATCTGTTAATAGATACTTAGGTTGCTTCCATATCTTGGCAATTGTAAATAATGTTGCTATGAACATTGGGGTGCATATATCTTTTCAAACCAGTATGATTTAAAATGTAAACTGAGCTTAGATAGAGACATTCGATATTGTGAGTTTTTTCCCCTAAAAATATAAATCCAGACCTCTGAATGTGTAATTTGCAGTTAGTATTACTTAATTGAAACAGAAGGTTTTTGGTAATAACATTCAATTAATTGATTGTTGCAAAATGAGGAATAGATAATTAAAATCACTTCTGACAATTTAGGGGGCGGAGGATGGGAGAGAGCTTGTGGTAGGCAGAATAATGTCCCTCCAAAGATGTTCATGTTCTAATTCCCCAAATGTGAATATGGTAGGTTACATGGCAAAGGGTAAGCTAATCAGCTCACATTAAAATAGAGAGACTAGTTTATCCAGATGAGCCCAGTGTAATCACAAGAGTCTTTAAAGGTGGAAGAAGTGGAACAGGGAGGCAGAAACAGATAGGTGGTAGCAAGAGAAGGACTGGCTTAGTGTGGCTAGCTTTGATGATGGGGGAGGAGGACCATGAGTCAAAGTAAGTGCCTCTAGAAGCGGCAGAAGTCAAGGAAAAGGATTCTTTTCTAGAGTCTTTGAGGGAGCACAGCCCTGTGGACGCCTTGATTTTAGTTCATACTTTCAGGTTGCTGACCTCCAGAACTATACGGTAATACATTTGTATTGTTTAAGTTACCAAGTTTTTGGTAATTTGCTACAGTAGCAACAGGAAAGGAACAGAGCATAAACATGAGAGGAAGTGTGTGGTTGGGCAGGTTACAGTGGAAGGGGAGCAGCAGAAGATAAAGCTAGAAACTAAAGTGAAGGTCAGGTTTTGAGAAGAATAGAATTCTTCTGTTCCAAGCATTTAGACTGAACTTGTCCTGTGGCAAGAAGCCAATGGAGAACCAAGTTTGTTACAGTTGAAAAGAAGTGATAACATGAGAGATGTTCTTACGAAGAACGAAAGCATTTTGATGACTAATTATATATATAGGGTATAAAAGACTGTGGAAACAGTGGAAACAGTGACAGACCTTATTTTGGGGGGCTCCAGAATCACTGCAGGCGGTGACTGCAGCCATGAAATTAAAAGACGCTTACGCCTTGGAAGGAAAGTTATGACCAACCTAGACAGCGTATTAAAAAGTAGAGACATTACTTTGCCAACAAAAGTCTGTCTAATCAAGGCTATGATTTTTCCAGTAGTCATGTATGGATGTGAGAGTTGGTCTATAAAGAAAGCTAAGCACCAAAGAATTGAAGTAGTTTTGGAGAAGATTCTTGAGAGCCCCTTGGACAGAAAGAAGATCTAGCCAGTCCATCCTAAAGGAAATCAGTCCTGAATATTCTTTGGAAGGACTGATGTTGAAGCTGAAACTCCAATACTTTGACCACCTGATGCGAAGAGCTGACTCATTTGAAAACACCCTGATGCTGGGAAAGATTGAGGGCAGGAGGAGAAGGGGACAACAGAAGATGAGATGGTTGGATGGCATCACCAACTCAATGAACACGAGTTTGAGTAAACTCTGGGAGTTGGTGATGGATAGGAAGGTCTGGTGTGCTGCAGTACATGGGGTCGCAAAGAGTCGGATATGACTGAGTGACTGAACTGAACTGATAAAAAGACTGAGGGACTCAAAGTGGCTTCCACCTAGGCCTCTGGATGACTGGGGAAGTCATCTATAGAAACAGGGCATGTTTCTTTCTATGTGTAGAACTGTTGCTACAAGGAATTTAGAGGTCACTACACTCATGCATTGGAGAAGGAAATGGCAACCCACTCCAGTGTTCTTGCCTGGAGAATCCCAGGGACGGGGGAGCCTGGTGGGCTGCCGTCTATGGGGTCGCACAGAGTTGGACACGACTGAAGCGACTTAGCAGCAGCAGCAGCAGCAGCACACTAGTAAAACCCAGAGCCAGAGCTAAAGGCCAGTCTCCCCACCCTGCATGCCTATCCCAGGGCTCATACCCTTCTCAAATTCTGTCAGTGGTATCCAACTGGAGTTAGTGGTCCAAAACATGAAAAGGCTTCATGAGTGGGATATAAAGCTGTTTAAAAGGAATTTCTCCTCTGGGTACAATACTTGATTCCCAGGATTTTATTTGTTTGGCAGTTTCCTACTCTGTCACTGTAGCATCCACTGTGTTCTAATTTTCTGATATGCATGGACTACAAAGTATTTATGTCCACTTTTATGGGGAGAAAGCAAAGGGCATAGTGTACATGGCAAGTTGTTTACCTTCAGGGCCAGCAGGCTATAACATTTTGAAAACTAGAAAGCCAGGAAAGATGAGGGAATGATGCCAATGGCCTGTCTCTGTGCATTGGACCCCTACATGAGAAGGCTCATAAAGCCCTCCCTTTGGATCCTGCCTTTGTATTTTGCAATCTGGATACTGGGAAAGATTACAAGGTTAAACCATTAAAATGTTTTCTCCATACAGACTCACAGATTTCGAAAACAAATGTGGTAACCAAACAGAAAGTGTGTGTCTGAGTGGTGGGGAGGGGAGGGTGGATAAATTAAGAGTTTGGGGTTAACATACACACACTAATATTCATTGGAGAAGGCAGTGGCCACCCACTCCAGTGTTCTTGCCTGGAGAATTCCATGGACAGTGGAGCCTGGTGAGCTATGTGCAACAGGGTTGCACAGAGTCAAACATGTCTGAGTGACTAACAAGCAAGTACTAATGTATATAAAATAGGTAACCAACAAGGACTTACTATATTGTACAAGGAACTCGACTCACTATTCTGTAATAACCTACATGATAAAATAATGAATATATGTGTATGTATAGAGTCACTATGCTGCACACCTGAAGCTAACACAACATTGTAAATCAATGAAACTTTTTAATGTTTTCTCCATAATTTTATTCCTGAATTTCAGCTATCTTGCAGGAAAAGAAAAAAACCTTGGGAAATAAATTATTTTTGCATCAAACTAGCACTCAGCACACCTACCATGAGCAACTCATGTATCCCATTTTATTGGATGCGCTCTGTTCTCAGCCCATAACAAAATATTTTTCTACCACCAAAGAAAAGGATTTTAAAACAACACCTAATAAATAAAAGATTTCTTAAGTGCTCCACCTAAAGTCATTTTAAAAAACATTCAGATCCAGAGAACTTCCAGAAAATCAGGAGAACAAAATTCCCTCTAGGGCAACAAAGAAGTTATATGTAATCTTTCTAAAACTAAAATACTTTTCTTACCATGAGAATGCAAGGAAGGTCTGCCCCTAAAAATCATCTCAAACAACGGTGCCAAAATTTTTTACTGTCTTTAATCCATCTCATCTTTGAGCAGTATACCTTTATGCTCATTATTCTGATACTAAGAAGGGAAAAGTTTTCCCCAGTATGTGGGAATTTCATCCAAGCAGCTGTTCTAGTTTTGAAAACTCAACAGAGAAATGTTCTCAGGAAATATGGTGTGGGCATTTTTGGAGAGAGATGGCAGAAAGGGGACCCTTGGCTAAATTTAACCCCTCTCATGTTATAGGAAACTCCGTAGTACAGAGGTTAAGAACATTGGATCTAGAATCAGAAAGATCTAGCAGTCTCTCAGTATGTAAATTCAGTCAAACCTCAAGCCTTCTGATCCTTTGCCTAATGGCCCCCTCTGCCTCCTTTGCCCTTGTCTGACCTCAATCCATTTACCACACAGCAGCCACACTGATTTTTTAAAAATATGTAGCAATTTTCCCAGTGAGATATATTTCACATAATAAAATTCACACTTAAAAATGTATACTTTTGTTTTCGATACTCACAATGCTATGCAGCCATCACCATCTAATTCCAAAATATTTCTACTGTCTTACAATCATTAATCTAATCTTTCTACAGATTTCCTATTCTGGATATTTCATTAAAAAGAAATCATATAGTGTGTGGTCTTTTGTGACTGGTTTCTTTCACTTAATATAATGTTTTCAAGGTTCATCCATGTTGTAGCATGTAACAGTACTTCATTCTATTTATTGGTTGAGTGATATTTCATTGTATGGATAAACAAAATGTGGTATTTCTACTTATCCATAGATGAATATTTGGGTTGTTGACACATTTTGGCTATTATGAATAATGTTGTTATGAACATTCATGTACAAGTTTTTGTATGGATGTATGTTTTTTCTTGGATATATATCTAGGAGTAGAATTGCTGGGTCATATGATAACTCTATGTTTAACTTTTTGAAGAAAACAATGATCATTTAAAAGTATAAATTTGTTCATGTTACTCTCCAGTAGATTCACAATGCATTGAGAATGAAATCTAAACTCTTTGAATGTTCTATAAAGTTCTTTCATGGCCCAGACCCTGCCTACATCTCCAATCTCCCTTTCTACCACTCTCTCTGTTTACCAAGCTCTGAAGGGAACAGCAATCCACTCCATTGTTCTTGCCTGGAGAATTCCATGGAGAGAGGAGCCTGGCAGGCTACAGTTCATGGGGTCACAAAGTCAGACACAACTGAGTAACTTTCACTTACTCAGACACACTGGCCTGCTCCATCAGCCACAAAAATGCCAAACTCCTTGGTATTGGGAAAACTGGATATGCACATGCAAAAGAATGAAATCAGACCCTATTCTCACCATATACAAAAATAACATTTACATCTTTAATCCATTTTGAGTTAAGACCTAAAACTACAAAGCTCCTGGAGGAAGACATAGGAGGAAAATTTCATGACATTGGATGTGTCAATGACTTCTTGGATATGACACCAGAAACACAGGCAACGAAAGTAAATATATACAGAATGGACTACACCAGACTTCTGTGCATCAAAGGAAATAAGAGTGAAAAGGCAACCTTTTGGGGGGACGGGGGATTTGCAAGTCATATGTCTGATAAGAGGATTAATATCCTGGCCACGCCTAACACTTGCTCTGTTTCAGATTCCTGGCCAAGCTGATCTTGCTGAATGGTCATGCCCAGTACGTACCCTTTCACCTGGCCTCGGGCAGCCAGAGCCTTCCAGGCCCATAAAGCTCAGGCCAGTTCCCAACCACCTGCATAATCCCAAGGGTAAAGGCAGCCCACCACCTGAAAACCCTTCTGATGCGGCAGATTTAAACTGGTGACACTCAGTCCTCATGTGGACATGCTGCCTGATGGGGTCCTGGGCTTCTTCAGCAAACACAGTTCCCAGTGTGTCCTATTGGAGGATACTCTGGCTAGCCTGCCCAGCCACATCCTGCTAAAACCAGATTCCTCTAGATCTACCTTCAAGGGGAATATGCGTATTTGTGTAAGTTAGGGCTTGGAATTAGGCAGATGAGTTGTATCCTTAAGAGCCCACTCCATTGACCTGTGTCTCCTAACACCTGCCCTGTTCCAGATTCCTGGCTGTCACTGAGTTGGTTGTATGGAACTTCACCTGGCCCCTAGCTCAGTCAAAGCACCCTGCCTGAAAGGTTCTCTTTCCATTCAGATTTGAACAGCCAATAACAAAACCTATGGTGAGAGTGAAATAGCACAGCTTTATTCAGTGGCCAAAGAATGGAGAGGTGGGAAGCTAATACAGAAACCAACTTCTCAACTCAACTTGGGTTGAAACACCACATTTATGGTGGGTCAGGGTAAAAGAGAGGGAATTGAGTAAAGAGAGGGAGAAATATTCATGACTCATCTGAGAACAGGAGTGTGGTTTGCTCAGAATTGGAACAACATTCCTTTTTATTCCTTGTGTGGGTTCTTCCAGGGCTTTCAGGTCTGTGGTGTTCTATCTGGCCGGTCCCGGATGCTGAAAATTCAGCTTCTCTGATTGCCAGTGTCAAACTGAATCTCTGAGACAGGGTTTTGAGTGAAGTAGAAAAGGATTGCTTTATTACTTTGCCAGGCAAAGGGGGCCACAGCAGACTAACGCCGTCAAAACTCTGAGTCCCAACTTGGAGAAAACGGTGAGTTTTACAGTAATTGCTCAAAGAGGGCGTGGTCAGCTCACTGACATTCTTTTGATGGGTTGGTGATGAGTTAAGTAGGAGCATCATCAACCTTCAGGTCTAACTGGCCTGGGGTCTACATGCCTGTGGACAGCATGCCATCATTAATTGTTAACTTCTCCCACCTGGAGGGGTTTTCAGTATCTGCAATATAGCTCAAAGATATTGTGTATATCCCTTGAAGTGGAAAGAGGACCTTGCCCCAGGGATGTTCTTGACAGTTTGTCCATGGTCTCTCATCCCCTCCCTTCCCTAATTAACAACTGCTTGAATCTGCCCATTGGAACTCAGGGAAGGTCAGGGAGGCGAATGAAGGCTGTTTCCTGTAATCCAAAAAACAGGAGACACATAAAGGCCTTGTGCCCGGGAGCCCTACAGGGCCCTGCACAGTACCATCCCCACCACTCGTGTAGCCTCCATGGTGTAAGAAGTCCATGCCCTAAAGATCATTATGAGGTGGTGGTCTTAAACTGGTGAGAATCAGCCCATTTGGCTTTGGTGCCTGATGGGTTCCAGGCCTCTCTAGCAACCAGAGCTCCCAGGTGTCTCCTGATTGAATGATACTCTAGCCAGTCCACCCAGTCCTTCCCTCCCAAGGCAGTAGAGTCACCTGGAAATCTGTCTTCTGAGGGAATATCCCAATTGAGTAGATTAGGGCTTGGGATTAGGTATATACCTTTATCCCTAAGATTCTGCTCACATTGACCTCTCTCCAGACCCTCAGCCTCTTCTAGATCCCTGGCCACGTTGAGCTTCACCTCATGTACCTGTGCAATATGCACCTCTTCAGCAGGGCTTGGGCAGCCTGGGCCCTCACAAGTACTGCTGAGGAGGTAGAGAATTTGGATCCCTTGTGCACTGTTGGTGGGAATGTAAATTGGTGCAGCCACTATGGAAAATAGTATGGAGGTTCCTCAAAAAAAAAAAAAATTAAAGATAGAATTACCATATGATCCAGCTAGCCCACTTCTGGTTTTATATCTAAAATAACTGAGAGCAAGATCTCCAAATGATATTTGCACACTCATGTTCACAGCAGCATTATTCACAGTAACCAAGAGGTAGAGAAACCCAAACATCCACTGATGGATGAATGGAGAAATGAAGAAAATGTGGGATATTATATACACCTTTAAAAAAAAGTATTAGTGTTTTAAAAAAAAGAAACTCTAATATGTGCTGCAACATGGATGAACTTTCAGGATATTGTGTTAAGTGAAATAAGCCAGTCACAAAAAGACAAACATCGTTATTATTCCACTTATATGAGTTATCTAAAGTAGTCAAAATGCATAGAAACAAAGTTGAGTTTTCACTGCCAGGGGTTTGGGAGAGGGGAAACTGGGGAGTTGTTCAATGGGTGCAGAGTTTTGAGTTTTACATGAAAAATTTCTAGAGATCTGTTCCACAATAAAGTAAATATAGTTAACACTACAGAACTATACAGTATAAAATGGTTAAGATGATGAATTTTATATCATGCATTTTCTACCACAATTTAAAAATTGTTTTTTAAAAATGCCAAATTTTCCTGCCTAATAATCTTTGCTCCTGCTATTCTCTCAGCCTGGAATACTCTTCCTCTTGCTTTATGCATGACTGGTTTCTCTCATACTTCTGGTTTCAGTTTAAATGTTACCCACTCTCTTGACAACCCTAACTTTTAAAATAGGTCCCCTTCATTCTCAGCCACTTGTTTATTCTTTTCAAAACAAGTGTTCTTTTACATCACGTTATGTAATTATGTAATTTATTTCTGCCTGTCTTTCCTGCTATGTTATAAAGTCTGAAGACAGCAACTGTGTCTGTATTTAAACCATTGCACCTAGTTTAGCAACAGAGACAACAGATGTTCAATATACTTTTTCAGAATGAAAAATGAGTTACAAATGAGTCTATGTAAACTGGGAATAATAACATTTGCCTGCATGATAATTGGGTGAATAATGTATATGGCATAGGGCCTGATATTAATAAGAACCTGGCCTGTATTTTCAGGGCAGGATATTTTTTATTGTACTATAGACTCTAAGATTCTCAGGAATGGTGCAAAGACATTGGGCAAGGCAGAGCTATGAGCGTGTTAATAAGAAGTATTCTAATCAGGAGGGGGAACGTTCTGTGCCTGGGTGTATCAGAGCAGAAACAGCTGTTTATTCTTTGCTCAGAAACTTTACCCTCAGTACCATCCACTCTGCAAGGGAGGATGAAATACTTAAAGCATGAGTTCCAAACTGGGGGACCCTTGATGACCCATGGATAGAATTCAGGGGTCTGTGAATTTGGATGGGAAAGAAATTACATCTTTATTTTCAGTAATCTCTTAACAAATTGTTAATTCCTTCAACTATATAACTCAGTTGGTAAAGAATCCACCTGCAATGCAGGAGACCCCCATTCAATTCCTGGGTCGGGAAGATCTGCTGGAGAAGGGATAGGCTACCCACTCCAGTATTCTGGCCTAGAGAATTCCATGGACTGTGTAGTCCATGGGGTTGCAAAGAGTTGGACACGACTGAGTGACTTTCACTTTCACTTTCAACTATAAATGGAACCCCTTAAAACCACTCAGTAGTGCTAGTGACTGTGTCACCAATAGAAATCACTAAGATTTTCATATCACATTACAATCAGATATCCTGAAATACTGCTCATTACTAATTCAAAATAATGGTAGATGTTACTCCTGACACTAGATTTTTTAAATTTTGAGTTGATAAAGAAGTATGTATCTTTGCATATCACAAATTTTGCTTTTAAAATGTTTTGTAATATTATAAATTTCCTTTATAATTCTGCATATTTTATTCTGAGGCATTTAGAGATATGATTTTATTAATAATAAGGGGTCCCTATTCACAAGATTGCCAAGGTTTTTGGTATATGTGTATATACAGAGTCTTTCATTTAATAGGATGGCCTTGAATGATTCTTCATGGTCATGAGAATTTTTCCTTTTGGTACTGCCTTAAATCTCTAATTACGTAAAGAATAAACAAGAGAGACCAACTTGATCCATAGAGATAACTTGATTATATTTTTTAAAAACTTGGTACGGAAAGATTTCTTTCATTTTAACTTTTCATCCTGTGAAGAAATTTTGAAATGTATCTATTTGAGGTATTTTGATGGTATTTTGAGGTATTTTGATCCTTCTAAATAACTGCTCATATGCCATTTGTGACAATAGCACCTAAAGCAAGGAACTATGATAAAGGAACCCTTGTGATTTCTGATGTCAGTGAAGTGTGACTGTGACTCTGAGACCAACTTCACGGATTGTGTTACAGGCTTTGAAATGAGCGTGAGCAGAGTATGTGATATTTTCTTTGCTGAAAAAAAAAAAAAGATTAAAAATGAAAACCATAAAAACATTCATAAGTCTGATAAAGGAAAATAGTAAATGTGTACATATTATGCACAAAAAGGTTTAGCTACAGCCTATACATGTATATATAGGGAGAAAAATGTAAAAGGACACCCTACTTGTCTTTCTACCAACTCTGTAATATGTGGCAGAAGCAGAGCTGACGCAAGTATTTCTGGTTAAACAATGCTGACTGAATGTGCCTTCATTGCCTAAAGAAACCAGAATCTTCTCATTCTGGCTCACCCCCCTTCACCTCCCCTCCCCCCTTCCCGAGTCAGAGTCTATAATAAGTAATGAGTTCTAAGTACCCGCCTGTATGTGAGAGCATAAGAAATTCTTCCTTTTGGAAACCCCTCCTTCTCATTTTCTTGTGTAGTCATGGCAAGTAGCTTATCTCTTTATAGTAATGTAAGAGTGGCTTGGATATAATTCTACTTTCAGGTCTGATGGAGTAAACTGAGACACACCAATTCTCTAAGAATAAATGGGAAAGCCAGATAATACAAACAGCATCTCTATAAAGCAATCCAAGAGCTGCTAGAGCATCGAGGCTGGAGGGGCCAAGATTCCACAGGGGGAACTGCAAAATGGAGAGTTTTTTCCTTGGCCAGCTGGAGGTGCTTACTGACTCTCAGTAGAAGGCTGAGCACCTGGGCTTTGCCTGGATCAAGGGTCATCATTGGGAGAGGGGCAAAAGAAAAAAAAAACAGTTATATTTTGGATTCTCACAGGACTCAAGAGACAAAACTGAAATCTTGGAGAGCCAGGATTTCAGAAAGAAGAAAGGAAGGAAGAACTGAGGGACCCTGATGGTTTCCCCTCAAAATTTTGCTGAATTAGGAAGCTGTAATACTTGGTGTAGGAGGTTAGGATGAGAAAACCACTGTTTTTCAGAAGTTTTCTGCTTAGCAACTTTACCTACCCAGCAGAGATGAGAGTCAAAGCACCAAAATCCAAGAAAAAAATACACAACAGAAACCAGCCCACAGGTAATTCATGTATTAGATTAACAAGCAAGGTCTTCGATTCAAATATTCAAAAATGGGACTTCCCTGGTGGTCCAGGGGTTAAGACTCAATGGGCTCAATGGGTGGGTATGGGCTCAATCCATGGTCGGAGAACTAAGATCCCACATGCTGCACAGTACAGCCACCCCCCTAAAAATTTTCCCCCAAAATGACAAAAAGATAAAAGAATTTCTCCAGGGGATCAGAATCTGTTTTTAATGGAAATTCTGGAACCAAAAAATACAATCACTGAAATCAAGAGCAGTCTGGAAAATCACGAGCAGTCTGGAAAATCAAGAGCAGGTAGAACTACCTCTGTGCACATAGATACTGACGTTGGCTCAGGACGTGATTGAGGTGCATCTCTGGAGCCCCGGTCTCAGTGCTGGAATCCTAAGATCTAGTGCAGACTCAAAGGGTTTGTGCACACATGAAGGGGAAAAAAAAAAAAAGCTTTTCACGGAGCGGAAGGAGAGGGTGGGATGAACTGAGAGAGTAGCATTAACATATACATACTACCATGTGGTAAAAGAGACAGCTAGTGGGAAACTGCTATATATAACACAGGGAGCCCAGCCGGTGCTCAGTGACAACCAAGGTATCTTTCATCTAGTGTTTGTTTGGCTTGAATATGCACTAAATCAAAACACTATTCAACAAAGAACTTAAAAATATTTGGTAAAAATGACATGTAGGAAAAAAAAAGTTAGAAAAAAAAATTAAAATCCAGCTGGGGCCTATCTGGGAGGGATGCATAATACAAGACCAAACAAAAACAATACTGGAACCGTTTTGGATTATTATGCCAAGGCACTATCGACTTAAATAAACCACTAACTCGGGGGGATAGGAGGTGGACATTGTCAAGAGAACAGAAGAATGGACGTGCAAGGTTGATTTCCCACTATAAGGCTCCGGTGCCTGCGTGGTGTTTGGACCCAGGCATTTTAGGTTAGAACTCTACAGCATACTGGGCAGAGAACACGGAGTCCTACCTAGACGCAAAAATGTCCAACGAGCTGGGCAACCTCAAGGAAATCTCTTTGTACGAGAGATTCCTAAAGTCTAAAATAGGGAGACGGGTTTAGTAACCCTGGAGATCTACACGTCTAACTCTGATGCTATAAACAAGGGATCACACAGATCTCCTTCCTTCAGAAAAGGCCAGTCCTCAGGCTTCGAGCCGCCCGGGTTTTTGGCACATCTGCATTAGCTCGGCGGACGGACCCCGCACAAAGCACCGCCTTACTAACGCCTCATCAACCCGTCTCGAGCAGGCCTTCAGCGCCCCGCGCCAGGTGACTTCTCAGACCTTCCTCCACCTCCCCGGAACGCCCGATCTCGGCTGGGACCCGGGAACCCGCGACTGTGTTTCCTCCCTGAACAGATAAAATCACCTGGAGCATCTAGGCCTAAGCTTCGCGTCCGCCGCGGCCTCCAAGAGGAGAGCTGAAGGGGAAATCGACTCCCTCGACGATCTCCGCGGCCTGGACCCGCCCCCTCCGCCTGGCGCCAGGCTGGGGAGGGCCGATCGGCTCGATGAGCGGGGGCGCAGCTGCGGCTGAGCGGCCGACGCCGGGTCCGCGCCCACTGTCTCCCCCTCCCCGCTCTCTTCTTCCGATTCCCACTCCTTCCCCCGCCCGTCCAGCGCCGCCCGCCCGGAGAGCTGCCGGGAGCTCCCCGGGAGACTCAGGTACGCCCGTCCTCCTGGGCCCGACGGGAGGGGCGGATGTGCGAAGGAAACGGAGACGACGTCCGTGCCCCACCGCCCCCAACGTCCGCGTCGGGCTGAGGGGCCGGCCTCGGGGGTCGCAGAGTGGGAAAGGCTGGGGTCGGACGGGCGGGTTACCCCGAGGAAGAACGATCGGGACCTGGGTGTTCAATGAGGGGCGGTTAAGGGGGAGAAGAATAGGAATTGTAGGGTGCTCTGGGGAGATGGGAGGACAACAGCGGAGGGAATAGGGAAGACTGAAGAAGAGTGGGAGGCAGCCCGGAATGTGAGTGCGTATCTTGGGGTAGAAGGGACGAGAGTCAGGAGCAGATGGCAGGGGACGTGACCCGGTGCGACTGATGCGGGGGCGGGTGAACGGTGCTGCTTGCAGGAGGGATAGATTTGTTTCTTTATTCAAAGACTGGGGAGAGAGCGCGCCAATCGCGTTGCGTTTATAATGACCGGAAGGGTGAGGTGAATCGTTAACACTTTGACAGCTTTTGTGAAGAATGTCTCCAGGCTGTGTCCATCCAAGTCACTTATTTCCGTGAAACTGCACCAAGCAAGATTGCTGATGAGAGTTTAGGAAGAGGAATCAGAAAGGGAACGGAGGCTGGGGAAAAGGAGCCCTCTCTACAGATTTCAAGCTTTTTGTAAAATGAAATACTAGGGGTTTTGGTTTGCTTGTTGTTTGGGTAAAGCAAAAAAGAAGCCAACAATTACTAAACAACAGGTTAGAAGTATATTACGTACTGCCTCTTCAAAAAATACAGGAAATTGTGAACGTATGATGATGGCATAAGCTTATGGTGATGTGACATTAGAAAAATGTATTGGTGATGTTGAAATGCATCACTGAAGGTTCTGTTGTTTACATATATACCTAGACACAAACACCTGAATTTATATGTATTTTGGGCAGGGAGATCTATGGAGAATATGTGTAAGTCCAATTTCTGAGCATGGTTTATTTCTACTAGTTGTCTGGTGCAAATATCATCATTTGCCCTGATTATTAAGTGCAGTTAATAATCTGCCTGCTGCTTTGCTGATGGCTTTTATGTTTGTCAGTCGTTGATTTTGTGCCTTCACGAAGCTGATTCTTGGATTATGGGCCCTGAATTTGGGTTTGCTCATCGTTAAACTTGTAGTTTTACTGTACGTTTCACAAAGATGTTATGTAAGTCTGCCTGCTGTTTGCTTTTGGATGTTGAAGCAGCCCTTTTGTAGGGTTTAAAATATAAATAAAATACAGGTATAATTAAAAGCTCGAGTCCGTTGGTTGCTTCTTTTGTCATCTGTTTCTCCATACTTTCTGTAACATTTCTGCATGAATGAATTATTCAGAAATCGAAGTATGAGGAATAAAATGGGTCAGATGCCGGATGTGCGTGACAGAAATATTGTAGATTGAAGAGCTCTAGAGCTGTTGCTTAGGTAGCAAGTACTTGGTTTTTGTTAGAAGTGATTAAGTTTCTGGCTTGGAAAATTATTTCTTATCAAAGAAAAGTGTTTGTATCAATTTGTTTGGATGGGAAGTCAACTTAAAATTTTACTTTATCTGGTTTATGAAACTGGACTCTGGGCTTGTTTATTCTTTTTTAAATGAATGATATTAACCACCAAACTGATGTCTATGCTTAAAGATCTTAGAGGTTGTTCTGTGCAAAGGGAAAGAGGGCTGCTGGGTTGTTAGAGGGAAATGGTCTTTATAGAACAGAATTGTGTAACCTGATAGACAACTTATTGAGTAAATACTAAAATTGATCATGCACAGTCATTAATAATTTAGGCCTATTTTTCTGCTATTTCAATCAGTAGAGTGACTAACACTGTTACTTATCTTTTACCAAGCCTTAGTTTTCTCTTGGTTTCTTGGTGCTTACTTCAAAGAAGTGTTGTAAAGAATAAAAAATGTGTCTAAGTTACTGAGCACAGTGCCTAACACATAGTAAAATATTCAGTATACCTTAGCTATTCTCATTATTCATCCATCTTCTTGTCCAAGATACTGAAAACTTCTGTTTGCATATGTCAGCTTTTCCTCAAGAAAATTTTGAATATGTTGCATATTCAAGCATTTTCCTGGAAAAACTCAATGCAAATAAGCATTTTAAAAACAGACTTTCTGTAGCAAACTGAAAACCTGATTTTGTTTAACCCAGCACTTAGCAAGCATATCCCTTTCCTTGGAGCACCTGGTGGTGTGCATTGGAACAGGGCATTATAATTTACAGAATATTTTTTGCATGTATGTATTAATCTGATATGACCATCCCAACTCCAATCATAAGCCTAGAAATAACTGTTTTACAGATGGGGAAATGGAATCATTGTTGATGCAACTCACTAAAAGTGAGTGAGAGAATTTGCTATCTTCTGACTCCAAATTAAAATCTTTAAGCATCTGATGTCTCACTTGCAAGGGGACAATCTCCTGTTTTTCTCTCCTCTCCTGTGCAGTCTTCTGTTTCATTTGATAAAAATGTTGTCACTGATTTTCTCCACATGCTCTCTAAAAGTTACCTCCATTTTTCTCAGGGTTTTAACTATTTTTTGTGTACTGAGTCCTCGCATGGAGGGAGGCCAGGATCACTGGTATGGAGACCCTGTGAGCGAGAGCAGTTGAAGTCAGAGAAGTGGAGGGGGCCCCATCACATCGGGCCTTGTGTGCTGATTTTACTACTTTAGCTTGCACCCCAAAGTTTCAAATCTGATGGAATTTATTTTCTCTTTAAGGTGGTAAAGATTTATCCTGCGGGGAAGTAGAAGAGTACCTCATTAAAAAAGATGCCTCCCAAGTTCAAGCGCCACCTAAATGATGATGATGTCACAGGTTCTGTGAAAAGTGAGAGGGTAAGTTCAGGATCTTAATCTTTAAAAAGGAAAGATTCAAAATTTGTTTTTCTTTGTAAATAATTTTAGAAAAATCTAATGTTTATGGCTATATTTGAATCCTATATGTTTTCTTAATGCTGCTGCTAAGTCACGTCAGTTATGTGCGGCCCTGTGCGACCCCATAGACAGAAGCCCACCAGGCTCCCCTGTCCCTGGGATTCTCCAGGCAAGAACACTGGAGTGGGTTGCCATTTCCTTCTCCAGTGAATGAAAGTGAAGTGAAAGGGAAGTCACTCAGTTGTGTCTCTTAGCGACCCCATGGACTACAGCCCACCAGGCTCCTCCATCCATGGGATTTTCCAGGCAAGAGAACTGGAGTGGGGTGCCATCGCATGTCTATGTTACTTAGATTGGGACTCAGCCAAATTCTATTTCTATTAGTGACCATATTTTGTTCCCAGCTTCTTTCTAGTCTTTCAAAGGGAATTTCATATAAATACAGAATATCTTCTTTCAGATTCTGGAGCCAAATGTGGTTGGAGTTCCTCAGAATTTTTCAGATTTTACAAAGGTAGTTAGTGCACATTTTACAAGAGTCTTCTGGGGGAGTCTAGAGCAGCACCTCCAAACATACTAATGTTTCTCAGTGAAATGTCTGGTTATTCTAAGTATATAAATAAATTAGCTAATATCAATTCAGGTCAGCTTTTCCCCAAGTGAGTTTTGACTCCAAAACTTTAAAAATCTATTGGTTTTCAAAACTTTTTAGATTTTGGAATTGCAGATAAAGAATTCTAATCCTGCAGTTGCCTCAGAGCCAGAGTAGCTTTTATATAATGTTCAATTTCTTGTTTATTTTGGAATATTCTATGCAGAGTTGTATAAATCTAGAAATTATGCATTTCTAGACATTTTAAACATTTTGGAAGATAACATTGATACTAATAGTGTAGATAGCTTTCTTTTAGAATAAGTAATCAATAAGGGTTTATTGAAGGGAGGAATTAGAGCTGTTGTTTTTCATTCATCCACCTGAAGTCCTCCCTCGCTTCCTGTCTTCCTGCCATTCCTTTATTTGCTGATTCATGCAACAGATAAATATTGCTACCTATTATATGCTAGGCATTGTGCTAAAAACTGGAGGGCATGTCTCTTCTCTATACAGCCGATAGTCTTCTTGACTTCGTTTTACACACTCCTTTTTCGCACGAAGAGCTTCTGTCCCACATGTTATGATTTAGAGGTATCTTGAAGTATAGTACAGGAATCATTTGTGATCTTTTTATTCTCTTTCTGCAGTTTTTGTTTTGCTTGAAGGGGGATAGAATCCACCAATAGACAAATTGCTAGTAAACTTTTTAAAATAAACTTTGTGTGTATATACTCAACAATATAAGATACGCAGTTGGAATCAGTTCTACTGCAAAGAACGGCACTTCCTTTCTGCATTGTTGGTTGACTGCTACCACAATTTGCTGTAAAAATAGGATATTAGATACCAGAATTGAACAAAATTGGCTGTTTAGAGTCCTCCTTTTGAATGTTAATCAGACCATGACATTTGATAATTGGTTCTAAGAATTTATAAATCACTTTTATAAAACTTTTTAACTTTTGTTCCTCTTTTCTGTTACACTTTTTTGATAATAGCTTTATTGAGACATAATACACATGCCATACAATTCACTCATTAAAAGTATACAATTCAGTGAATTTTAGTAATTAATATTTAGTACAGAATTATATAATCATCACCACAGTCAATTTTAGGACTCTTTCATCTTTCCAAAAAGAAACTCTGTACTTTTTAGCAGTCAACCCCTGTTCTCATCCCTTCAACCCTAGGCAACCACAGATCTATAGCTTTGTCTATTCTGGATATTTTATATAGATGGGAGCATACACTATGTTGTCTTTTTTAAATGACTTCCTAGCATGATGTTTTCATCCATGTTGTAGTATATATTAGTACTTCATTCTTTTTTATTGCTGAATAATATTCCAATACATGAGTGTCTCACACTTCATTCAGTCATCGGTTAATGAACATTGGGACTTGTTTACATTTTTTTGGCCATTATGAAGAATACTACTGCTATGAACATTCACATACAAGTTTTGTTTTCATTTCATTACATATATTTTCATTTCTCTTGGGTAAGTATCTAGGAGTAGAAATATCTGGTACTATAGTAACTCTGTGTACAGCCTTTTGAAGAACTGCTGAACTGTTTTCCAGAATGGCTGCACAGTTTTTACATTCCCGCCCAGAAATGTGTAAGAGTTCCAATTTCTCCGAATTTCTCCTCACCACCAATCTCTGCTCACCAACACTTGTCACTATCTGCCTAGCAGGTGTGAAATGATATCTTATTGCATTACGTAACCCTTTTTGTAATAATGTATACTTAGCACTTGTGTTTGTTCAGTGGATAAGTGTAAAGACATTGGTTTTCTTTGTGTTTCTCATTGGGCAACTGTAATAAACACTGTATCTTTAGTATACAGGGCAAATAACCTGTTATGAATGTAATGATTGTTACTTATTAGCTACAATAGCATTCTAGAAATATTTGTTGAAAGAAGTCACTAATGTATCTTCCTATATATTATTAATTTTGAACATCTTTTCATGTGGTCATTGACCATTTCTTTTCTGTTAGGAATTGTCTATTTCTCTCCTTTGATGATTTTTCTGTCTTGTGTCTTTTTCTTACTGGTTTGTCAGAGATCTTTTATTTAAGAGATATCAGACCCTTTAGTCTGAAAGTATGTTGCAGATTTCTTTCCGGGTCATTTACTTTTTGTTAGAATTTGCTAGTATATCTCCTGCATCTCTCTCTTTTTTCCATTCTTTATTTGACATTTATTTTAGGTCAATTTCTTATAAACAGATACTAGCTGGAATTTTTTTGAACTTCACATACAGTTTTTCCTTTTAATAGGAGCATTCAGGCCATTCATATTTATTGTGAAAACTAATTTATTTGGACATTTTCTGCACTAGCTGGTCCCTCTGCTGGCAGTGAATGCTCTTCACCTTAATCTCTGGTTGGCTCTTTGATATTGTTTGGATCTCAGCCTAAATTTCACCTTTTGAGAATGATTTTCCTTGACAGCCTAATCTCATTTAGTCACCCTGTCACTTTTGATCCCATCACTGTTTTAATTCTCTGCATAACTTTTATCACTGTCAGATGTTTTTCTATAAGAGCTCAGACCTTGTCTGTCTTGTTCAAAGCTGGTGCTTGGTCCTTAGAACAGTGCCTGGTACACAGAAGGTGCTCAGACATATTTGTTAAATGAATATTGAGCAATCCTCTTTTCATTTTTCTTGCTCTTTGTGTATTATTTATAATAATATATAGAGATAATGATATTCATGATATTATTTTTATTCATTTATTTTTTGACTGTACTGGGTCTTTGTTGAAGTTCATGGTCTCTTTGTTGCAGCACGGGTTTTCTCTTCAAGAAGCAAGGGCTTCTCCTTGATTTTCGTGGACTTAGTTGCCCCACAGCGTGTGGGATCTAACTTAGACCAAAGATCGAACCTGCGTCCCCTGCATTGGCAGGCAGATTCTTAACCACTGCCTTTCATTATATTTCTTAGGTTTTCCCAAGTTTCCCTAACTTCTTTTGCTCAGTTGATTATTTTTCCTTCTTTTCCCCTACCTGCCCGACCACTAGACAGTTAAAAAATTTCTTCCCTTCCCCCCCTTTTCCTTCTCTTTTACTAACTTTACATGTTAACATGTGTGCATGCTAAGTTGCTTCAGTTGTATCCAACTCTTTGCAACCCCATGGATTGTAGCCCACCAGGCTTCTCTGTCCATGGAATTTTCCAGGCAAGAGTGGGTTGCCATTTCCTTCTCTAGGGGATCTTCCATCCCAGGGATCAAACCCATCTCTCCTGCATTGGCAGGCAGGCTCTTTACCAATAGCACCACATGGGAAACCCCTATGTGTTAGCAATAATGTTTAAATTTGTGTTTTCTGTCAACATGCTGACAACTGTGCCCCTCTGGACTACTTTTCATTCTAGGCCTCTTCCCCCTTCCTCCACTTCTCTCCCCACCAAGATGAGCATGTCACTTTGCTGTTACTTCCCCACTTTACTCTCCTCTTCCTGCTTTTGGGTTTTGTTAGAAAAGTTTGAGATTCTTTTAAAGTTTTTCTTTATATTACATGTTTTATTTTTCAATAGCTGTGCATTATAGTTCACAATCACATTATCTTCCCTTTAGATTTGACCACACATTTTATTAGACATACTGAGTATATCAATCTCCATCTTTGTTCTGATAGAATTTTCTTCTTAGCCAGTGTAATTCCTTGGGTAATTTTCTCAGAAAAGGTACATGGGTGGTGTATTTGCTTCCTATGGCTGCTGTAACAAATTGCCACAAATTTAAAACAACACAAAATTATCTTATAGTTCTAGTGACCAGAAGTCCAAAGTGGATCTCACTGGGCTACAATCAAGGCACTGACAGGACTGTGTTCCTTCAGGAGACTAGGAAAGAGGCTGTTTTCTTGCTTTTTCCCAGCTTTTAGAGGCTGCCTGCCCTGTGTGGCTCATGCCCCTTCTTATATCTTTAAATTCAGCTGTGTAATATCTTCCAGTGTCCCCTGCCTCTCTTTGACTTCTGCCTCCCTTTTTTTTTTTTTTTAAGTTTGTTTACTTTTATCTGTTTATTTGTTTTTAGCTGTGCTGAGTCTTTGTTGCTGCATGTGAGCTTTCTCTAGTTGCAGCAAGTGGGGACTTCTCTTTTTGAGGAGCACAGGCTCTAGAACGCATGGGCCTCAGTAGCTGCAACATGCGGGCTCAGTAGTTGGTGCTCCTGGGCTCTAGAGCATGGGTTCAGTAATTGTGACACACGGACTTAGTTGCTCAGGGTCGTGTGGAATCCTCCCAGACCAGGGATCGAATCCTTGTCTCCTGCATTGGCCAATGAATTCTTTACCACTGAGCCGCCAGGGAAGTCCCTGCTTCTCTCTTTTCTAAGAACTCTCTGATGACTGGGCTCACATGAGTAATCCATGTTGACCTTCCCACCTCAGGATCCTTGGTTTATCACTTCTGCAAAGTCCCTTGTACCATGCAAGGGAACATAGTCAAGGTTTCCTTGATTAGCACGTCGACATCTGTGGGGAGGCACTATTCTACCTACAAAGTATATACTGTTGGAGGTCTTGTATTCTGAAAAGGTTTTGTTTTTGCTCTTCTTTAGCCTCCTTTTGGAACTTTGTATCTTCGCTTTTGGGGGAGAAAGTGAGACATTCCTCATTTTAAGAAAAATAGTTGTATCTTATAAGGTAAAAGTATAAAGTCGTTTTTGTTTGGAAGTTCAAATATGTGTACAGGGCTGTTCATGGGCTGAGTCACTATTAGGTGCCAATTGTTATGCCTTGTCTCTGAGCTCCAAAACCTACCGTATATACTCCTCTCTCTGATGTTGGAGTTGGACTCTGCAACTGCAGTACATTTCTCCTTTGCCTCCTGACTCCTTCTTAGGTTCTGTAAATAAATAGAGACTGGAAGGCAGAGGGAGGAGAAAGGACTTGCTCCTTCCTGATTGCCTGCGTTCCTTACTCCCACACCAGCTTCAGTGACCTCTCTCTACCTTGGGGTCAGTCAGTCAGAGGATTCTGTGTTACAAGCATTTTCTTAGAAAGCCTGCACTGCAGTTTCCTATCTTTTAGCTTCTGGTGAAGCACATGTGATTACCTTTCCCTCTGTCTGGAAGCGTGGAGTTAAGAAATTTCACCAGGATAGAAATTGTTTCACTGCTCTGTCCCTGACAACTTGTAAGCCCCTGGGAATCTGAAAACTCAAGTCTTTTTCTTTTTTTGGCAGAGAAATCTATTAGAAGATGATTCAGATGAAGAAGAGGACTTTTTTCTGTAAGTTATTTTTGTTTGATTTACAGCTTTATTGAGGTGTAACTGACATACAGTAAAATACATATAAACAGTACAACATGCATTTTGACATATCCACTGTATGCCTGTGAAATCATCAGAAAAATCAAATAATGGACATTGCCATCACCTCAAAAGTTTCCTCAAACCTCTTGTTAATCTGTCACTTTTCCAGTCCACGGGCAGCCACTGATCTGCTTTCTATCACTGTAGTTTGTATTGTCTAGATTTTTTTGATAAGTGGAATCACACAGTATACCTTCTTTTTTTTTTTCTTAAACTGGCTTCATTCACTCTGTATAATTATTTTGAGATTCACCCTTGCGGTCACATGTATTAGTAGTTTCACCCATGCTGTCCCATGTATCAATAGTTTGTTTATTTTTGGGTTGTTGTCCATTATATGAACACTTACCCATTCACTTATTGATGGATATTTGGGGTGTTTCTAGTTTTTAGCTATTATAAATAAAACTGCTGTAAACATTTGTGTACAGGTTTTGTGTGGACTTATGCTTTCATTTCTCTTGGGTAAATACTTAGGATGGTAAGTATGTTTACTTAACATACATAACATAAAATTTATGTTTAAATGGCTGGTATATGTTTACAGCTGTTTCCCAAAATGATGTGTACCACTTTATGTTCCCACCAGCATTGTATGGGAGTTCTGGTTGTTCCAAATCCTCATCGCCACTGTGTATAGTCAGTCTTTTAATTTTAGCCACTCTTGTTGGTGTATAGTGGTATCCCATTATGGTTTTTATTTGCATTTTCCTAACTACAGATTATGCTAAACAACTTCTTTTGTGCATATTTACGGTTTTCATGTTTTGTTTCATGATGTATATGTTAAAATCCTTTGCCCAATTCTGAGTTTGTCTTATGAAGTTGTAGGAGTTTTTTTAATATGTTTTACAAGTTCTTTATCAGATAAATGTTTTTACAAACATTTACTCCTAGTCTGTAATTTAATCTTTTCATTTTCATAACTATCTTTTGAAGACCAGAGTTTTAATTTAATCAGTTTATTAAATTTTTTTTAAAATTGTTTTTGCTTATTTAAGAAATCTCTGCCAAACCCAAAGATTCTAAGATTTTCTTCTCTGATTTCTTCCAGAAGTTTTAACATGTTGGCTTTTACATTTAGGTCTATAATCTGTTGTACATTAATTTTTTATATATGGAATTGAGGTAAAAGTGAAGGATAATTTTAGGGGGGGCCAGGGGGCATAAGGCTATTTGTGCCACCACCATTTGATGAAAAGATTATCTTGTCCCCATTGAATTGCCTTGATGCTCTGTCAGAATTAATTAACTTGATCCATCCTTTGCAGTTACAATTAGAAAGGGCCTCAGTTTTAACTGCAAAGACAGGAAGGATGACATATTGTTGCAGGAGTTTTCTCTGAAGGTTGATGTAGCAGGGTAAGCCTGGGAGGAAGCATCTACCTTCCTCTGCTGCTATAATGTTGCTTTTGTAAAGACTTCCCCCCCCCCAAGAAAAAACACTTTATAAAAGTAGTTGTCAGCCATGAGGCAATCAACAAACAGAGCCTACAGGAGGGAAAGCAAGTCCATTAAGAGGAGATAGTATCATTTTTTGGCAGGAAGGTCAGATGAAGTGGGAAGAATATTTCCTGTAGGTAACAAAACTTCCAGAGTCACAAAGATAATTGCTAACAGTGCCAATTTCAGTGAGAATCCTTTAGGCCGCAGCAATAGCTACCTGTGAACAAAGGACTCATTATTGAAAGGTCAGATGCTTTGGCCAAATAAGTGGTTACCTGAATGTAAGCAAGAAACAAACTTTTCAGGCCAGCTCTGTACACTGGAGGTTTACTCCCAAATAATGCTGTACAACGTCCCAAAGGGCCTGATGACAAAACCGGCACACTTGTTCAAAATCAACTCCCATACACGGGTTCTATCTGTGCATTGAAAGGGAAACAAAGCAAGTAACATTCCGAAATAATTTTTAAAGATTATTCAACACTACTTTCATAGCAGGATTATTCATAATTGCGAAAAGGTATAAGTAACCCAAGTGTCTATCAATGGATAGATGGATAAAATATGGTATGCACATACAATGGAATAGCACTCAGTCTTAAAAAGGAAATTCTGAAACACACTGCAAATGAATGAACCTTGAAGACGTTATGCTAAGTGAAAGAAGCTGGTTATAAAGGATACGTCTCACATGATTCTTCTTATCTGAGACACCTACAGTAGTCAGATTCATAGAGATACAAAGTAGGATGGAGGTTGCCAAGGACTGGGAGTAGAAGAAAATGGTAAATTAAGGTTTAATTGGTCAGAACCTATTCTTTGAGTTTTGTGGTTTATACCTTATTTTCTATCATCGGAAGAAGGAAAAGTACTTAAAATATCCCCCAATTTTTATTTCCAGCATATTAAAATGGATTGGTTTAAATGATACAACACTTGACTATGGAGAGATAATTTGAGAAATGTTAATATTTTCATAGACTCCTACGTTTCCCTTAGTTATGTTGCTAAGTTTAAGATGAGTAATCAAAAAACATACTTTAAAAAACTTAAGTGTTTTGAATGGATTTTTCTGTATATTCATTCCCGAAAATTAGCATTTCATTAGAGCCTAAATTCAAGGTAACTGGACTTAGAGTGTTCTGTGTGCTTAGTCGCTCAGTCGTGTCCAACTCTGTGCAACCTTATGGACTGTAGCCCGCCAGGCTCCTGTCTATGGGGATTCTCCAGGCAAGAATACTGGAGTGGGTTGCCATGCCCTCCTCCAGGGGATCCTCCCCACCCAGGAATCAAACCCAAGTCTCCCGCATTCCAGGTGGATTCTTTACTGTCTGAGTCACCAGGGAAGCCCAGGAATACTGGAGTGGGTAGCCTGTCCCTTCTCCAGGGGCTCTTCCTGATCCAAGAATGGAACCGGGGTCTCCTGCATTGCAAGCAGATTTTATAATTGATCATAAAGTTATTCATAATCCCTAGCACTTTGGTTGTTGTGGTATTTCAAAGTTTAATGATTAGAATATCTGTGTGTAACTAAGAATTATATTGAAACTGATAACATTCAGAAGAATTCGGTTGTGACAGCCTGTACTAAGTACCAGTGAAGTATACAG
The DNA here is from genome assembly GCF_963930625.1 of Muntiacus reevesi. NCBI lineage: Eukaryota > Metazoa > Chordata > Mammalia > Artiodactyla > Cervidae > Muntiacus > Muntiacus reevesi. The sequence continues at coordinate 85,484,949 of NC_089253.1, read as the reverse complement.
ACATGATTATATATCGTTAAGTTCTATCAATACTAGTAAAATCTGGTTCCCTATGATGAATGATCCATGTTTAGAATTCAACGTGTTTGTGTGTATTTTCTGCTTTGGTGTTTGTTTTAATGCTCTCCTTATTAATTGTATTTGGTGTTTTTTGGCTTTTTTCAGAAGAGGACCATCTGGACCAAGATTTGGACCCAGAAATGATAAAATTAAGCAGTAAGTTTGTGAGATACTTATTTAAAAGATTGTCATATTTGTACCTGGACCAGGGGTTGGCAGACTACAACCTATGGGACAAATCTAGTTTTTATAAAGTTTTATTGAAACAGCCGTTCCTGTTATCTTAGTTGCTTTCAGACTATAATGACAGATTTCAGTAGTAGTGACAAGAGACTTTATGATCCACAAAATCTAAAAACTCTATTCTATCTTATCTTTTACAGAAAAAATTTGCTGAGCCTTGATGTAAACTAATATTCTAGGTTGTAAAACAGTCATTCTTTTTATTTTCACAGAGCTACCTCTTAATTATAGCTAAGGAAATGCAGTTCCTGGTTGTTGATTTTGATTTATATATATATCAAATTCATTTATTTAGCATAATCTCAAGGTCTATTTTGGTTTTAAATCTATAACATGATTCCCATTTTCAGCATGATAATAAAAGCAACATAATAGATTTAGTTTTCTGAAGTATAGCATCTTTTTTATATACTTCAGAATTTATTCATTTCTATTACTTATCCTAACCCATTTATTGACCTAAGGGTTTTTTTTTTTAATTATTTTATTTTATTTTATTATATTCTGTGCTGTCTGTGGCCTTTTCTCTAGTTGTGGTGAGCAGGGGCCACTCTAGTTTGATGTGCAGGTTTCTCATCATGTGGCTTCTCTCGAGGTGCATGGGCTTAGTTGCTCCGAGGCATGTGGGATCGTCCCAGATCAGGGATAGAACCCATGTCTCCTGCATTGGCAGGTGAATTCTTTACCACTAAGACACCAGGGAAGCCCTGATCTAAGTTTTATGGCTCCTTAATTTTCAGTTTAAAGCTTTTCTGTATATATTATTGGTGGTAGATGGTGGGTAATACTATAGTGAATGTATTTAATGTAAGAAGTATATGAGTCCAGACAAGAAGGGAGCAGGAGCAACTGGAGAAGTGAAACAGCCCTGGAAAATTACCCACCTATAAAAGATAAACTGGAAGATAAACCGAATGGCCCAGGCTCAAGATCCGAGGAAGGGTAGTTGCTCCCCTAAGTCTGGATGTAGATGGCACATAGTGAGAAGGGTGCTATAATATGGTGTCAAGTTATTGATGAGATACTTGGGTTTTAGTCACAGAGCCGTTGGAATGAAGAAATGGGCCTACACTTAACCAAATCCTAGTTAATGGGTTCTGAAATACAGAATCACGGTAGCAACAAATTGGTATACTAAATGGGATGTTTTCATTTTTTCTTGCTGCATAACAAGTTACCCTGAACCTAGCAGCCTGAAACAACACACATTCATCAACCCACATTTTCCATGGGTCAGGGGTTCAGTCACTGCTTAGCTGGGACCTCTGTGCAGGGTCTCACAAGGCTGAAATCAGGGTGTCGCCCAGGCTTTGATCTCGTCTGAAGCTCCTGACCAAGTTCAAGTAGTTGCTGATAGGGTTCACTTCCTTGCAGCTGTAGAACCCACAATGCTCGCTTCTTTGAGGCCAGCAGAAGAGAGTCTCTGCTGCTTCAAGGGATGTTCGACAGTCAAGATACAGTGAGCCACTTAGATCCAGACAGTTTATTACTCACATAGGTTGTCGAAGAGAAGCCGAAGGTGTCAGTTCCCTGGGTTCTTGTCCTATACACCAAAAATGATTATAGGAGGGTGCAGTCTGAGTTGTGAGATACCCTGTTACAAAGGAGCCAGTTCTAACCCAGGTTTATAGGGGTTTATAGTCTGCAGATATATCCTGCAGAAAGCTTCATGTGTCATCAGACTGTCTCATGACAGTCTCCAGAGGGAGATGGAGAGGTGAGTAAGAGATGGCCTCACAAGTCACTCACCCTCTCATGTTTCGGAAGTACCACAACACATTCAAGGTTGTGAGGATGCCATGGCAGAGAGGCTTTCCGTCTTTGAGCCTGGGTGACTTCTCTGTGCACCCACATGTATACCTCACTCGCCCTTGGAGAAGAGGGCTCCACTGGTGACATCTGTTTTTCCTGCCAATATGCTTCATCTCCTGTCTGCCATCCTTCCCCAGACTGAGCCTGGTACTGAGCACGGCCCAGTGAGTCTTCTCAGTGTGACTTTCCGGCTGAGCTCCTAAACCAGGGTTGGTTGTACACAGTGGGCATTGCAGACTGTGTCTGTATTAGCAAGTGCCAAGCACACATACATGTGAATATGGATATGTGCATAGTAAATTATCACAATGACTTTGATCACAGAATTTTAGAACAGTAAGGGACGGTTGAGTTCTTTCTCTAGAGCTGAAGACTTATCAGATTTACTTAGAAGGTGATCAGTCATCAAAACACACAATTGAAACCTTATTGGCACAACCCCATGAGTACTTATCTAACCAGGGCATGACAAATGTGCGTCCAAAATGGCCCAAAATCATGGAGCATAACATGCCACATCACTTGCCCAAGGACAAGTACCTGGCATTTGTTTATGAATAGTAACTAAAATTGCTAGCACTGGTGAGTTTAAGGTTGTTATTACCACTTAATATGTAACATTTCCATACAAGGTGTGGATCAGCAGCATTGTTGCTTTGTTCAAATTTGACTGACATACTGATAACATTAATTCCACATAAAACGCCCAGTATCTCTTTTCTTCCTTTATTGAAGTATAGTTGTCTTACAGTGTACAGCAGAGTGATTCAGTTATATATATACGTAAATGATCTGAAAAAGTATATATATTCTTTATCATATTCTTTTCCACTATAAATTATTATAAGATATTGCATAGAGTTCTTTATGCTATAGAGTAGGTCCTTTTAATGGATTTGCTAGTATTCCAGTGTCACTTTTTAGGGAAGATTTTTGGAAAAGATCTTAAATATTCACATGCCTATATAAAAATTTATGATTCTCTTTAGAATGTTTCCTTTTTTTTAAAATTAAATAATAGCATTATAAATGTCACTCTAGTGAATTGTAGACATGCTCTTCCATGGGTAGGAAGTCTCCTAACTATATATAGCCTTGGTCTAAACAGTTTTAATTTTATAAGATCCCCAAGGAATGTTCCATGATGAACAGCAAAAGTATAAAACTGCAAAAATACAACATACCTTTTAAACTTCTTTTGTCAGCAGTACCTTAAGAGGCCACAAGATGGGGTGTTAACTATGCAAATAAATATTTGCTTTATAAAATAAGGGATGAGTGTGTGTAGCAGAGCATGAACTTTTTTGTTTTCTTAATGGAAGAACACTGACATTAAACACACACTAAACATTAGGAACCATGCTAAGTGTTTAAAAAACACTGTCACATATAATTCTCATAAGGGAAAGATTATCATCATTTATTTTTTTAAATTTTACTTTACAATATTGTATTGTATTTAAAGGTGAGAAAATATGAGGTTCAAAGAGACTTGCAAAATGACTTGCAAAGCCACATACATAGTAAGTGATGACACTGAATTGCAAACCCAGATCTGTCTGCATCCAGAGCCTGGGCTCTTTATACTACACCATGCAGCTTCCCTATAGTGGTGATAATTAGACATTTCAGGAGCTCAAGCGCTGTCAGATTCTTGAGTTTGACACGTTAAAATGTCTTCTCTCTGCATACGTTTATATTTTCAAGGGTAGGTTCTCTCTTGTGTCCTTTCTTCTACCGCATGACTCTTTAACTGGAAATAAGATAAATCTCCACCCCTTTCTTCAAAAACTTGCTTTTCCTTTGAGTCCTTAATTTTCTTTTCCAGTTAATGACCATCATCTATATTTACTCAGTTGCTCAGTTTATAAATCTAGAAGTTCTCTACCCTTTTCTTGCCCTAACTCCTTTACCCATATCCAGTTAATCATTGGTTCCTGAAACATCCCCTCCTCTTACTCCTTTAGCCTAAAAATTTCCCACCATTCATCACCTGGCCAATTCACTCTTAACCCCTTAAAACTTAGCACCAGGATGTTGATGGCATCTCTGGTCTAGGCTGGATTGATCTAGGCTGCATGACAGATACCAATTAATCTGTCTATATACATGGAGTCTTTTGCTTATAGGGATTCTGGGATCATAATGATTCCTTCAGTTACATTGGTTTTGTTTTAAAATCACATGTAGTGTATGTATATTGATATAAAGAATAGCTATAATCTCATCATGTGTAGGAGCTGCCATACATTTTGTCCATTTCCACCCTGCTGCACCTTATTTAGGCTATTGTCTCTTGCACCTAATGGAAGATAACTACCTAGAAATTTCAAGATTGGTCCTTGGTGAACAATAGCTCTGCTTCCATTATAGTTAAATGCAGATCTCTACATTCACTGCCTTATATCTCTTTCTCAAGTAGCTGGATGTGCTTGGCAGGACTTACACCCAAATTGTTCACTTATTGAACTGATAAGTCTTAAGTGCATACTCTGTCCCAAGCAGTGTAACAGGTACTGGGGCTACAAAAATGAACCAAATAGGCAGTTACTAAGCTTTCTGACAATGCATTTAGTTTGTAGAAACAGGACTAAGAATAAACTATCTTTAAGTTAAATATTACTTTTATTTATATTATGTTGTCTTTTAATTTCCTGAGTACTCAAGCCCACAAATGGAAGGAATGTTGCTATAAGCCTTAAACTTAAAAACTTTAGACTTGAATGATTCTGAGAACTTGTTATTTTCTATAGTGTCTAATGAAATTTTCAAAAATTGTAAAATTCTCAAGAATGCATTATTTTTTAATCTTTTTTCTAAAACTAGTGTTCAGAATCAGGTGGATGAAGTCATTGATGTCATGCAAGAAAATATTACAAAGGTAATAGAAAGAGGGGAGAGACTAGATGAACTACAGGACAAATCAGGTACAGATACCTCATATATTTCTTGAAATTCTTAATCTGTATTTTGATAGTGTACTTCTCCCATTTTTCTAGCCAAAGTTTAGAAATCTTGTCTTAGGAAAAATGGTATTTATGGTTTTAATGTTTTAACTTTAGCTTCCTTTACTTAAAAAAAAAATTATTTTATTCACGTATAGTTGATTTATGTGTTAATTTCTACTGTACAGCATTTATATATATACACATATATATACTTTTTCATATTCTTTTCCATTATGGTTTATTCCAGGATATTGATTATAGTTCCCTGTGCTACACACTAGGACCTTGTTGTTTATTCATCTTATATATAATGTTTTGCATCTGCTAATCCCAAACTCCCAATCCATCCTTTCCCACTGCCTCCCACCCACTGCCCACCCTAGGCAACCACAAGTCAGATTTCTACTTAGGTCTTCCTCCATTTTTCAATTGGGTTGTTTGAAACTTCATTGTTAAGTTGTATATATTAGCTCCCTTTACTTTGAAACATCTTATTGTCATATTATTGCTTTAATTGATGGTTGAGAATGAAAAAATTAAAAATTCATTATTGAAATGAATTAGAGTATTTTTTTTCTTTTGTCCTGTTATGTTGATGTACTTTGTATCTCTCCTGATCTCATGGAAAATAGGTCTAATCACTTCTATTCAAACTTATTTCAAACTTATCCAGTGTGGGTTTTTTTTTTCTTTTTCTTAGCTCCCACCCCCCTATCCAGTATTTTTTTTTTTTTTCTATTCAGTGTTTTTATCTTATGCTTTGTCTGGTGACTTAGTAACCTTTCTTTACTGACAGATGTTAGTCTCTGTTCTTATAACAGTTCCTGACACTTATTAGGTACTCACGTATTGTTTAAATGATGAATGGCTGAATGACTGATTAATCCTTGACAGACTTACTTAACAAAAAAAATTATTTAACCACTTTTAAAATTTGTACTATTTTGCTTCAGAATCACTTTTGATATAATCTTAAGAATTTAGCCTTCTCCACTTGTAGATTTTTTTCTATAGTTCTGCCAAGTATTTGAGTTTTTAAGGAGTATTTTCTAACAGAATTCATGTTTATTGAAAGCACTGAGGCCTTAGAAGTCTTATCTTACTCTTATCATAAAAGTGGATTGAGCAAACTGATGTGCAGCCACTTTTTCCTTTTTTTTTTTTTAAGAATACAGAATGCCAGAGTTTGTGGGTGGAGGAAAGAAAAGATGTTGTTTTCATGCTTAAAGGGGAATAAATTTGCAGAAGTAGAAATTAATATTTTCTTGTCTTTGTGTGACTAGATAAAAGAATCCTGTTATGTCGTTTAATCCTTCTCTCCATCCTCTATGTGATATAGAAAGCTTATCGGATAATGCAACTGCTTTTAGCAACAGATCCAAACAACTTCGAAGGCAAATGTGGTGGCGTGGATGCAAAGTAAGTAAATCAGAAGATGTTGGATAGGTTGATCAGCATATCCAGTGGTGGTCAAAGACATGAAGGAAAAAGGGCCTCTAGATTATAAGCTTTGTAAGGACAGGGGCTACAACTCTCTTGCTCATTATTATATATTCTGAGCCTGAGACACGGTGGAACTCTGAATATTTGTCAAATTAATATCTTTTGGGTTAGAAATAACTAAAGGAATCAAGCAGTGCCTGAAAGGTTGTTTTCGTGGGTTTCTTCGTAGAGAGTAACCCACATTTTATTAATAATTTAGCTTCCTCTAGACTTATAAGAAATATTAACTTATAATTTATTATTAGTACCTTTTTGGAGCAACCTATACCATTACATACAAATGTTTAAAAGATAGAATGCAAGCTAGAGAAAAATATAATTTTCTTTTTGAAAGGAGGAAAAAAATAAAAGCAGTTGAATGTGTCAGAATTTATATGGCAAATGGGGGGGGGGGGCTTAAAAAAGTCCCACTGTCCCTCATTATTCTAGAGAGTCTTCTGCCATACAACCCTGAACCAATCTGCCTGATCTCAGAAGCTTGGCACAGTCAGGCCTGGTTAGTACTTGGATAAGAGGAATAAGAAGTAAAACATTTTAACAAGAAAAAAATTAGGAATCATTATATGCTGATATATTCCTGCAAAACATTTTATGGAAATGAATTTACTTCTTAAATCAAGTATGGCTACTGCTTATCAAGCAGAAAAATGTTTCTTTTAAGATTTTTTTTTAGAAAATTTCATGTCATGAGCACATCTCATCTTTTTCCTCCTGATACTTTGTATCATTTTAAAGTCTCTCATTTTCCAGTTTAGGAATAACTTTCAAAACATCATGTTGACATATGCTAAGGATTTCTTCCAAGAGTTTCGGTAGATTTACTTCTTTTTGTCTGTGCACCTGTTGAATCCTCTTATTTTCAGAAATAGAACTTAGGGGAAGATACAAGTTTCATTGCTCCTCTTGTCCAGAATTTAAATTTTCTAGGTTTTTTAAAGAGTAAATTTTCTATTTCTATACAAATGTTCTGTTCTGGAAATTAGTTTGGTGGAACAAAAGGTCGACAAGCCATTAACCTCCTCTCCCCATACATACTCGTGACTCATTCACATGGCCATTAATAAAATGATAATGTACATTTTGTGTAGCTTTTTTTAACCATAGCTAAAGATTTTCATTTTGTACTTTATGGGGTCCAGATCAAATAAATAGCATGCTTTTAAGTGGAAAAATTAGAGTATATTTTTAATTTATATTTTTTAATAGTCTCTATATCACTGCCATTTTCTGGTTTAACTTCATAATTATTATTTAGGAAGGACTAAGTAAAGGGTTATAGAAATGGAAAAGAGATTAGAGGTTGCCACTGGCTATGGGTCGAGGAGTAGAGATTGACTACAGCAGGGTATGAGGGCACGTTCTGAGTGATGAAAGTGTCTTACGTTCAACTGCGATGGTGATGGTTGACAACTAGATGTCAAAATGCATCAAAATGAACTTTAAAAGGGTGAGTTTTATTGTATGTAAAGTATCTCTCAATAAACCTGACTTTTAACATAAATAAGTAAACATGTTTAATGAGAAACAGATTTTTGTCCATGTCGTTTGGAAGAAGTGCACTTTGGACATGTGTGAATACTGCCATTTTTGGTTGTAAACATTTCCTGGCCAATGTTAGAAACTGTTTCTTTAGGTGTTTTTAAATTGTTATTAATATTTCCATTTAAATCTTCTAAATGTTAAGCCTAGCACAAATTAATAGAGCAAATTAATATGTATTTTTAGTAAATTTGAAAAGCTACTGTAAAATTCGAAATTACTTTAGAAATATTTTCAGGTTTAAAAAAAATGCAAAGCTTCCATATATTCTCTGGATCACTTTTGTCACTAAAGTACTTTATAGTGTAATGTGGACCCAGACACCTATTGAAAATGTACCCGTATTCATTTGATCTGAGTCTGTGTCTACATTTTTTGGTTATCATGTGATAGGTCCCTGCTATTCAAGTTGCAAAGCTTCCGTGTATTGTCTTGGTCACTTTGTTCTTGTTATGAATATAATGCCACTAAAATGTCAGCAGTATTTTTATCTTAGAAACATTTCATTAGGTACTTCTAGTTGCTAGTTGTGATATCCACCGGAATGTTTCATGTGTTTATAACAACTGGGTACCTTTTTTCTGAATGAACCATCTTTAATCAATTATCTGTGAAAATTGTTGATGATAACAACACTTTTGTTTGAATTCAAATCTAGTCAATTTATAATTTATGCATTGTAGGATTAGATGAGAAATGTGACAATTTTATAGAGAGAGATAATGTGGACCTAAAATATTAAGTACCTAAGGACTAATCTTAAGATTTCTCCTATCTGTGAAACTGACGCACAGAATGCTCTCAGGCAAGTTATTTATTAAATGAGGTTTATTCATGAAAAGTTTAAATTATATTCCTCAAAATGGAGATAAAAATGCTAAGAAAATAAGGGGAGCACAAACTAACAGAATTCCAATATATTAATACTTTGAGAATAATTTCTATAAAAAATGCTTTATACTATGTATATTGAACCATCTGTATTGGATGCCAATGGTATTCATAATATCCTGACATTTTTGGACAGAGTTGCTAAAAGATTGTTCTTTTCCTAGCCTTACATTAGAGATACGTGTGAAATCAGAGACAAAAAGACCAGGCCCATGAAGGCTTTGATTATTACTGTTTACTCTGTAGCCTTGAACAGTAAAATCTACACAAGCATAACCCCTCAAATTTGGGGAACTCTGATTATTACAGAAAGATGCAAATAATCAAGTTTATATGAAAAAAAATTTGGAAACCTTTCTTAGAAGGAGATTGTGGACGAGTTAGTGTAATGTGGTAAATAGAATGTCAGATACTCTTTATTAAGAAGTGAAACATTAATCTTTTCTGTTTTTTGTGTGTTGTAGATAAAAGCTATCATGGCTTTGGTTGCTGTTATCCTTTTGTTAGTGATTATCAGTAAGTATTTACTGGATTATTAATTTGGAGTAGTATAATTTGATTTGAAGTTTTAAAAAATTTTCTTTTTAACTTATTTTCACTTGACCTAGTATTATTGATGTCAGGGTTGAGTAATAATTTATGGCCCCAGACAGGAGCTCTTAACCTAGAATCTGTAACTCTGAAAATGCATATAAATTGTATATAAAATTTTACATGAGTATGCACATGTACGTTTTTATAGTGAGAGTCTTTATCTTTCATCAGATTCTCAACAAAAATGACAGGGCTGCATGATTTCTTTGAGGCCATATATGGCTACTGTTACACTCAAGACCATAACACTCATTTTCTATTTATTATTAACTTTTAGGTATGGCAGCTTCATTTCATAATACTGTGTTTAAAGAAAATCCAGATAAATTCTCTAGATGATAATTTTTGTTTTGGATTTGAGCTTCATTTCCATCATTGAAGCATAACTCTTGCCCTTCCTTTATACCCCCTTAATATTCTTTTAAAAGTCAGATCATTAAAAAAATTTTTTTCCGTATAGTTGGTTTACATTGTTGTGTTAATTTCAGGTGTATGACAGTGATTCAGTTATATATTTTTTCATATTATTTTCCACTGTAGGTTATTAAAAGATATTAAACATAGTTCCCCATGCTGTATAGTAGGTCCATGCTGCTTATCTGTTTTTAGTAGTTTGTATCTGTTACTCTCACTTCCTAATCTGTCCTTTCCCCCTTTCTTCCCCCTCTGGTAACCAGAAGTTTGTTTTCTATGACTGTAAGTCTGGTTCTGTCTTGTATGTAGATTCATTTGTATTACTTTTTAGATTCCACATATAAGTTACATCATATATTTGTCCTTTTCTGGTCAGATCATTTTTAATATCTCCTTTTCCCCCAAGATTCTTGCTCTGTGTTTACAGGGATTTTATAAAGATCTGGAAAGTATCTCAGAATAACCATTTGAAAAATTCCATGGTGATACTACTTTTAAACAGAAAAAAAAAAAATTTTTGTTTCAAAGACAGTCAGTCCTCATAATTTGTGGATTCTGTGTTTGTGAATTCATCTACTAGTTAGCATTGATCATTTACCCCAGTGCTTTTGGAGTCATTGGCAGTTGCAGTCAGAAAGGTGAAAACTTTGGCTCTCTTGATATGCATATTCCCGGCTGATGTCTAATGTCATGCTCTGCCTCAGTCCCACCTCATGAAGTAAACAGGTGCCCTTCAGAGTCTGTTCAGTGCCACGCTGCTCACATTTCTGTCAACCTTGTTAATGGTTTTGCTGTTTCAAGTGGCCCCTAGGGGTACTGGTGCTCTGGTGCTGTCTAGTGTTGCTGAGTACAAGGCTATACTGTGCCTTGTGGAGGAAATATGTGTGTGAGATAAGCTTCGTTCAGGCATAAGTGACAGTCCTGCTGGCCATGAGTTCAGGGCTAATGAGTCAGCACTGTATAATAAATAAGGTATCTCTACCCAGAAACTTATAAAACAAGGTTATGTACTGACTGTTTGTCAGAAACATTGTAGACAGAGGCTGGCAGGAATTTAAGCCTCTATCTGCCGTCAGAACAGTGGTTCAGTATCCACTCTTGACTTTATAGAACATAACTACTGCCAGTACCAAGAATCAACCAGTGGTATGTTGAATGGCATAAAGAAGAAAATAAAACCCAGCCATTCTCTTAGCACACAGAGATAGCTACTATTAATATAACTATTGTATATACTTCAAGTCTTTTCCTATTAATAATATATAAACATGTTTTCAAAAACTAAAATCATATGTATACTTTCTAGTAAATACTTTCAAAATATTTTCCCATGTTATTAAATGTTTTAGCCTCTTTATACTATGATTTTGTATTAATCTATTTGATCAAAATGCTAATACTAGATATTTAGGTTGTCTCATTTTTGCTTCTCCATTCCCATGTGTTATCTATCATTTCAGATAAAAATTGTCCCTGTTACTTACTTCTTTTCACAATGGAAACTATGTTTAGGAATATTGTTTCTCACAGTAGCGTATGAATCTGATTTTGATGTTTCTTTTCCATTTTTTTCTCTTGCAGTTCTTATAGTTGTGAAATACCGTACTTGATTTGACGACAGATCTTCATTAAACAAAATCTGGGACAATAATAATAAAAGGTTGCTGCATAATTTAAATGAAACCCATGTATATAACTTTCAAAGCTTCTTTTTCAAGAAATTAAGAGGCAAGTATCACTTCAAATTGGAGCATTGAGAATGTCCAATTATCTCCCTCCCTTCCAACAAAATGTTGCTTTTAATAATTATGTTTGAGGCAAAGATAACCAGCCTTGATTTTGCCATATTCCAAGGGTCTAATTTGAAACTAGATACTTGCCAATTCACTACTGTATATATAGTTAAACACTGATAAGGATATTTCATACTGTTATTTTAATGGCATAAGGACTTGAATTTATTGCATTGAGGTAGGGATCAGGCTGGTGGTCAGGGAGCCTCTGCAGAGTACCAGATCATTATGCTGAAAGATGTGTATAACCATTCCATCGATATTTGCAAGATTCTTTTCATATTAATAATTGCTTTGCAAGCAGTGTTCACATGTTTATAGATGTAACAAAAGCTAAATGTTGCAAATGTTGCTGCCTTCAGCTATAACTGAAAACATTCCAGTAAACCTATTTTTGATTGTATAAGGGAATGTGTAGTAATTTTTTGACATTTGGATTATGGAAATGGGAAATTTAAAGTGTGAAAAGCGTAGTATGGTGTCATAAATTGGAGGTAATAAAATTATTGAAGAGCATCATTGGAGTATTTGAAAATACCAAACATACAGCTAAAAGTCATGGTCCAGTCTGTTTTCAGTTAGCCTTCAATAAGGAGGACTAGTCCTAATGTGAGTAATGAAATCCACAGGTAACTTGTCCCCCTAATTTTCTGTTTATTAGTAGCTTTCCTCTTTTAACTTCAACTAGCTATTTTACCAGAAATGCTTAAAGTAGCAAAATTACCTGCTTAGGATTTTTGATTTTTGCATTCCCTGATTATCTCCTGGGAAATGCAGGTTATACATAAAATCAAATGTGAAATTAGCCAGTAATAATAAGTCAGGAGCCTAGTTAATCAGTCAGTCAGTAACCAAATGCTAGGGTCACCATTAATCTCAGTCTGTTTTTATAATGATGATAAAAAGTGTTAACTTTAAAATGTGCCAACCTTCTTGGGTTGTTTAAACATGTAAAAGTGAAAATACAGTTCTCTAGTGTGTGTGTGAGGAAGTTTTATAATAAAATTGGAGGTTCTATAGAGACTTGTGTACATGGACGTCTTCACAATGTATATGTAACTCTAAATTTGAAATAGGGTTAATAGAAAGTAGCAGTATTTAAATAGGAAAAAAAAGTAGTCCATATAGGGTTTATTTCTTTGGTTGTTTTCATTCAAAATGTATGAAACATAGGATCTTTTTTTTTAATTCTACAGGATTAGTACTAAGATACAAAACATTTGAAGGGAGAAAGCAGATTAAGAGATATTCAATACACCTGCAAGTTAAGAGGGTCTAAATATATTTGCTTAGCATTATAGTCCACTAAGAACATTTAAAAAGAGGTAAAGGTCTTACATACTATGGAGTGTGTTCTCTGGTTTCTCCATCCTTTGTAAATGTCAGTTACTGTAAATAACATAGTAAATACTAAACCCTTTGACAAAAGAGGATACCCAGGAAAATGAGCATTTTTAGAATTTTAGTAGCTAATATAGTTCAGGAATGGAACTGTTTTAACTGAGTGTACAGAATCAGTCCCAACATGTTTATTTTGTGTGTCCTTCATTTGGGATTGGAACTAGACTCACCAGTGGTTAATTTTCTATTGGTTAGTATAGAAATTTGGTTTCTTCATAGATATCATCTATCAGTGAAGATGATTATTTCTCAAAAAGAATCCACATTTCCAGTGTTTCTTTAATAAAGTATGCTTTTAAAGAAATAAAAACAAAATTTTTAAAAATTTTAACAATGAAAAAATAAAAGGAAATATTTATATGATAATATATATGTAGTTCTCTTTGTATTTAAATATATTGCTGCTGAGAATACTGGTGGTGGATATGTTACTCTTAGGGATTTGTACTAGTGGTAGCCTGTTTAGTGGTAGCTCAGTTTATCATTTCATCCTTCTCAGTCTTCATTAGTACTAAGACCCTTAAAGTGACTGACATGTTTATGACTGTATTATCATAACCTTGGAGACACACACCTTAGGAAAAAGAAAAATGTGTTCAAATTGATGCCAGGCCTGCCTTCCTTCCCTCCCTTAATCATTCTTTTTCTCATTCAGCTCAGATCATCCTACACTTGAAAAATGAAGTTTCCCCATCATCAAAATTCTCATTACTTAACAACAATGAAGAGCAAGAGAAAAATTCCAAGTAGCTTTGTAAATACTAGTTGATACCCCAGTGAAATCAGGTCACCCCTTTTATAATGCTGGAAACAGACCCTTGTGATTTATGTTTAACTACTGAAACCTGTTGCCCTACAGTAGTTTTGTGATAATGCTAATTAATTAGTTTTTCCTACAGATATGATCCAGTAATACCTGTGGTCTTTTTGCTCCTCTATCCTGATAAATCTCACTGGAAATCACCCTCAGGTTTTTATAAACTTGGGGATTTCTTGACTAAAGAGAAGTTCAGTATTGAGAATGGAACATTATAAAATGGAGGATGGGTAATAGTACATGTCAAATTCAGAAATACCTTCTGTTAGCACTCCTGTGGGTGGCTTCTATATAGTCTTTATGTGCAGTCACTCTGCATTAAAAAATTATAACTTCAGCATTTTTTTATAGCAGAATTGGGCATCTTTCAATTTTGTATGACACGTGGGTATCCTGGAAATGATTATACATGTACAAACTGAGAAGGAAAAAAATTGAAATTTCTCATTATCAGTACACTCTTAAACATGCTAGATGGCCTGTCAGCCTTTTTATCCACACTCTCTACACTTACGTGTATGCATACTATAATTTAAAAATATGCTAGAAATTGTTTTCTCATGTTGAGAATGAGTGCCATTAGAAGCTAACTGTATTGAGTCAGTATTCCTAAGTCTAGGAAAACCAACTCTCCCCTTAGTCTGATTGTATGTTTTCATGTGGAAATGTGATTGGACTCACTGAAGTCAGTTTTATTTTTCTGTGAGTGAGGAGTTAGAACATAAATCAGTCCAAATGCATTTATACACTTTTGTTTTAGAATGCAGTAGAGTACTCATGTTTGTGTAGGAAGTTGCCACGAGGCTGTGTGAAGATACTGAGTCAGAAGGAGCTGGAAGGTGCCCTACTTCTCAATCCATCCACTGTTCTTCCCATACTGTAGACAAATGGAGCCATAGGGGACACAATCTTTTTATTCTGGCTCCTGTTTTAAGAAGCTGCTTGGAACAGGTCAGTAGGAATTGAAGGGAAAGCATGACCAACTCAACTGAGGGGGATAAACACAAGCTTTGGAAAACACAGATCACATCGTGCTTGTGTCCCCACAGCACCCAGCCCAGTGCCATGCACCTGGCTAGATGAGTGTGCCTAGGAAATCACAGACACACCAGTGTGCCCGTTCATAAAGCGTCAACGCCCATGGTCCTCCCTGCAGAGGTGACATGACTGCCATAACTGTGGGTCTTTTGCCTTTACCAGGAGATCGTAGTGCTCTTTTATAATGGGTAAAGAAAAATTTTGATTTTACATTATTTCATTAGGTTCTTTTCATTTGAAAAGGTCTTGAAATCAGACCGTCTATTAAATATTTTAGGGTTACAAAGTAAGTTGCATAAATCAGTCAAATGTCAGAACTCAGACTCTAAGAAAACTCAAGCACTTGATCTTATGCCTGGGGTATGTCATTGTTTTAAATTCCACACTCCTTTATTTAATCATTTTGATAAGTGCCTTTGATGTTTTCAGATGTATGGTGGGAGATGAGCAATGTAAATGGCATGCACCCTTTGCTGTAGACTCTCAAGTCTTCATATCCATTTTCACCAGTGTTGCAAATGTTAGTCCTCGGTGTTCCTGTCAGATACGTATTTGTAGCCCCTCCATAGTAAACAGTAAAATAAACTATTTCATAGAAAACAAAATTAAGCACTTTTTGGCTTATTCAGTATGTGTTACCTGTTGCCTTAACTTCATAGCGTAACTTACTTGAAATACCATCTGGCTAACCTGATTCGGGCTTCCCTGGTGGCTCAGCTGGTAAATAATCTACCTACAATGCAGGAGGCTTGGGTTCAACCCCTGGGTTGGGAATATCCCCTGGAGAAGGGAATGGCTACCCACCCCAGTATCCTGGTCTGGAGAACTCCATGGACTGTATAGTCCATGGGGTCTCAGAGTCAGACACGACTGAGTGACTTTCACTTTCACCCTGGTTTAGTCCATCCCAGTTTTCCAATAAGGTACATGGAGGAAAAATAAATAGAAGATGTCCTGTCACCAAAAACCATGTGCAGTGCTCAATCTATTGACAGAATCTGCTAAGAATGTCTCAGTGTAAAATTACTGAGTCTCAACTGCAGAAAAAAAACAATTGGAATACTCATGCTTTTGAAAGAGAGTAAGGGGGGGACAAATTTCTCTTGCACTTACACTTAGGTGTTCCAATCAGAAAACCTGGCACCCACCCCTCAGCTGCATGAGCTGCTTTTAGAGGCAACTAGAGCAGTGTTCCTCCAGTACTCTTGCCTGGAAAATCCCATGGACGGAGGAGCCTGGTAGGCTGCAGTCCATGGGGTCGCTAAGAGTCGGACACGACTGAGCGACTTCACTTTCATTTTTCACTTTCATGCATTGGAGAAAGAAATAACAACCCACTCCAGTATTCTTGCCTGGAGAATCCCAGGAATGGGGGAGCCTGGTGGGCTGCCATCTGTGGGGTCGCACAGAGTCGGACACGACTGAAGCAACTTAGCAGTAGCAGAGCAGTGTTTATTCTCTTCAACCTCCCTCCACCCAGAAACTAAAGTTTGTTTCTTTCATACTCCAGAAAGGTGTGGGAGGGGTGATATTGGGGGCACGTTGTACCCAGAAATGTATAGTCTCTACAAATAGAGGACTGTGGTCAGGAATGGAGATGGGAAGGACTTAGGCCTGTGCATTCTGAGAATGATGGTATTTAATGTAATCCAACCAGTCATTGTATGAGAGAACCAGGCAGGGAGGTCAGATCCTCCCTGAATCCAACAGTCACACTTTATGAATACCTATCCAATGCTGGAAACTTCTGTGAGGCAGTGAATAGCACTTTGCTTTTCAGCTGCAGGTATAAGACGAGGTTTGACTAGTAACCAGATGCATAATTGAGCAGGGCCAGGCGCAGTGCACTCACCATGTGTATTGAGTAAAAAGACTGGGTCTTGTCTAAGGATGTGTAAAAAGATGCACATGGAGCCTATGAGCACATCCTCCTGGAATCCCCTGTAACATACACCTCTCCTCCCCAGGTAGCCTCCACCACCTGTCTTTGCTCCTCTTTATAGCAATAGTCCTTGAAAAAATACCTGTGCTTATGATTTCTAGTTCTTTTTCACTCACTCTCTTAAATACTTCAGTAGAGTTTTTGCCTCCTAACTTAAGCTCTTCTCAAGAGTCACCAGTGACCTCTGCATTGCTAAAGTTGAAGGTCCACTCTCAGCCCTCTTCCCTGCATGTCAACAGCGTTTGATGCAGCTGATTGCTCTTTTCTCATTTATGCTTGCTACCTAGGTTTGGTTTGTTCTTATCTCACTGATTGCTTTTAACATTGGACTTTTAACATTGGACTGCTCCAGGATTCACTCTTGGTCTGAACCACACATATGCCCTTTGGTAATCTTATCTAATCTCATAATTTGGATAACATTTATGTGCTGATGAATCCCAAGTTTATATCTCCTGCTTGACTTCTGAATACAGACTTTATCCAATATTCTAGAGGAGCTCGGCTGAGATAGCAGAGTAGGAAAACCCCGAGCTCACCTCCACTCATAGGCACACCAAAACCACAAGTATTTACAGAGGAACTATTGATCTAGCAGAAAAGACCATCTCCAAGAAAAGTTATAAAGAAGGAACCACAATGAGATGTGTAGGAGGGGAAGAATTTCAGTAAGTTGAGACCCACACCCTGTGTAGGCGACCCACAAATAAGAGGATAATTACAGCCGCAGAGGTTCCCCCCAAGGAGTGATGGGTCTGAGCCCCATACTGTGCTCCTCAGTCCATGAGTTCTGCACCAGGAAGATGAGCCTCCAGATGCTTGGCTTTGAAGGCCAGTAGGGTTGACATTTGGGAGAACCAGAAGGCTGTGGGAAACAAGCCTTAAAGAGCACACACAGAAATCTCACATGCTTTGGGATCTGGGCAGAAGTTGTTTGAAAGGAACCTGGGTCAGACCTACCTGCTTATCTGGGAGAGCCTTCTGGAGAGGTGGGAGACACTACCGGAGCTCACCTTGGGGACACAGACACTGGCAGTATCCATTTTTGGCAGCTGGCTCTAACATGAGGACACTAGCGCTGGCAAGCACCATTTTGGAGTCTTCCCTCTAGCCTATTGGCACTGGGACCTGGCCTTGCCCACCAGCCTGCTGGCGCCAGTACTGGGAGACCTCAGGCCAAGCAATCAGCCAGGTGGGGACACACCTCCACCTACCAGCAGGAAAGTACCTTAAGACTCCCTGAGCCCACAGCCTGTCTAGGACACAATGCTGGCCACCAGAGGGCACAGGGCCCAGGACCCAGTCCCCCACCCAAAATGCACTGGCAGGACCACAGGACATGGCTCTGCCCACCAGCGGAGCCAGCACTAGCCTCAGGAACGTCACACACCAGTGGGCAGGAACCAGACACCCTGGGCCCTAGCCCAACCACCACCAAGTAAACACCACCCCCAAGACCACCATAGCCCTGCAGCCTGGCATGGCAGGACCCAGCTCACACCAGCAGGTCAGCACCCACCTGAGGGCTCCCCAGGCTACAGGCCCACCCACCATCAGGTCAACCCAGCTCTAAGACAACTTGGATCCCTCAGCCAGCTGCCGCACTACTCATTTGTGGGCCAGCACCAGCTTTGAGACAACCCAAACCCCACAGCTAGCCATGTCAGGAACCAGCCTCAACCATTAGCAGGATGACACTAGATCCAGGAACACTGGCCCTGCACCTACATACTTCAGAACCCAGTTCTCCCCACCAGTAGGGCAGCACTAGCCCTACACCCACGCAAGATTCCACAGCCAGCCACCTTGTGACCTCGCCCTGCCAGTCAGTAGCTGCACCCTCTGCACAAGACAGGGCCTGCGACCAGTTGGTCT
The DNA here is from genome assembly GCF_963930625.1 of Muntiacus reevesi. Lineage (NCBI taxonomy): Eukaryota > Metazoa > Chordata > Mammalia > Artiodactyla > Cervidae > Muntiacus > Muntiacus reevesi. The sequence continues at coordinate 85,466,079 of NC_089253.1, read as the reverse complement.
GGGAGCCAGCCATGCCTACCAGATCACCCACAGTAGTCAGCTTGCCCCAAGAGAAGGATCCATGCAGCCCACATAGCGGGCACCTTTAGACCATATAGCTCTGGTGACCACAGCAGAGCAGAGTACACATCAGTGACTAGGTCACCCAGACAAAAATAAAAGAATAAGGAAACAATAGTCTTAAATGAGACATTACACCAAATGGACTTGATATATATATATAATATTGCATCCAAAAGCTGCAGAATACACATTCTTTTCAAAGCACATGGAACATTTTGCAGGATGAATCTTATGTTAGGTCACAAAACAAGTTTCAGTAACTTTCTGAAAATAGAAATCATATCATTCATCTTTACCAACCACAACACAATGAGACTAGAAATCAACTACAAGGAAAGGAATGCCAAAAGCATAAACACACGTAAGCTAAATAATATTCTACTAAATAACCAATGGATCACTGAAGAAACCAAATAAAAAAAATACCAGAGACAAAAAGAATTAACACAAAGGTCCAAAACCTATGGGACTCAGCAAAAGCAGTTTTAAGAGGGAATTTTGTAATAATATCCTCCTACTTCAGGAAACAAAATTCTGAAGACAACAACCTAATCTTACACCTAAATGAACTAGGAATAGGATAAATGAAACCCAAAATTAGTAGAAGGGAAAAAAATCATAAAGAGAAAAAGAAATCATAAAGAGCAGAGCAGAAAAAAATTAGAAATTTTTAAAAGCAATAGGAAAGATCAATGAAACTAAGAGCTGGTCATTTGAAAAGATAAAGTTGATAAACCTTTAGCCATACTCATTAAGAAAAAAGGTGAGAGGGCCCAAATCAATAAAACTAGAAACTAGGGACTTCCCTGGTGGTCCAGTGATTAAGAATCTGCCTGCCAATGTAGGAAACCCAGGTTTGATCCCTGATCCAGAAAGATCTCACATGCTGTGGAACAACTAAGCCTGTGAGTCACAACTACTAAGCCCATGTGCCTAGGGCCCATGCTCTTAAATGAGAGAAGCCGCCACAATGGGGAGACTGCACACCGCAACAAAAAGTAGGTCCCCACTCACCACAATTAGAGAAAGCCCGTGCGCAGTAATGAAGAACTATCCAGTGCTGCCAAAAAATATAAATAAAAATTTTTAAAAATAAATGAAATCAGAAATTAAAAAGTTACAGATACTCCAGAAATACAAGGGATCATAAGATTACTATGAACAATTATATGCCAGTAAAATGAGCAACCTGAAAGAAATGGGCAAATTCTTAGAAAGGTACAATCTCCCAAGACTGAGCCAGGAAGAAATAGGTAATGTGAACAAAACAATTACCATTAATAAAATTAAATTAGTAATTTAAACTCCCCCAACAAGCAAAGTACAGGGCCAGAGAGCTTCACAGCTGAATTCTATGAAATGTTTAGCGAGGCATCAATATCAGTTCTTCTCAAACCATTTCAAAAAGTTGCAGAGGAAGGAACATTTCCATACTCACTCTATGAGGCCAGAATCACCCTGATACTGAATGGAGACAAAGGACTCTCTCTCTCTCTCTCTCTCTGCCACTATCACTGATGAACATAGACACACACATACACACTACAGGCCAGTATCTCTGATGAACATAGACATAAGAATCCTGAACAAAATATCAGCAAGTCAAATTCAACAATACATTAAAAGGATCATAATCATAATCAAGTGGGATTTATCCCAAGGATGAAAAGTTTTTTTAATATTCACAAATCAAGCAATGTGATAAACCACATTGACAATTGAATAAAAACCATATGGTCATCTCAGTAGATGCATTAAGACTTTTGACAAAATTCAACATCCATTTGTGATAAAAAAAAAAAAAACTCTCAACAAGTGGGTACAGGGGAATGTACCTCAACATAATAAGAAGCCATATATGTTAATCCTAGAGCTAACATTATACTCAGTGGTGAAAAACTGAAAGGACTTCCTCTAAGGTCAGGAACAAGACAAGGATGCCCACTCTTACCACTTTTATTCAACATAGTCCTGGAAATTCTAGTCACAGCAGAGAACAAATAAAAGGAATCCAAATTAAAAAGGAAGAAGGAAAACTGTCACTGTTTGCATACATATATAATCCTAAAGATGCCACCAATAAACTACTAGAGTTCAATGAATTTGATAGAGTTGCAGGATACAAAATTAATGCACAGAAATCTGTCACATTTCCATACACTAACAACAGACTATCAGAAAGAAGAAAGTAAGGAAACAATGGCATTTACCATCACATCAAAAAGAGTAAAGTATCTAGGAATAAGTCTAAGAAGGTGAAAGACCTCCTTGGAAAACAATAAAACACTGATGAAAGAAATTGAAGATGACACAAATAGATGGAAAGATGCACTGTTCTTATATTGGAAGAATTAATATTGTTAAAATAACCATACTTCCCAAGGCAATCTACAGATTCAGTGAAATCCCTATCAAAATACCAGTGGAATTTTCACAAAACAAGAACAAAAGTTTTTAATTTGTACAGAAACACAAAAGACTCTGATAGCCAAAGCAATTCTGAGAAAGAACAGAGCTGGAGGGAGATATCATGTTCCCTGACTTCAGATTATAGTACAAAGTTACAGTAATCAAAACAGATACAGAACAATGGAACAGAATAGAAAGTCCCAAAATAAATCCATGCACTTATGGTCAATCAATCTATGACAAAGGAGGCAAGAGTATACAATGGAGAAAAGACCGTTTCTTCAATAAGTGGTGCTGGGAAAACTGGACAGCTACATGTAAAAGAGTGAAATTAGAACATTTTCTCACACCATATACAAAGCTAAACTTAATATGAATTAAAGACCTAAATGTAATACCAGAAACCATAAAACTTCTAGGAGAAAATATAAGTAGAACACTCCTTGGATAAATCATAGCAACATTTTTTTTTTAGATTTGTCTGCTAAGGCAAAGGAAACAGAAGCAAGACAAGCAAGTAGGACCTAATTAAATTTAAAAGATTTTGCATAGCAGACCAAACAACCTGACTAAACAATGAGCGGAAGACCTGAACAGACATTTTTCCAAAGATGACATACAGATGACCAACAGGCACATAAACAGATGCTCAATATCTCTAATCAGAGATATGTAAATCAAAACCAAATGATACATTACCTTGCATCTGTCAGAATGGCTATTAAAATGACCACAAGTAAGAAGTATTGGCAAGGATGTGGAGAAAAAGAATCATTGTACAATGCTGGTTGGAATGTAAATTGGTGCAGTCAAGAAAATATACCAACAATTTCAAATCAATTGAGTGGTACACAAAAACCACTGGCTATCCATTTTACATATAGTAATGTCTATGTTTCAATGTTAATCTTTCAATTCGTCCCTCCCTCTCTTTCCCCCACTATCTCCACAAGTCTATTCTCTATGTGCATTGCCAGTTTTAAATGCAAATTATAAGAGCTTTTCTCTTGTGTGCAGAATCACCAAAATTACAGTTTGATTTTAGTTCTGGCATAGAGCAATTGCTTCACATTTGTTGCATGATAATCGATTAATTATCTTGTTTAACCCTCATAAAAACAAATATCCTGAGGTGGTTCTTCTACTTGTCATGCAGTCCAGTATTCAGTCACAGATATGTATTGAACACTACCCTGTGTAGCCAGGCACTCTCTTTCTCATTTTTTCCATTCACCTTGCCCTTTGGAGCATGGATAAGGAGTGGCAATGATCATCATCAATGTCAAAGTGCAGAGAATTTACTGCCCTATTTCTGCCCCACTCCTCTGAAATCAATACCCATTAGTTACTAGCCATTTATCCTATGGGACTGGCAAGTTTGTCTTAATATTCCACTCACCTTGGTGTGACCTGCAAAGCTCATTATATTTATTTTATTAGGATTTGGTCATTAGCTAAAAGAATTAAACACACTAGCCTGAACAATATATTCAAAAAATTCAAAATGTTGAAAAACATTTGAGAGGACTGGGCCCAGAATCAGGGCGGGACCCTCAAAGGTTCAGGGCAACAGCTATTCACCAAAGTGAAGAAAATACGTCAACAATTTCAAATCAATACAGCGGAACTCACATCTACAGCCTGACGAGATGGCAAGGTCCTGCTGCCACGCTGTGAGCCCCTTTTCTTCTCTTCGGATGATGCAAAACCAAGATGGCGTCACCTTGCTGAGACCTCTCCGAAGGGTTGTACCTCAGAACCTCGGGGACTCAAGTGGAAGTCCACGAGAACTCTTGACCTCTGATAAGCGAGCAGCAGGATGCTGCTGAGAGGCTTCAGGGACTGAAAAGGAGGGATAGAGGAAAAGAGAGACCAGAGAGGTGTGAGGAGAAATTTTACTGTCTGCCGTCTCTCAGGGGCTGTGGTTCGCCTGTGCTGAGTTTTAAGCACACAGTTCATGAGGAGCAGCTGCGGGATGGCAGGAAGACGTGTGCTCACATGTGCGGATAATCCCGGACTCACCTACTCATTTAACTGGCTGAACTTGTGCGTGCGTCTCAGTCGCTTAGTCGCGTCCGATTCTTGGCAACCCCCTGGATTGTAGCCAGCCAGGCTCCTCTGTGTATGGGATTTCCCAGACAAGAATACTGGAATGGGTTTCCATTTCCTTCTCCAGGGGATCTTCCCAACCTAGGGATTGAACCCGGGTATCCTGCATTCCAGGCAGATTCTTTACTGTCTGAGCCGCCAGGGAAGCCCAACTAGCTTAATCACTTGGTTACATTTTCTGAGTCTCCTACCTCTTCTTTAAATGCACAGGACAACATTCGCGTCAGAAGACTCTTCACTGCAGTAAAGTTCATAAACTGCGTGCAACTACTGTTACCTCCTCAGTGGGACATAAACTTTGCTTTCCTTTTTAGTCAAAACAACAGATTTGTTACGAGCTATTCATTTTCTCCGCCCAAACCCTGTGTCTTCCATATATTTATGAAACCAACTGAGTTACCAGTTAAGTCTATTATTTTGCAACAAAGTAAAACAAATAGCTTTATCTATAAGGCTATCAAAATGTTGTCATTTTTAATCTCATTCTTTAGTCCACTAAACTGCACACACACTATTCAGTGCAGAGTCTAGTTTATTTTCTGAATGTATTTTGCATTTGATTCATGACATATGTGTGTCATATTAATTGAATTTGGTTTTACTTTGCAGTCATCAAAAACTTTGTATGATCACTGGCATTTTCAAAGAATACTAAAATATTATAATAACATGGAAAGATAGCCTATGCAGAAACTGTAATATAGTGGTTCAATATACTGGCTCTGTAGGCAGACAGATCTGACTTAGGTTAAATCTCAATTCAATACTTAATAACTTTCTGATCTTTACAAATTATTTAACTGCTCTGTGCCTCAGTGTCCTCACCAATAAAATGGAATTCTTAAAAGAATGTGCAATTAACATTTATTGAGTGCCTTACATCCAATAAATATTTTTTGAATCTATATGCAAAATGAGTGTGGACATCAAGAGAATCTAAATACACTAAGAGGAAGTGTAAAGCATTAACTGAGTCAGTGAATAATTAGATCTACTTTCAATCTGCCCTGGAAATAAATCCAACATGTCTGATAGCTGTTTTTCTTTCCCCCTACAAAGCCAAGTCAATATTAATTGGGACCAGAAAATGCCCTGTGTGTAAAGGAATTAAACCTTAGAGATCATTGTAATGAAGAACACCAATATTTTGAAGAAATACCCATCAAATTCTTTTATGCCCACCTGACTGCCCTATTTTCCACTGTCTTCTTCCTGGTCACGGGCTCTGACCCAGGGTTACTCAAGTGTCACACATTTCTGAGCATGAGAAATACAGCACATGCTCTGTCTTCATCATCCTCTCACTCTTTTCTCCCTCCTTCCCTCTCAACCTCTTCCCATCCCTTCTCTCTTTCTGTCATCTTCGGGGCCATCGTTATCATCACTAATATTTTTTAAGTACTCAAGCCATGCCAGGCACAGTCCAGGTGCTTTATATGCAACATTTCAATACCCGTCACTTTGTCACAAACACTCTATTCTTGAAAATGTCAGCTAAGAAAATAAACTTACCTGTATTTCTACTGTAATTAGAAGGCAAATCTTAAGGACCTTCTTGACGGTCCAGTGGTTAAGACTTCACCTTCTGGAACCTTCCTACACTGTTGATTGGAATTTAAATTGGTAGTCACTATGGAGAACAGTATGGAGGTTCCTTAAGAAACTAAAAACAGAGCTACCATATGACCTTGTAATCCCATTGCTGGGCATATATCCAGAGAAAAACATGAAACAAAAGGATACATGCATCCCAATGTTCTTTGCAGTACTGTTTACAACAACCAAAATATGGAAGCAAACTAAATGTTCATCCACAGAGGAATAGATAAAGAAGTTGTGGTTCATATATACAATGGAACATTATTCAGCCATTAAAAAGAGAGAAATAATGCCATTTGCAGCATCATGGATGGACCTGAGATTGCTAAAAAGTATATTTTTCTGCATTATGAAAAATAGAATTTTGTTAATTAAAAAACAGTAGCTCAATGAACAACGGCTTATTTTAAAAAGCTGGGGGAAATATCATGGTTTTGTAACTTTTTCCTTTTAACCTTCAATTTTACTGACAAGCGCTAAACTGAACCTGTTAACTTTTTTTTAAGATGAAATGCTTATTGCTTATCTTCCATGGAATCAAGGGGCCTTTTCATCATTGTAAAGGCAGAATTAAAAGAAAAGTTTTAAAATCCTCTATTTCAAGCAAATATTAGCCAACAACAACACCGAAAAATGCCAGTTGTTTTCTTTCTTTCGTTGCTGCTACTTAATATCCTACTCTTCTATCTGATTTATTCAATGGAACATTTTTCTTATTCTGTATCTTAAGTAGTATAAGTTTTCCTAAAGAGATTACATTTCCCCAAAATAATGTATTATCCTGCTTTCCCCAAAGTATATATTATCCTACTTGCCCCAAAAGCTTATGTTCTTGTCTAAAACTCATCTCTATACCCTCAGCCCTAGTCCCACTTCTTGATGGCTTTCAACTTGAGATTTCTTCAGATCTACAGCCAGGTCTGGGCTTAGCTAACTTGACTCAGATTTTATAACACATGTCCAAAATTGCCTGGAGAAATACTGGTGCCAGGAATGAAATCCAGGTATTATTAATTTTAAATTCCATATCCCTTTTCATTTAAGAGCTCCTCTTCCTCTCCTTTACCCCTGTTTTCAAACTAAGTCAGCTTTCGAGACAGGACTCATTCTAGCACCACAAAGTCTTGTTTATCCTAGAAACTTGGCCTGCAGATTCGAATTCTGAACAGTATGCCCTACTTTAAGAGGGGAGGTGATGGGGAGAGAAAATAGCTTTTCCAGAAGCACGTTGCTAACATTTTTACCAATCTACTTTTAAGATTTGGAATGATTTCTTCCTTCCTTAGTTTCCAAGAAAGCTTGGTTGAAGGCCATTGTTGCTTGATGACTTCCAAAAGCAGCCCAGTCCTATGTCTGTAGATATGATGTTTCTTACAAAAAGCCTTCATCCTAAGTATCTCCTGCCTTGGTCCAACCATCAATAGTTTATATTATGTATGAAGGAAATTGTGATCAGATACTTGTTGTACTGTAATAACTGAAAATACAAGTCAGTTCTGAAAAGATTGATGACTTCCTTCTTGGCATTCTGCTTGTGATTATAGTTGATATTGCCAAGTAAACATTGGATCCCAGTGTTTGGCAGGAGTCCCTGATCGTAAACTTGCTCCAGATGTGACTGTAATAATCAGGGTGATTTAATAACAAAAAGTACAAATAAGAGCATAACTTTCCCATTTCCCTATAACTGTTTTGCTTAATATAAATAAATATTTGGAGTAAGATGAAGTTTATTCACCAAGGTACAACTTAGGCTCTCTTCTCACATTAAACCCAAGCATTAAAGATCATCACTTAACTACCATTTCTCCCATTCTCCCATAAATTTTTTTTAACTTTTTCCATTTAGAGTTTGGATATCAAATGCCTAAATATAAATTCTGTCTGTCCTAATTATAGCAACTATATTCACAGCAACTATATTCTTCACTTAATCACCTGTGTATGTATGGCTGGGTTTCTTTGCTGTCTACCTGAAACCATCACAACATTGTTCATCAGCTATGTGCTATGGTTAGTCGCTCAGTCATGTCCGACTCTGCGACCTCACAGACTGAAGCCCACCAGGCTCCTCTGTCCATGGGGATTCTCTAGTCAAGAATACTGGAGTGGGTTGTCATGCCCTCCTCCAGGGGATCTTCCCAACCCAGGTCTCCTGCATTTCAGGCAGATTTTTTATAGCTCAGCTACCTGGGAAGCCCATTCATCAGCTATATACTCCAATACAAAATAAAAAGTTTAATAAATAAAAAATTAAGATGCAGGGACTACATGTAAAGAAAAACCACCATGCCATTAATTCTTTTTTTTTTCCCATTTATTTTTATTAGTTGGAGGCTAATTACTTCACAATATTGTAGTGCTATTAATTCTAATTCTCTAATAAAAGGCCCTTTCATGGGGTTGTAATCTGATATTCTTAGTCCATATTTCTTTGGGAGACATTTTCTCTAGGTTATTTTCTTTTTTTAGTTCCCCAAATAAAGAAAACTAAGGAAATTATTGCCTTATAATAGTCTCTATTCTATCGTGAAAAAACTGCTAAGAAGCCACATCTGGAGATCCCAGTTTGATTTCTGGGTTGGGAAGACCCACTAGAGAAGGGATAGGCTGTCCACTCCAGTATTTTTGGGCTTCCCTTGTGGCTCCTGGTAAAGAATCCACCTGCAATGCAGGAGACCTGGGTTTGATCCCTGGGTTGGGAAGATCTCCTGGAGAAAGGAAAGACTACCCACTCCAATATTTGGCCTGGAGAATTCCATGGACTATATAGTCCATGGGGTCGCAAACAGTCAGACATCTGACAGACTTTCACTTTCATTTTCTATCTCTTTATTTCTCTGTGGTGCCCACCTTGGAATATCTTCCAATTTGCTTTCCAGCTCATCAGCTTTCTCTTCATCTGTATCTGATTGCTATTTAACCTATATATTTCAGGTTTTAGTTTGACCATATTTGTCATTTTTTAGAGGCTATGTTTATTTTTCGAATCTGCCTCTTCTTTTTTGAGAAAGTAATAACTTGGTATTTTCTTAAGCTCTCCAGTCTTTTGAGTTTTCAATTATTTTTACAATACCTGTTTTTCTAAGACATATTTTTAGTTAAGTCATAATTTATTAAAACAATAGTATGAAGTTCTTGGACTTTCTTCCCCCTGTTGCAGTGCCTGCTGGTTCTTGCTGATGATGGACGATTTCTCGGGCCACCACAACACACAGCCCCAGGAGCTTCGTTCTCATCATTGCGCATGTGCCCCTGCTGTGTGCAGCACATAACCTGATAAGCATCTGCAGTGGACCTACGGCTCTGCCTACGTGAGTTTGAGCAGGCTCTGGGAGTTGGTGATGGACGGGGGAGCCTGGCGTGCTGCGGTCCATGGGGTCGCCAAGAGTTGGACACAACTGAGCGACTGAACTGAGAACTGATTGGTAAATTATCTTTAGGAGGGATATTTTTTCTTGCGGGAACCCCATAGAAATTGCTTTCTGGTCTTACAACATTTCTGCCAAGCATTCTAAGAATATTATGAGGAATCCATTTTTACATTATTTCTCCCCTTGTGGGGTCTCTGGACCACTCTGCTGCTGCTGCTAAGTCACTTCAGTCGTGTCCGACTCTGTGCAACCTCATAGACGGCAGCCCACCAGACTCCCCCATCCCTGGGATTCTCCAGGCAAGAGCACTGGAGTGGGTTGCCATTTCCTTCTCCCATGCATGAAAGTGAGAAGTGAAAGTGAAGTCGCTTAGTCGTGTCCGACTCAGCAACCCCATGGACTGCAGCCCACCAGGCTCCTCGGTCCATGGGATTTTCCAGGCAAGAGTACTGGAGTGGGGTGCCATTGCCTTCTCCGTCTGGACCACTCAGGTAGTAATCACTTCAACCCTCAAATCTGTACGAGGTGAAAGACAGTTTCAATTCCTCAGAAGTCTTCTCAGGAAACAAGCTTCCTTTCATTTCCTTGAGTTGGCGGATTTCTTTTTCTCTTGCCATTCTTTCAGTGCTAAACAATATACTTCTGTTGTTCAAGCCACACAGTCCGTGGTACTTCTGTTATGGCAGTATTTGTAAATTAATACATTACTATTAGTCCAAGATTGAAAACAACCCAAGTGTCTACCAGGTGCTAAAAGGATAAACATATAGTGGTGCATCTGTACTGCGGAATATTACTCAATAATAAAAAGGAATGAACTTCTGATACATGAAGCAACATGGGTGATCTCAAAAGCACACATGCCAACTGACTTGTTAAAACTCATGCACATAAAAAGGGTACATTTTTCTGTGTGTAAATTATACTTCAATAGGCTGGCTTTTATTTTTTTTAAGTCTAGAATATTTTTAAAATTGAGGATAATAAAAAAAAATTGAGGAATACTTAATTTACAATATTATATAAGTTTCAGGTGTACAACATAGTGATTCACATTCAATAGCCTGGCTTTTAAAAATTAAATTATATTGCAAAAGAATTAAAAATAAAAACCAAAGTATCATATAATCTCATCACCTAAATATAATCACTATGAACATTTTGCTATATGTCTAGCTTTTATATATAAAACATAGGTTTATAAACTTAGCATCACATTATATATACAATGTTATAATTCAATTTTCATATAATAAAATATTGTAAATATTAATATTCTTCTGAAACTTTATTCCTGACTGTTCTACTTTATGGTATATGCTTTTTTCAATCAATCCCCTCATTGAAAATTAAGATGCAGACATAGAGAATGGACTTGTGATCACTGTGAGGGAAGGAGAAGGTGGGACAAAGTGAGCGAATAGCATTGACAATATATACACTGCCACTAGTAAAGATAACTAGTGGGAAGCTGCTATATAACATAGGGAGCTCAGCCTGGCACTCTCTGATGATCTAGAGGGGGGCTGGGGGAGGTGGGAAGGAGGCTCAAGAAGGAGGGGATGTATATACTTACGTCTTATTTGCATTGTTGTACGGCAGAAACCAACACGATATTGTAATTATCCTTCAATTAAACATTTTAAAAAGTAATTAAATACAAATTTTTAAAAAGAAAATTAAGGATTCCCCCCCAATGTTTTGCCATTTTAATCAATGCTTCAGTCAATATCTTTAAATGTTAGTTGTTACACACATTTATGAAAAGAGAATAATAATGATGTCTATTAAGCAACAATGATAAATGTATCATTTACTACATTGATATAAAGCTACTGGTTTGAATTTGATCTGTTTAGAATATATTCCCGCTGCTCTACACTTTTAAGTATTGTCTTCTTCCTAAGAGGAATTTAGAGAGACTGAGGAGTAGAGTGGAAATTAGGTGCCGAGACCAGGCCACCTAATTTGTGCCCCAGCTTGAGTGATAAGCTTGCATGCTAGCTTTCCCATCTGTACAGAATACTATGTGGCCCACACTATGGTTGGTTAGCCAGACTTTCTTGTCAAAATGCTTCACTCTTGCTCACCTTCACTAGAAATGAGCTGGAAAAGCTAAATAATTGATTTCCCACTCTCCTTTGCAGCTAGGGCTTCACTAGCAGCTCAGTTGGCAAAGAATCCGCCTGCAATGCTGGACACGCCGGTTCGATTCTTGGGTCGGGAAGATCCCCTGGAGAAGGAATAGGTTACCCACTTCAGTATTCTTGGGCCTTCCCAGAGGCTTAGCTGGTAGAGAATCCGTCTGCAATGTGAGTGGCGTGGGTTCAATCCTGGTTTGGGAAGATCCCCTGGAGAAGGGAAAGGCTACCCACTCCAGTATTCTGGCCTGGAGAATTCCAATGACTATACACGTCCATGGGGTAGCAGAGAGTCGGACATGACTAAGCGACTTTCACTTTCACTTTGCAGCTAGGACAGCTGAGTGACACAGTTCTGGCCAATGAAAGGCCAGTGGGAAAGTTTATGCTTTTCTAATGAAAGCAAAGATGCACTTGGTACCTGCTCCTTCCCTCCCTCCTTCTTCCAGTCTTGAACTACAATGTGATGCCTGGAACAACTGTCACATTGTAAGGGTGAGAGGCGAACATTTTTCTCAGGCTGGTAAAGCTGGAGGTAGAAGAAACATGGATCCTTGATGACACTGTTGGGCTCCACACCAGTTCCAGAATGCCACTTCCCAGATTCTTGTTAAATGAGCTCCATCTATTCAAGCCAAGTTCCCTGTTATTTGTAGATGAACGTATTCCTAACTGATAGGTCAGTTGTTGTGAAGGGCAAATGAGGTATATATGGGATTGTGCTTTGGAAAATGGGAACCAATATAAACATTTCAGATATGAGTTGCTGGTCAACTAAATATAAAATTAAGAGCATGCAGGCTATTTTACTCGGGATCCGCTTTCTTTCTCTAAGCTTCTCATTCATCAAAAGTTTATGTTACATTTCTTATACTCTTTCAACATTTTTTCAGTTATTTAGTACCTATTGATTATTCCCAGAAGCTTCTTATGATTAAACTGAAATATACTGTGCATTGCAATTTTTAGAAAAAAATAAAATCAGTTGCCTTATTGAGTGAAATGAGTGCTATAAACAACACCATACCTATATCATTAAAAGTAGATTATGAATTCCATCTACAGATGAATAGATAAAGAAGATGTGGTATATATAAACAATGGAATATTACTCAGCCATAGAAGAGAATGAAATAATGTCATTTGCAGCAACCTAGATGGAGGGATGTAGAGATTATCATACTAAGTGAAGTAAGTCAGAAAGAGAAAGACAAATATCTTAGAATCACTTATATGTGGAATCTAAAATATGACACAAATGAACTTATCTATGAAACACAAACAGACTTACAGGCACAGAGAACAGACTGTGATTGCCAAAGGTGAGAGGAGGAGGGGTAGAGTGGGAGTTTGGGATTAGCAGAAGCAAACTATTATATATAGAATGGATAAACAACAAGGTCCTTCTGATTAGCACAGCAGACTATATTCAATACCCTGTGATAAACCACATAGAAAGAATATTAAAAGCATATATATCTATATATAACAGAATCACTTTGCTGTATAGTAAAAATTAACACAACATTGTTATCTCAATAAAATAAATTTCAAATAAAGAAGTCCACTGTCAAAAGCGAAGATACAATTGCCAGGAGCATCTCAATTCCAACAGTTGAGTCAAACCTTCCTAAGAGGGTAGTGCAGCCAAACTATCCTAAACTATTGCTCCAAGAACATCAGTTCCTGAGCTAGGAATTCTCATTCCCCTTCCCTGGATGAGAAGTGTTGGAAACAAATACTGATAATGAACTGAGGATACAGAGCCCTACATTTATCATCACTCATGACAGTGTGTTTAAAGAGAAGAGATGAAGACTTGGAACAAGTCACTAGCCACAGCGGTTCAATTTTCTCACTTTAATATGAGGATTGGGATGGAGGTATTTATCTGCCTACCCTGAGGAGTATCATTAAGTGTCAAAGTAATGTAAATAATGTCTTGGCATTTACTGGGTGCTTCTTAAACAGAAGCTTGCCTCCGGTACCAGGGAAGGTATCTACCTCTGCATTCCTGAACCTCGTGAATCAGATCCCCTCTGTTTAAATCACCCTCTTTGGGTGATCTTGGACAAAGTCTCACTCTTCTCATCTGTAAAATATCATAATAACAGTACCTACTTTATATGTATGTTATGAAAGATTAGTGATGTAATCCTGCTAAAGCACTTAACCTGGCCCCTGGCACACGGCTGTTTTTAATAAGGACCAGCTGTTATTATCGTCAGTACCTGCCCTCTGCTCTGTTGGCGCTTTCCTGTTAGCATATAAACACATCAAGTGTTTTTCCATCTTAAAAAAAGTAATAGACCTTAGATATTACCTCTTAATTTTTTCGTCTGTTCAGTTAAGTCTATGTTCACACCCTCTCCCTTGCCCCTAGCCACACACACACGGTGCAGTGCTTAGTAGCTCTGTAGTCTCTTTGCAACCCCACAGACTGTAGCCCACCAGGTTCCTCTGTCCCTGGGATTCTCCAGGCAAGAATACTGGAATGGGTTGCCATTTCCTTTTTTCCTCTTCCAGGGGCTCCTCCCCTCTCAGGGATTGAACCCATGTCTCCTGTGTCTCCTGCATTGGGAGGCAGATTCTGTACCACTGCATCACCTGGGGAGCCCATAGCTGCATACACAGTGCCTAGGTCAATGGCCTGTGGAGTCAATCCCACCCGGCCTGACCACAGCCCAAGGGCAGGGCAAGCACACAATGCAGGGGATGAGCAGGAGGTTAAGAGCCAGAAGGTCATCTTTTCAAATCCTGGCTCCACAGCTTCAAATCCTTTGTTTACCTTGGGCAAATTTCTTGTAATCTCTGAACCTCAGCTTCCTCACCAAGCTGGGAGTGAGAAGAGCTGCCTTGCTGGATAGCATCAGTGAGGTTAAAACAGACAATGCACATAAGGTACACAGCACAATGTCTGAACATTGCAGAAACTCAATGCAGGTGAGATATAGTTACTACTTAAAATGTAAAGTGCATGATAACTTGCAGTCTATACGTACAGATATGGAACAAAGGATGGCAAGAACCCAGCTAAGGCAGAGGAGGAACAATCAGAGGGTCATCGGAGACCCAGGGAAGGTCAGTATTAGTGCCACAAGAGTGAAGCAATATTTCAGAAAGACTGCAGAATCAATATCAAATGCTGCAATGATAGAAAAGATTATAAGCTTTAAAAAAAAAAAGAAAGCAAAGTTACATTTAACTTGGATGGCACTATGTTCTTGGTTTTAATGTTTAGTTTTGTTTTAGCAGATTTACCTTTTTATTCAGTCTTGCTGGTACTAATAGCAAAATCATTCTGAGTTCCCTGACCATAGGCTAGCTCGATTTTGTGGAAAAGACTCCTGAGAGATTGGGAGCTTGTTTAGGAAGCTCACTGGATATGAAATACATCCACAGATAATCTGCAAGGCACAGCATTCCCAGAAGGATGCTTAGGGGTCACTGACATACGATCATTTCCTAATTTTCCATACTGGACGCTTGTTCACTTTCACAAAGGACAAAAAGCCACAAAGAAGATAGCTCTTTCTTTTGAGCTCCCTCCCCCTCCACCCAAACTTTGGATATACCCTACAAGTACTGAGCTTTTAAAGGACAAACTGTTCTCACTTAAACCCAGACTGCCTACTGTAACTGAATGTGGTGCCTGCCTGAATGATGGCATTCTCCCATCTCTCAGTTTTGCTGGTGGGAGATCATAGTTCCCTCTTTAAAAACAAAATAGATTGCAATAATTTCTTAATTAAAAACCCTTTGAATCATTACTGAAATCTGTTCCATGGATTTAACTGATGGGCAGGAAAGAGATTTTCTGTTCTCTGTGGACTAAAAGAATTCAGAAGGAAACAAACGGCTGAAAATGTTCCAGTAATGAAATCCCCCTCTTTAGTACATTTAGTACACTGACGAATTATTGACTGGTAGATTTACTTAACTTCACTCAAATGAGGAATAAACCAGTCACTCAGGGAACCCAGACCCTGAGGAAGAGTTGGGTGCACATACCAGCTCCCTTTTGCTCCAAATGTGTTTTCATTTGAGACTCAGAAACTGAATTTATTCAAAAGTCATGTGGGGAAATTACTAAGCATCTAATAAGGTGGTTGAAAGATGATTGTACCTAGTGTGTGATCAGGGCCATTTTACTAGGAAATGATTCTTTTCTCCTGTATCATACAGCAATGTCTCATGAAAAGAATTTAAGAGAAACTTCCATCCTTATGGGGTCTCCTTGCTCCACTAGAGGTACAAATGAATAATAACCAGTGTTAAAGATCCTAATAATATGCTCTAAAGGCTTTCAGTCTAATTTGACATATGATCTTCAAAAAGACTTTCTGAAGCATTTTAAGTCTGGAGAAACTGAGGCACAGTCAATTCACCAGTGTCCCAGGGACACAGGAGTGAACAGACAGTGTGGAGATATCTAGGTCTCATCCTCCTTCTGCTATAATATACTGACTCCTAAGGCTTCCCTGGTGGTGCAGTGGTAAAGAATCTCCCTGCCATTGCCAGAGATGCAGGAGATACAGATTTGACCTCTGGGTCAAGAAGATTCCTTGGAAAAGGAAATGGCAACCCACTCCAGTATTACTGCATGGGAAATTCCATTAATAGAAGAGCCTGGGGGAGTACAATCCATGAGGTCACAAAGAGTCAGACACAACTGAGCATGTATGCACTGACTCCTGAAGAGCAGAAATATAAGGAATAATAAAAAGATTAGAAGAAGTTAAATAAAATTTTAAGTTACTTAGTAATCACTTAAAACCAGTTCAGGCTGATGATTAATCTTCCACTCTTAGACTAAAAGTAATACAATAGGAATATTTTAATAACATTTTATCATTGTCTATTGAAAATATTCTGCTTTTCTGTGAAAACAAAGTTTATATTTATTCATTACCTGTCAGGAAAAATCAGTATAGACTTACTATAGATCAGGGCTAAAATTGTTTAATTTTTATATGATTTTGATGAAGTGGAACAGGGGGTGAGCAGTAACATAGGAGAGCATGGAAGATGCCCTAGTGGGGTGGGCGGGGTGGTGCTAGACTTTGTAACCCATTCATGGATTGACTAGTTTCCTCCTTTGTAAGATGGGGTTAATGGCACTTACCAGGATGATAAGGTTCAAGACAAAAATGAACTGGTACATGTAAAAATATGTACAAAGGTACTGTTTAGAGAGAAAAGGCAATGTTTTATCTTTTGTAAATGTTCTCAAAAGCCCACAGATTTGGTTCATGTGTTTTTACACACCAAGCTCAGTCTGATGGGTTGCTCTTGCAGCATGGGGCTCTCTGAGACTCTCATCCCCTCTCCACTGAGTACTGACCATTTATTTCATTAATAATAGATCCAAGAACCACCTTGACTCTACCCCAAAGATCACAAGTGGATTATGCACCATTAGTAGTTTATAAAACTTTTAGCATATATAACTGAATCACTGTGTTATACACCTAAAACTAAGACAACATTGTAAATTAACTATACTTCAATAAAATAAAAAAATAAATAAAAGTAAAACAAAAAAGAAGCATGTTTTTGTCTTTGATGTGAGCCAGAATTCAGCATTTTCCTACAGAAAAATGTAAATAATAAGTAGAGTTCCCCAAAACTCATAAAAGTCTATTTTACCGATGTTCTTTCTATTGGCTATTGGGTACCCGATTTTTTTCCCTCTTTGTGAGTGAGAAGGAAAGTCAAAGTCATCCGGAAATTGTCTCTGTCTTCTCCTTAACCCCTAAATTTGAAATATCTGTACCATGTCTAATACAGTGCTGGGCACACAGAAGGCCCTAGAATATTTATTAGATGAATGTCCCACCATTTTTCCTTCTGAAGTAGGAGGGAGATGGGTCCCAGCTGGTGTTTGTCAAGCTGAGTAAAATCGAAGCTCTGTTCTCATCCAGACGCTCTAAGGACAAAGCTAGAGGCAGAAGCCAAGCTCTGCTGAAGTAGAGATAAGATAACCACTCCTGAGGTCAAGAAAAACTTCCCTGTCTGCACATGTGCAGGGAGGCTCCTTGGGGGTCAAAACCTCCATGCTAAGTGGGGACATAGTCCCTGTCTCTCCAAGATTACTTCCATGGTAATAAATATCGCCTAAACACAGTGAGAAAGGCATTACCGAACAAGAACTGCTAGCTATCTCTTGATAACTCACGTCTCCTTCTAAGGAAATCTTTTTTGCCAGTAGGCTTTTCTATTCTAAATAGTCCCCTCATTCCCCTCTACAAAACATAATTAAATGGATTAAATTTGAGTTTCTGTCTTAAGGGCAGAACTTCAATAGGCTACTGGACAACCTCTGACTAGTATGGTTGGTTTGAGAGAAACAGATCAACCAGTCAAATCTCTCAAGAATGTGGTCTAGGAAACAGAGGCTGAGTCAGAAAGCAGAGCTGAAAGGCACTATGCTAGGAGGTGGGCTCAGGCCTGGGCTGACCATGGGGGCCCGGATGAAAGCTGAAGTCAGCAGGAAGATGCTGGTGAAGCAGAGAACAGAGCTGACAGAAAGAGAAGCAGAGCTGCCATGAATGATATCATGCAGGTCCTGAGAAGCAGGGAGAACAGTGCACCTGATCATGTTTCAAAAGATCAGGGTCAAAAAAAAAAAAAGATCAGGGTCAGTTTCAGTTTAGGAGAACACACTCTATTTCGCTTCTCTACCCACTACTCCTGTTGGACACATCCTTTCTTTTTCTTGGATTCTTCCTTTTAACATTTATTTTTTAGTTGAAGGATAATTGCTTTACAGAATTTGGTTGTGCACACATCCTTTTCCTTCTTTCAGCCCCCCAGCCCCAACCCTGGGGAAACTTGAATGGGAATCTGCACCTTGAAACTGAAGTAGGAGAATTTCTGTGCTCAACCAAAGGATGACTTACATCTGCAGCTTTCACACAGGCTCAGGAGGAAACTTGGATTGCCCTCAGGGTTAGTCCAGGACTCCCCAGGAACATCACAGGCCACAGAACAGCTGCTCATGGTTCTGCTTCGGCCCACGTGGTGGAAGACACATAAGCCCACTCTACGGAGTGAGCCCAGAGCAGCCATCCCATATATGTTTGGGCACATCTAGTCTTCAAGTTGCCAGTCGATAGAAAGGGCAGAGGGGAAATATCTGAAGCACATTTGCTAAGTTCATTCTTGAGGGCTTCCCTGCAACACCATTAAATTTAAAAAATTAGATGGAGTAGGAAGGCTGGTATCCAGGTCCTAGTCTCATCTGCTAACTCTACGATCTTGAATGAATCAGTTAATGCACAGTTTAACTCTGATCCACAGTTTCTCCATTTGTAAAAGAGGAATAATGGCTTTTGCCCAACTTATGTCAGGGTTATTGTAACAAGTTAGATAAGATGAGGATGTGAAAGTGTCCCATGAACTCTTTGGCCCTTATTCAGATACATGTCTTTGGCTGAACGATAAAGAATTGAACAAGGAGAGTCTGCTTGAGGGAAGTGCTCAGGCTGTGTCTGCTCTTGTTTTTTAGTGTCTGATGCTTCTGCTGATAGAAGCTGACCTTCAGGAAGCTGAGGGCCCATAAGGTAAGCCCATCAGGGGGGAGCTAAGAAACCAAACACGACTGCTTTAAGGCACTTTTCCATGTGAAAATTCCAGGAGAGCAAATAATAATGGAAAATAAACTTTTCCCTTGTTTTTAATTTCAGGAAAAAATGATGAGAACCGAAGGTTGGTGAACAAGGAAAACAGCTCAGAAAAAGACATTTCCAAACTGATAATTAAGTACCTGTTCCTTAGGAAGGGACTTCCATGGAAACTTAAAGGAAAATGAGAAAAACATAAAAAACATGATCTGATCAGATCCCAAAGTGGATCCTTATTTATTTATCTTTTTCAGTTTATTTTTAAAATTTAATTTTATTATTTTTTTCAAAGCCTATTTTTTTTTTCATTTATTTTTATTAGTTGGAGCCCAATTACTTTACAATATTGTAGTGGTTTTTGCCATACATTGATATGAATCAGCCACAGATTTACATGTGTTCCCCATCCCGATCCCCCCTCCCGCCTCCCTCTCCATTCCATCCCTCTGGGTCTTCCCAGTGCACCAGCCCTGAGCACTTGTCTCATGCAGTGGATCCTTATTTAAAAAATAAAACAAAAACAGACAGTGTTCCAGTGCAGAGGCATGCTCAGGAATGTAAGGCAAGTGAAGGACATAAATATAACAGTAACACCAACATTCTCCAAATGCAGAAGACAAATAGGGATGGGGAGATTTTAATAACAGAAGGTGGTTAAATTTGTTCATAATATCTCCTTGTATCAGGAGACACAAACAATTGACTGGGTTTTAAAGGAAAGATGAAAGAGAAGAGAGTAAAACATAGATTGTTCAAAAGTACTGACAACGCTGGATGTATTCAAATCAGCGAGGGTCTGCTTGCAGGGACCCTAAATCCTTTTAAAAGTCCAGTTTTCTTAAGGAATCTCAAGAAAATCTTGAAAGAGAGCTAGTTTTAGTAATTTTAATAATTTTAGTAGTTTTATTACAAACATGTGATACACAATCAATTTGGACAAGGCTAACAGTTTTGTAAAGTCAGGCATACACGAATGGCATATCCCAGCTTCTGATTGGTTAGAAATCACTGTCCTCCCAAGCCTAGTCCTCCCACCCTGATCTCTCATGGTCTTTGTAACACAAGCCTGATACTTTTTTTAAACTGGGCTATTGTTTGGTCTTTTGAAAGGGTCTCATTTTTTTTCTTTCTGTGTTTGCTTTCATATATCCATATTCCACCCCCACTTCAATACCCAATACCCTGTAGAAATCCTACCCATTAATTGCTGGAAGAAAATCAGCATAACAGGCCATATAATAAGGCTTAATGGGATGTTCATGGCACTAGTGGTTTAGAATCTATAGGCTGAAAATTGCCAACAGTGTTACTGCAATCATTTAACTGTGATTTGACACTATTAGATGCTAGCATGACATCTGGAGCTCTCAGAACTGCCAATAGGACTGTCCCCACACACATTCAGCCCTCATAACAGCCTTCCTCTGCAGGGAGGGGCAAGCTCCTGGGCTATACTTTGTGGCTGCCTTTGGAAGTCTCTCTCTTTCCCAATAGGATGAGCATCCCCAGTGCCCAGGACCAGCTCACCTGGACAGCACTAGACCCCCCTGGACAAGCTCTGGATGAAGGAGAATGTGCAAGGTTCACTGGCTTAAGACCTCCCCTTCTTTTGTACTTTGGGCCAAAGGATGGTGGGAGGCAGCGCCAAAGAAAATAGACATGCTTAATCTGAAAGTGATTCTGCCTCCCTCGTCATTAGACACAACGTACACGTGAAGAACTCAAGGCTGACCTGTAGCCAAGCCACAACCGGAGTGCCTGAGCCATTGTTTACATGCCATCTCATTAAGTCCCATTACAAATGCATCTCCCCTGTGAAGCCCTTCCATTCACGAGGGACATGGGCGGCCCTAGGCTTCTCCAGCACCTAGGTCACTCCACTAGCCTTACAGTGTCACAGCCTAAGAGATCCTGGAGGGTGGGGGCTGTTTCTCACACAGTTCTGTGTGCGACACAGCCTTTAATACATAGTAGGTGCTTAATAATGTGTCATTTGAATGATGAACCCCTGGGGAAACAGATGAAAAGTGTTGGGTGGAGAAAGGTGCCTTGAGCTGGCCAGTCAAGACTGCTTCTCATCAGTCACTTCCCTGGGCCTCCTTCTCATGCTAGTAAGTTACAATTTTAGTTCACTGTGTTTTGTAGTAAGCCTCCTTAACTGTAGTGAAATAAAGGCATACAAAAAAATAATCCCAATCAAGGCTGTGTGTGTCCGTTTAGGGGAGAGGAGTGTGCCCCCAGCAAACACTTCCTCTCCAGCTGGGAGAGCCTTGCACGCAGACTCCAGGGTGGCGCCCAGAGGGTCCTGAGCAGCCCAGACGATGGCATCACCTGAGGGTTTGCTCTGAGGGCTTTCTTGTTTTCTATTTCTGTTTGAATGATGTGCCCATCCACGAATTCATTGAAATTTTATTGAGCACTTGATGCCACCCTTATGGCAGAAAGTGAAGAGGACTAAAGAGCCTCTTGATGAGTGTGAAAGAGGTGAGTGAAAAAGGTGGCTTAAAATGCAACATTCAGAAAACAAAGATCTTGGCATCTGGTCCCATCACTTCATGGTGAACAGATGGGGAAAAAGTGGAAGCAGTGACAGATTTTATTTTCTTGGGCTCCAAAATCACTGCGGATGATAACTGCAGCCATGAAATTAAAATATTCTTGCTCCTTGGAAGAAAAGCTATGACAAACTTAGAAAATATATTAAAATCAGAGATGTCATTTTGCCAACAGAGGTTCATCTAGTCAAAGCTATGGTTTTTCCAGTAGTTATGAACAGATGTAAAAGATGGACTGTAAAGAAAGCTGAGCTCCAAAGAATTGATGCTTTCACACTGTGGTGCTAGAGAAGATTCTTGAGAGTCCCTTGGCCTGCAAGATCAAACCAGTTAATCCTAAAGAGAATCAGTCCTGAATATTCACTGAAAGGACAGATGCTGAAGCTGAAGTTCCAATGCTTCACCTGATTCGAAGTGTTGACTCATTGGAAAAGACCCTGATGCTGGGAAAGATAGAGGGCAAGAGGAGAGGGGGACAACAGAGGACGAGATAGTTAGATAGCATCACGAACTCAATGGACATGAATCTGAGCACACTCTGTGAGATAGTGAAGGATAGGCAAGCCTGGCGTGCTTCAGTCCATGGAGTCACAATGAGTCTGACCAGACTTAGCAATTGAACAACAGCAATTTGCCAGACCCTGGGGACAAAATGGTAAGCCAAGCAGTCCCAGCCCTACCCTCATGAAGGTTCCAGTTTCTCCTGGAAGAACTGCAGAAGAAAACCAGCAGGCAGTCAGCTTAAACCCAGACTGTGCTTAGTCACTCAGTCGTGTGCACTCTTTGCGACCCCACAGACTGTAGCCCACCAGGCTCCTGTGTCCAGGCAAGAATACTGGAGTGGGTTGCCATGCCCTCCTCCAGGGGGATCTTCCCAACCCAGGGACAGAACCCAGGTCTCCCGCATTGCAGGCAGATTCTTTACCATCTGAACCATCAGGGAAGTCCAGATTCCAGGCTACAAGGACAGAAATAAACACAACCTTGAATCAAATTGCGTTAATGGATACACCTTAAGAATGCTGCTCCCTAGCGCCCCCTGCTGGCCTCATCTTGCACCAGCGGCCCCAGGCCAGCACCTTCCTTGCCTGCTCCCGCCACCAGCTTAGCTCTGTGGTTGGCTGCCGGACACACGCCCTCCTGACTACAAGCATCTGAGCTGGAGACACCCTGACTCCAGGCTCTAGGAGCTGGAGCACACAGTTTAACGGTAAATCTGGAGTGGACTGGGTTTCCTCAGAGAGAAAGGGGTCTGCACGTCCAGAGTTCCCGGAGGTGGGGACTCGGGGAGTCCGGTCGCTGGCCGCAGAGGGTAGTGAAAGGCAGAATGGTGAAAAGGACAGAGGAGGCAGCCGACCAGATGTTTGCTGCTGTTCAGGGGACTGGAAAGTTTCCTGTGTCTTCCAGTGAGTCCTTTTCTCTGCTTTTAGGAAAATATTTCATGAAAGGATGTAGTTTTCTAAAATCAACTGTGAAAACTCAAGGGTATGCATGAGTTCCCTTCACTTGAAGGCCTTTGTTTAATGGGATTATAGGAAGCTAATTCCTTCTATGGCTCAGTCGGTAAAGAATCCGCCTGCAATGCAGGAGAAATAGGAGACACGGGTTCAATTCCTGGGTTGAGAAGATCTCCTGGAGGAGGAAATGGCAACCCACCCCAGTATTCTGGAAAATCCCATGAATAGAGGAGCCTAGCAGGCTACAGCCCATGACGTTGCAGTGTCAGACACGACTGAAGTGACTTAGCACACGTAGCAAGGTAGCTCATTTTCCTAGAGCATTGATTCCTGGAAGAAGTGTCTGGAGTCTTTCATGTATTCTGGGCAATTAGTGGGCTCTTGGGTGGACTTGGCTTATGTGAGGAGATGGAAAACCTTGGAATCTGGAGACCCAGTTTTCTTTCTGGTTCTGGCACTCATTGACTGTGTGACCCTGGGCAAATTCCTCTCCTTCTCTGGGCCTTAATTTCTCATCTGGAAGTACCCTTGTGACTCTAGTGTTCCCTGAAGGCTTTGAGAGGGAGATGCTGGGAGGAAGCCGCGAGCAGAGCTCCAGTGGAGGTGGTGGTAGCAGGTCAGGGGAGGCAGGATGTGGGGGCCTGGTCAGTCCTTATCACATCAGGCTCCAGGGGAAGACAGGACAGTGAACCACAGTGACAGAAAAAAGGTCAACAACCCAACAGTCACATTCCTTTCCCTAAGCACAATGACTTTTGCCAGGAACCATGAAGAACATTGAGAATGATTGCTTTCACCTGGCATTCAAAAACTGGGTTGGTCCAAGTGAAAATGCCAGGGATTGTTAAACTCTTCACCCCTGACTGGCACCCACATAGCGCAACAGTGACTGGCTTGCAGCTTAGGGGAGATAAAGTGAAAAAGAGATGAAGTGTGGGTAAAAAAAATACAAAAATTCACTAAAGGGCAGTGGGAACCGACTGGTAAAGCCCTGAGAAATATAGATTGTGTGTTTCTGGATTATCCAAGGCAGAGCTGTATTGCAAAAAGGAAATCAATATAAGGGAAGTCAGAAAACCTGATTTCTAGTCCTACGTTTGAAGGACAGGGAAGCCTGGTGTGCTGCGGTCCATGGGGTCGCAAAGAGTTGGATATGACTTAGTGACTGAACATCAGTCCTGTGTTCTTCGTTTGCAAGCAGTGATACTGAGCAAATTGAAGGCAGTAAAAGTACTTACATTTCTCTTTATCCAGAACTCTTTTTCCTGCATGAAGCTGGCAGCCCAAGAATGATCTTAGTCCTCTTCCAACAGAAAGAAAACATACGTAAGAGTAAAGCCAAACAGATTTGAATCAGTTCTTGCTGACTATAAGGTATTTAAAAAATAATCATTTTGGTAACGTTATTATCTGATTCAGGAAACGAGAATAGTAACCTTTAGTTAGCAGTAAACAGACGCCTACTTGTAAGTATCTCAAGTTCAAGGCTAACTTAAGAACCAATCAAATAAGAATACACTCTTTAGAGCAAAATATATTTTCTCAGTCTTGAGGTGAGTCTGCCCCAGGACACATCTGAAATATTTATTTCACTAATACTGAAGATGTTATTGGTATCAGACAACATCAATTGCTTCAATGCAAACATTATTTTAAGAGTTACTGATGAGGCTGTTACACATGTTCTGATTTGTGTACTTGATGGATTTCGTTTGTTTTATTGGGGGGGATTTTTCTCTTTAGGTTTATTAATGTAAAGCAAGGATTATTAACCTAGGGTTCAGAAAGCCTGTGAACTTAAATGGAAAAAAATTACATCTTTATTTTTTTTACCACTTTTAAACTAAAATTGGACTTTAACATTTCCTTCCATAAATCCAAAATTGTATCAGCAGTATCTGTGACTTTGTCACCACCAATAGAGATCATAGATATTTTATATTTCAAATTACAGTTGTTGCAGATAGCATACAATAGCATTTGCACTCAAAACTACTTTGAAATTAGACACACTCCCCCGATCTTGTTTTAAATACATTAATGAAAAGGACATGAATATTTCAATCTTTTAAATCTTTCAGTAGTAGTATTTAAGTATCATGTTTTCTTTACCATCCTATATATATTTAAAAACATCTTCCTGGGAACGGGTCCACAGATGTCATCAGCGAGACTGATGGCATTTGCACACGCACGAGTGCACACTCATATTGAGAGAACTAGTCTAGAGGTGATCATTGACTTTGGTGCCTGAGATGCAAGACTGAAGTCAGAAAGTCCTTCTGGAGACACGCCCACTCTTGTTTTATAGTGAGGGACAGGGGAAGAATTCTGCTTCCAACTGCTTTTAGAGGATGGCTATTCCCCGAGACCTGGTGGCATTTTGCCCTTGTACCCTGCCCAGCCGCTTTCATCTCTGTCACTGCTACAGGGACAGAGGGGCTTGTCTTAGCTATGGATGTATCCTCATTTTCTAGGACAGGGCCTGACACAGAGCGGGTTCTCGAGAAAGTTTGCAGAGTACATGGAAATATGAACTAGAAATAAATCCTTGTTGAAACAGACACACAAGTAGTGGTGCTGGATGAAGTGGGCTCGTGTGAGGGTGTGTGAGAAAACAGGCCCGGGGATACAGGGACTGTGTTGGGGGGTGTGGGCTGCGGGAAGTGGGGCATTCTTTTTTAAAAGAAATTCAAAACAGACTTCTAGAAGGTCATTTTTTAAGAATCTTGCTGGCAGTGTGAAAACACACCCCCCCCACCCCGCCTATGCCTGGCCCCACCCGGCCTCACGTGGCCACCTCATTCTCCCCCTTTCACGCAGGGCTGGCTCCCGGCATATATGAGTCTCTGTGGAGCTGGGGCAGGAACCAGCAAGGCCCATCCAGACACCTCTCGGCGAGGGGAGAGTGTCTGAAGAGCCTCACCCAGGCTCTGCACTGAGGGCCTCCGAACACATCGCTGCCACCACAGTCCCAAGATGCTAGCAGTCCAGCTGCTACTGCTGGCCTGCCTGGTGGGGGGTGTGGGGGCCAGGACAGCCCAGTTCCAGAAGGCCAACGACCAGAGTGGCCGATGCCAGTACACCTTCCGGGTGGCCAGCCCCACTGAGTCCAGCTGCCCTGTGCAGGACCAGGCCATGTCAGCCATCCAGGAGCTGCAGAGAGACAGCAGCGATCAGCGCGCCACCCTGGAGGCCACCAAGGCCCGCCTCAGCTCCCTAGAGGCCGTCCTCCACCGCCTGACATCCGGCCAGCCCGCTGGGCCCTTGGAGACCCAGCAGGGGCTGCAGAGGGAGCTGGAAGCCCTGAGGAGAGAGCGAGAACAGCTGGAAACCCAAACCCGGGAGCTGGAGTCAGCCTTCAGCAACCTCATCCGTGACAAGTCGGCTCTGGAGGAGGAGAAGAGGCGGCTGCAGGCGGAGAACGAGGATCTGGCCAGGAGGCTGGAAAGCAGCAGCCAGGAGGTTGCAAGCCTGAGGAGGGGCCAGTGTCCCCAGGCCCACAGCAGCTCTCAGGACGTGCCATCAGGCTCCAGGGAAGGTAAAGACGTGGGGTGAAGGTGACAGGATTCATGGTGACCTGTTACAGGTGGCCCAGGCCTATCCTTCCTACCCTATCCTTTCTCCCAGAGACCACACATGTAGCATGAGGCAGACAAATAAAGGAGGGCAAAGCAACTACTTTCACATATTCCTAGTACATTAGTTCCTGAAAATTCTGTTGAGGTTAGTGGTTCTGGGTTCTTGTGCTCACCCGTGACAGTTTTCACTATTCACACCAAAATAAGAAGTAGAAGGACCAGATGAGGTTCAGAGGTTATTGATTCTTGCCTTCTGTTGTTAAAATGACCTCTATTTATGAAATGATTATAGGTGATAGGGTTTTTTTATGTCCTTCCTTAGCAAAATAAAGAGGCAGCAATCCTTTTGTGTGTTCCTTCACTATGTTGTTTTGGAAGTTTTCCTGCTCTTTGGGTAATCTGATAGGGATTGACTATTTAAGTCAATCTGACTATTACAGATTTCTGTAGATTGCTTTGGGTAGTATTGCCATTTTAACAGGACTGATGCTGGAAGTTTTCCTGCTCTTGATTCAGTCTGAGAACCTCTGCCTTTAAGTCACTTTGAGGTGGCTTTTGCTACCTCAGATGCTGTTCTGTTCATCCTGCCCCTGCCAAAAGGTGAGCCCCTGAGTGTCTGGGCTAGGGGCGGGGGCACTCTTCCCAGTAGCTGGGAAGACAGTATCTTTGTTACTTTTTGTGAAATTGTGCTCCCAAATATTTGCTGTTTAATAAATTTTCCAGTCATGAGGAAATAAACAAGCAAATCCAATTATGGGACAACTACCCTAGTGTCTTCAAAGATGTTGACATCAAGAAAGAAAAAAAGGGAGGTGGGGAACTTTGTTTTCGATTAAAGGGGACGTTAGAGATGTGGTGACCAAGTGCAGTGCGTGACCCTGGAGGGGCTCCTGCATCCAGGGACACAAGGCTGCAGAGATCAGGTTTGGGATCCTTGAAGAAATTTGAATATAGACTACTTATCAGATTCAGTTCAGTTCAGGTTCAGTTTCTTGGATGAGAGATGGTAGTGTGGTTATGAAGAATAGCCCTGTTCTAAGGAGATACATACTCAAGGACTTAGGCGTGAGGTGTCAGAATGTCTACAGTTTACTTTAAAATGGTCTGACAAAGATTATGAATATATAGAGAGAGAAAGAAAAAGAATACAAATTGACAAATTCTGAACAATTGGTAAATCTAAGTGAACAGTACATAGGGGTTTATTGTATTAATACTATTCTTTCAACTTTTCTAAAGGTTTGAAAATCTTCAAAATAAGATGACGGGAAACTGTTTTCTAAAGAGAGGCAGGTGTGAGATCAGAAAACCCAAGGGTTGATGCCTGGGTATGATCTCGAGCAAGTCATCTAGTCTCTGCATCGTGGTTTCTCACCTATAACGTGGCAATGAAAAGTCCTATGATAAATAATGATTTTTGTGGGGTTCAAGTGGAATGACTCTAAGGTATAAAGGACTTTAAAAAATTTTATATTGCTAGAGTTGGAAGAGATTCAGTTATAAATTTTCCTTTTAAAAATGTATATTTATTTAGCTACTTTGGGTCCTGTTTGCAGTGCACGGGATCTTTGGTTGTGGCATGTGGGATCTAGTTCCCTGACCAGGGATCGAACCCAGACACCCTGCACTGGGAGTCTTAGCCACTGGACCACCAAGGAAGTCCCCTAAATTTTACAGTGAAGGAAAGTAAGATGCCAAGGGACCCCATGTTGAAGAGCTGATCAGTGATAGAGCTAAGATTTGTTGAACTTGAGACTTTGAGCACTAATGAAAGAATCATTATAAATACAAGTGTTAATGAGGCACTATGTATTTCAGACTGTTTACTGAATGAACAAAAGCAGTGTGTGTTTATGAAAATAGAGGCAACTTTTTTTTATTGTCTTGTGGTCATTTAACAAATCTTTGGAAATTTATTCTATGTTTTCTCTAATTTTATATTTCTTTTTGTCCTTTCCAGTCGCTGTACTTTTGAAATAAAGACAACAGCCTATTAGAGTGAAGTCCAGACTTGGAAGCTCTTTTCTAGCAGTGGGATTTTCGTGAGCAGGAAATTACATTAATACAAGAATGTAGAGCTGGAAAGGGGGCCTCGAGAGCATCTGGCATCTCTGGCTCATTTGAGCAGACGTGGAAACTGAGGCCCACAGAGGTCATTCAGTGGTCCCCAGTTGCCAGCCAACTGGTGGCAGAGCTGGGACTAGAATTCAGCCCTACCTCGAGGTTCAGTGGCTCCTAGGACCCTGACAGGACCTCTAGTTTGTAGAACCTAAAGATGAAAGAGAGAAGGCAATGGCACCCCACTCCACTACTCTTGCCTGGAAAAATCCCCTGGTAGGCTGCAGTCCCTGGGGTCGCTAAGAGTCGGACACGACTGAGCGACTTCACTTTCATTTTTTACTTTCATGCATTGGAGAAGGAAATGGCAACCCACTCCAGTGTTCTTGCCTGGAGAATCCCAGGGACGGGGGAGCCTGGTGGGCTGCTGTCTATGGGGTCGCACAGAGTTGGACACGACTGAAGTGACTTAGCAGTAGCAGCAGCAAAGATGAAAGACAAGGGTTACACTGAAGTGACAGGGAAAGGAACACTTGGAACAGGAGATGTGTTTCATGGTCCTAGATTTGAGAGTAAAGGGCTGCTTTGAGTCCTGGGCCTCAGGTGTGGGTGTACCATATGCAGGGGAGGCAATACCTGGGGAATGGAGGGTGGAGGGGGTGAGAGCTTACTGAGTGAGCAGGGGAAAGGCCTAAGTAGGTGGACTTTTTCTTACTCCACCTATAATTCAAACTCACCACCACTTTATTGGGTAATTGTTACATAGGGAAAAAAGTCTCCATAGAATTACGGAAGACACTTGCTTTTGTGTGTGTGTGTGTGTGTGTGTGTGTGTGTGTGTGTGTGTGAGTTGAAATAAAATACACATATAAAATGTTGTAGTAATAGTTTTGTAGTGAGATGTCTGGAGGGACCTCCGAAGTGGTCCAGTAGTTGAGACTCCCTGCTTCCTACTGCAGGGGGCATGGATTCAATCCCTAGTTAGGGAATTAGATCCCACATGCCTCACAACCCAGCCCAAAAGCTAAAAAAATGTCTAGAAATCTTTTAAATAACCCCTAAGTAGAAAACACAGATTACTAGAGAAAAATTAGAGTTGCTTGTAGAGTCACAAGAGAAGCCCTACTTCCCCCTTTATTTCTCCTCTGCTTTGGACTGGTCGTCTCAAACAGAGTCCAGCATGTGGGCTTGTGGCAGCGTTTGTATGGCCACATCCCAGGGAGGAGCATCGGGGGTGGGGGGAATGTGACAGGGAAGAAAAGAGAACCAACAAGGGGTGGCGATGAGGGGTGTTCTCCAGCGGGTCCCCATGGTGGGCAGCAAAGGTTCGACCCCACAGGAATTGAGGAGCGGAATGCAGCAGAGGAAGGGAGCACTCCTCCCTGGATCCCATGCTCTGTTGGCCAAGGATCATTCTATGGGATGTATTGCATTTCCCTGACCCACAGATGGAGGCACCAGGCTAGTTCTTGCAGAGCCCTCCAGGCTCCTCTGTCCATGGAATTCTCCAGGCAAGAATACTGGAGTGGGTTGCCATGCCCTCCTCCAGGGGATCTTCCCGACCCAGGGATTGAACCCAGGTCTCCTGCATTGCAGGATGCAGAGGATGACCGTCAACTGGAGGTAAAATGGAAAGCACGCACCGAGGTGTCTGGCACACAGTGACCAGCCAGGGGATGGACTCTAACTACGAAGGGCTTCTTTTGCTTGAGTTAAAAATGTCATTTATAGATCAAAACGTCAAAACGTATGTATCGTTTCTGTAACATGCTTTGATTCCAGAGACAATAGGTGTTGGAGCAGCACTCAGGATAGTAGTCTGCTAGCAAATCTTCAGTTTCCTAGAGTATTCATGACAACCTGTGGCTTTGTCAGCACCCTTCTTTTCCTCATCTTCTTCATGACCTAACTTTTTAGGCAGATAGAAAATAGCTACAATAATTATTATAATGTCATTTGCATATACATGTTATGCAACCTTATGTACCATATATATATATATATATATATATATATATATATATATTGCCTGTGTGTATGTGTGTGTGTGTGTGCATGGTATATAAGCAAGTTAATCAATTCAGGTTAAGCTCTCTAGCATGTGTCTATAAAGCAGCGGTGAGGGAGTCAGGACAGAGCATGGAGAAAATATTTCCAAAATTTTGTAACCGATATGAACTTTTCAACCACAGAAAGACTGGATTTTCATAGAAACAACCCCGTAAAATTTTTTAGCTGTCCGATACAATATAGTTCTTAATCTTTTCATAACCTCTTTTTGTTTCCCCCTACACACATTCAGAATGAAATTTGAGTGATTCTGAAACATTCCAGAGAAACTTTAGCTTTTTGTTATGTTTTTTATTGAGGACCATTTCATTTTCAGTTTGAGCTAAGACTTCTGAGGCTCAGAGAGTTTGAGGAACTTGTCCAAAGTCACACAGTTGGTACATGGCTGGACAGAATTAGGAAAGTATGACTTCTGGCCCTGCCAGGCCCCTTCACACAACAGCTTCTCTGCCTTTTGGACTCTGTATCCTCTCCCACAGGCTTCAGTTCTCATGCCCGGCTCTGCTCTGGGAATCTGACTGTTGCCAGATGCTTCTGGCTGACACAGCCACGCAGCAGCCAGCAGGCTTGCAAGCCAGCCATCCCACCTGCCAAGTGAGAACTGGCCTTGCAGTCATTCTGGAAGCTATTCCCTGACATTATGTTTTATTGTGATTCTTGTTTACTCCAAAGAAAGCCATGAGGCGTGGTTCCTGCAAAAAGTGATTAAAGGGGTTGGATTGGGGGGAGGCAGGCAGAAAGGCCCCTGGTCAGAGCCCTGAGAGCCTTGGTGAGACCAGGGAAGGAACTGGGAACCAGTCAGGCACATGTAGGGGGAGAAGAGTTGATGGCAAGATAGCTCTTTGGGTGCACCACCTGGGAGCTGTGTATGTGTGAGTCACCCACTGGAATCTGAGTCAGCTCCAGGAGTGGGTCACTGCCCCTATCCAAAGAGCTAAGCAGCACCTCCCAGGCTCTTGTAGAGCTTCTGGTAGCAGTCTGGGTTCAACCTGGAGTCAGAAACCACACAGCAGACTAAGTCAGGGATGCTTCACATAAGAATAACTGATGAAAGATAAGCAACTATGAGACAAAGTAAACTCCGCGTGGCACCCTAGGTCTGCGTGAGGGGAACCAGAGGGAGCACAGTCTTGGAATGGTCCTGGCTTCATGGAAACCCTGGCGGGTTTCAACCCATGAGACAGCAGAGAGGTTGGCTGGTTAGCCTGAGCTGGAGCTGGAAAGGCCACCTCTTGAGGCTGAGCCAGGCTGCAGGGGCTTGCAGAGGTCCAGAGTAGGGGGGTCCCTGTGCAGGGACTTGGGGTGCCATGTAGCAAGGGCTGTGGAAATGTTATAGTCAATCTTAGGTGGCAAGGTCACAGAGGAACCAAGCCCTGGGCTCGTGCCTGGGCAGGCTCCACCAGCTGTCCTCACCCTGGTGCCCACCAGCCCAGCCCCGGCAGGAGACCCACTCACCTCCTCTGCAGTGTCCCTCCAGCACCCTCTACTGAGAAAGCTCAGCATCGTGCTCACTTTAGAAGAAATGCCTTGTGTTTTAGAGAGCATCTATGAAAGGGTGCATCATCTATGCGTTCAGTGCTGACAGGCAACACATTTGTAACTGACACACAACCCCACCATAGGGTGGAAAGGTTCACAGCTGCCATGACCATGACAGATGTGGGTTCAAGTCCCAGTCCCACCACTTACCAACTGGGTGACCTTGGGCAAGTAACTTAACCTCTCTGAGCCTGTTTCCTCTGCTGCGAAGTGAGGATCATAACATTCCCTTTGAGGACTGCTATGTGGAATACAAGAGCCTAGGATGGTACCTGGCTCATAGGAGACACTGAGTAAGTGGCCATAGTTACATTAGGTGCAGACTGCAGTTCTAAAGCCTTATTCTATTTCTCTAAAACTTGTGAAGGCAACAGATCACATAAATAATTTATATAAAACTGCTTTGAAATGTGGAAAGAGCTATAAATACTTCTTAATCATCTCTTTTCACAAATAAACTGTTTTTCAGTATTTCAGTGCTAGTACTTTAGCTGTCTTCAAGGAAGTTACCTGGGAAAATGCCTGTAACTTTGGGTTCCTCCCCCTTCACATTTCTTTATTCCCTGTGGCTAAAGATGGGGTTTTTCTTTTTTATTTCTCTCTCTCTTTTTTGGCTGAACTACACAGCTTGTGGGATCTAAGTTCCTCAACCAGAGACTGAACCTGAGTCCCCCTTGCATTGAAAGCACAGAGTCTTAACCACTGAACCACCAGGAAAGCCCCCATTTTTCTTAACTTTCTTCTCACTGACTGGCAGGTATATGCCTCTACTTTTCTCACTATACATCTTTTTTTTTTTTTCAGTAAAATTTCTCACTGAATTATATGACCATCCTAGTTACATTCAGAGAGTGAAATAATTTGTATCAGATGCACAGAGGAAGGAGCTGGGTGCAGGGGAGGGCGGGTTCACAGTGACCCTCGATGGATGGCAACTGTGGGTCACGGAGCTGGCGAGCCGGGAGCTAGAGAGGGGCGAGGGAACGCTCTAGCTTTGCACAGATGCCACTGCAATAATATTTCTCACTCACCTGAAACCTCACCTCCACAGCTCTGCAGACAGGGAGGCGATTCAGGGAACAGAATTAATGTCCCAAGACTCCCCAGGAACCATTTGGATCGAATGTTTCAGATTCCCAAAACGAACCCATGTTACTTCTTGGCCAAGAAGATTTGCCAAGACTGTGAATTTCTCTGGGAATTCTGAAGGGAACCAGGAAACCAACTGTATCTTATTCACCCTTTTTCTCCATATCTAGCCTTGCATGTCTGGAGAAGGAAATGGCAATCCACTCCAGTGTTCTTGCCTGGAGTATCCCAGGGATGGCGGAGCCTGGTGGGCTGCCGTCTATGGGGTCGCACAGAGTCGGACACGACTGAAGCCACTTGGCAGCAGCAGCAGCCTTGCACATCAGAGGTGCTCCAGAGGGGCTGGCTGACGGGATGGGTCAACAGCTTGCCCAGGCTGCAGACAAGGAAGACCTTCCACACCCCTAGGGGTGCTCCCAGTTACCCCTGGAGTTTGGGTGTATAACCAGGATGACCTCAGTTGGTTACACATTTTGATTTAGAGCTTTTAACTGCTCAGGCAACCCAGCCTAGGAACATTCCCAGGTGTGAGGATGGCGCCCCCCGACTCCCCCACCCCCCACCCCCCGGCAGTCACACTTTCCAGGAGGTCAGCTGAACAGATGCACTCAAGGCAGGGTGGAGGCTGCGTTGGGGATCAGGATGAGTCAGGGCTGGCTGTGCTGCCGGGCCACACAAAAATACCACCCCCGGAGCCCTGGCCCAGCCCAAGCCTCAGGGCTTCTTAGCTGGGTGCTTTTCCTGCCTCCTTCCAGGGAGAAACATTTCCAGTACTGTAGTTCACCGAAGCTAAACTCCATAGACTGTAGCCCACGGGGCTCCTCTGTCCATGGAATTCTCAGGCAAGAACCCTGGAGTAGGTTTCCATTTCCTTTTCCAGGGGATCTTTCCAATCCAGGTATTGAACTCCTGCATTGCAGGCAGATTCTTTACCATCTGAGACACCAGGAAAGTGCTTCATTGAAGCTAAATACCAATAACCATGAGAGGGCGCCTTGATTCCAGACATGAGAAAATGTGAAAGAATGTGTGGCTTAAGATTACTGAAATGTGGGCACATCCAGGAGGGTTGAGTTCCCTTACCTGAGAGGTCAATTTAGAAGGGTTAAGCTAACAAGTGATGGAAGACAGAGAATGTCTTCCTGACTCTCTGGCCTGTAGCCTCAGGCGTTGCACTGGCCACCCTCCCCCGCCGGCCTGCACACCGGGGAACTCTGGGCTGGGAGCCAGGTCCGACTGCCTGACGTGGTCTGCAAGAGGAAAGGCCGATGATTTAAGCATATCTTTTTTATTCCAATACTTTGACATTTTGGCCTTGCTGCTACAGAAGGGACTGCCTCTCAAAGGGCAGTATTTCTAAAGATAATATATGACTCAACTGTAAGCACATCTCTCAGATGCAAACCAACCAATCCAGAGCCCACAACCTCTCTTCCTTCAAACTCACACTTAGGGCCACTATTCCTCCACCATCAATGGGGGCCAGGTACCAGACAACTGGGGACAACTCCTAGGGACAGCTTCAAAACCTTGCAGAAATTATCCAAAGTAACTAATCCTAAACCTGCTTATCCTGCCTCACTCATTCCTTCCCTTGGAAATCACAGTAAAGTGCTCGCCCATGTTCCCCCTCCCTCCTGACCAATGCTGGTGCTTCCCTGGGTGGCCCCCTGTGGAGTTGTGTGCCCTTCCTCTAGAGATCAGTGAGTCTAACAACTGTCTTTTCAATGGCAACGTCTCCTGATCTGTTGGCCTCACCATTGTCGTTGTTAGTCTGAGTCACTGACTGTAATTGACCCCATGGACTGTTTGTGACCCCATGGACTGTAATCCACCAGGCTCCTCTGTCCATGGGATTTCCCAGGCAAGAATACTGGAGTGGGTTGCCATTTCCTCCTCCAGGGAATCTTCCCAACCCAAGGATCAAACTCTCATCTCCTGTATTGCAGGTGGATTCTTTACCACTGAGCCACCCGGGAAGCCTGTTGACCTCACCATATGTGAACCATAATCCATCCTACATTTTAAAACAGCTGCTCCTGTTATATTCAAGGGCTGCTATATGCCATAATGCTGATCAAAGTAGTAATAGCAGTGACTGAATATCTAACCAATGTCATCCACACCTGTCCCCTTCTCCATGGTTCAAACCCCTACCAAATTCCTATAGGAATCCTTCCTTGTCCAAAGCTAGCTTTGGAAAGGGATCTGACAGAATATGTTACTTCTTACAGACACATCTGTATTGTGATAAGGGGGAAAAAAAGCAAGTCATGCAGGGAATTTGTTCATTGTTGAATTTCAGACATCCCAGAAGATGCTAAGGATCTTCCCAATATCCTAGCATCAGACCTCACCTACTCATAAATCAAACCTTCTAATGGGAACCATCTTAACTGTGTACAAGCTTACTTTACTTTGAATACTATACTCTGTGCTAGGCATGTTGCTATCCAATTTATTATTTGTGAGCTTTTTATTATGGGCTTCCCAGGAGACGCAGGGAATGGGGGTTCAATCCTGAGCCAGGAAGAGCCCCTGGAGAAGGAAATGGCAACCCACTGCAGTATTACTGTCTGGGAAATCCCATGGACAGAAGAGCCTGGCGGGCTACAGTCCGTGGGGTCACAAGAAGTTGGACATGACTTAGCGATTGAGTACACATGCACAGGTTTTTTATTATGGAATTTTTCAAACATTCACAAAAGTAGAGAGAATAACACAAACCCTAACATGCCCATCACCCAGCTCTGACAGCTGTCAGCCCAGCCCAGTCTTGTTTCACTGTCCTTCCCCCTCCCCAACCCCACTTATTATCTTGAAACAAATCTCAAACATGGTCATATCTTTGAAACCCTATTTAAATCCCATCCTCAATATAGTCTAGCTTTAGACCTTCTTCCTCACAGTACAGTGTTGTCTCTTTTTTTAAATACAGTTGCTAAATGGAATCTGGAGAATGTGGACTTCCAGGAACTGAAGTCAGAGTTAACAGAGGTTCCTGCTTCCCAAATCTTGAAGGAGAGCCTGTCCGGTCATCCCAGGAATGAAGAGGAAGGCACTGGTATGGAGTTAAGTTTCTCCTCTTCTGTACCCACATGGTCTAGTTCTGTGCTCAGAGTTGGTCAGTTCACTATGCGGGAGGTGGGTGGACAAGTAACCTCCCTGGGGGCAGAGGTAGGAAAGGGGAAAAAGAACAGAACCCCTTTTCTGCTCCCTTTCCAGGGTATACTGGCAGGGAGTCGGTCTTTCCTAGCATAGCTCTGTATTTTGTCACTTACACTTTTCATGGAGACTGCACTGCCCCAGGGGAAGATGAGAGATGTATCCGTTTTTCCCACTTGGTTGTCATGTAGAATGGATTGTGTCTGAAAAATGACATTTTTCAAGTAGATCCTTTATATCTTTATCTTGGGGCCAGACAGACACCATGTACCATCCCAGCATATTGTTAACTGAAGGTATCCTTCTTTAATTTTGGGTACTGAGGGAAAGGAGCATTGGCCCTCTCCAAGGTGTTCCCTGAAAGCCTGACTTTAAGATGATGAAGACTCTGTCTTTCAGAAACAGGGACTATCGGTGATATTGACAGTTATTGCTAGCACAGAAAGGCATGCAGGAGGATGGGGAGTTTTAAAATATTCAAAATAAGGTTCCTTGAGATATGGGCAACAAAGAGCTTCCACTTTCTCTAAGAAAACTGAGATACCCATTATAATACAGAGATGTGTTGTGATTCAAATAGTTCTCAAACATCTCATTTTAAAAATCATATTCAGATTTTATTGTATTAAAATGATGGCTGAAGTATGTGGTCCATTGGGGCAGGGCTTGAAAAACTTTGTTTTATTGAGATTATTATAATGATTTGATTTTATCTCATTGTTTAAAATAATAAAATAAACCAGACATGAAAATCATAAAGAGTAATATAATGAACGCCATGAGAACTTGCCCAGGTTTAGAAAAATATACAAATATAGTGTGAAGCACTCTGTGCAGCCTTTATCTTTACAACCAATACCAAGTTGAAGTATTTATTGAAAACAATCCACATATAAGTGGACTCATATAATTCAAGCCTGTGTTGTTCAAAGGTCAGCTGTTGTTGGATTCACTTTACATGGTGATCAAATAATATTTCCTGGTCATTTACTTTATACCAAGCACTTAACATGTATAATTACTTGTAAAATTTACAACCCTACTACCCAAAACGTTACTCTTATCTCCCTTTACAAATGAGAATACTGAATCTTAGAGAGTTAAGTAACTTATTGAAAGTCATACAAGTGGCAGATGGCAAAGCCCAGGGTTTTTTTGTGTGTTTTTTTTGGCATTTTATTTACTAGTGTTGAGGCTTCCCTAGTGGCTCAGATGCTAAAGAATGCCTGCAGTGCAGGAGACCTGGGTTCAATCCCTGGGTCAGGAAGCTCCCCTGGAGGAGAGAATGGAACCCACTCCAATATTCTTGCCTGAAGAATTCCATGGACAGAGGAACCTGAAGGGCTACAGTCCATGGGGTCAGAGAGAGTCAGACTAGACTGAGCGACTAACACTTTGACTAACACTTTACGAGTGTTAGCTTTTAATGTCATTCACTAGCCAGGATAAAGTCTGAGGAAAATTTTTGAGGACAGTTTGGAGTATTGTGGAAAATGATATTTCATAATCTGAAACCACCCATTTGTGCTTCTCTGGCCTGGCAAATAGAGGCCTGGGGTGGGGGGCAGTGTGCCTCAGTTTCCTCCCCAACAACTGAATTTTTATAATATCTCAAAATCGAGGGGGCTTCACTGGTGGCTCAGACAGTAAAAAAAATCTGCCTGCAATGCTAGGAGATGTGGGTTTGATCCCTGGGTCAGGAAGATCCCCTGGAGAAGAGAATGGCAACCCAATCCAGTATTCTTGCCTGGAGAATCCCTTGGACAGAAGAGCCTGGCAGGCTGCAGTCAATGGGGTCAGAGAGTTGGACATGACCGAGCCACTGACACACCCACCCACCCACCCCACACACACAGAAAAAAGCTTAGGTTTAAACCTGGACTGCCTGCCTCTGGGGTTCTCACTTGTGCGGGCTCTGCCATGCTCGACATCCTGGAAGGATGGTGAATACACAGCTGTTGCTTTGTTTTCATTCACCAGGATGCGGAGAGCTGGTTTGGGTAGGAGAACCCGTCACTCTGAGAAGGGCTGAAACCATCACCGGCAAGTACGGCGTGTGGATGAGAGACCCGCAGGCCGCCGACCCCTACACCGCGGAGACCACCTGGAGAATCGACACGGTGGGCACGGACATCCGCCAGGTGTTTGAGTACGACCTCCGCAGGCAGTTCGCGCAGGGCTACCCGTCCAAGGTGCACGTGCTGCCCCGGCCGGTGGAGAGCACCGGCGCCGTGGTCTACCGGGGCAGCCTCTACTTCCAGGCGGCCGAGTCCAGGACGCTGCTCCGCTACGACCTGCGCGCCGAGACGCTGAGGGCGGAGAAGGAGATCCCCGGGGCCGGCTACCACGGGCAGTTCCCCTATTCCTGGGGCGGCTACACCGACATCGACCTGGCCGTGGACGAGACAGGCCTCTGGGTCATCTACAGCACCGAGGCGGCCAAAGGCGCCATCGTCCTCTCCAAGCTGAACCCGGAGACGCTGGAGCTCGAACAGACCTGGGAGACCAACATCCGCAAGCAGTCTGTCGCCAACGCCTTCGTCATCTGTGGCACCTTGTACACGGTCAGCAGTTACTCCTCGCCCGACGCCACTGTCAACTTCGCCTACGACACGGGCACGGGGAGCAGCAAGGCCCTGACCGTCCCGTTCAAGAACCGCTACAAGTATAGCAGCATGATCGACTACAACCCCCTGGAGAGGAAGCTCTTTGCCTGGGACAACTTCAACATGGTCACCTATGACATCAAGCTCTCCCGGGTGTGAAAAGCTGCCAAGCTGTCAGAAAAGGCAGGAGATGATGTTCAGGGCTCTTGAAGGGAGAGCCAGTCAGCCAAGGCCCGCACAGCTTTCCTCTGCCCTCCAAGCTTGCATTAACCCAGAAGAACGTGCATGGTCACCAGGTCTGACTGGGCGGGAAGAGCCTTCTGGGGATTGAGACGATTCCATGTTATCATAGATATTCTTTGCCTCTGTCTGCTCTTAAACGGATACTTAATCAAAATAGTGTGACTTTTCTGGTGATTTGAGGCAAAAGCTATAATGTGTAGGGTTTCTTCATGAAACCATAAGACTTCTGATAAATGGGCCTCACTGGCTAAAGAATGTATGTTTGGAGAGGAGGTTGGGAAAAACAGGTTGCCCCACAGGGAACCCAGGGCCAAGGCCTGCCCTTGCATGTTGCCTGGTTACCATGAACTATAATAACAAACAGCACTTCTAAAGGAAAGGGGATAGTTCTTGTGGCAGCATGAACATGCATAAGATGTATTTACCATAGTTGGCTTCTAATGCTTCAGGTGGATCCAGTTGTGTATGACAGAATCTTTGCCCCATGAAATAAAATAATCTTACACAATGTTCTCTTTGAACTTTGTGTGATAATTTGTGGAAGAGAAGAGTACAGATTCTAACCATCAGAAAATTCCTTTGGGTTGGGAATGGTGATTGCAGGATGCTAAAGTTATGTAGTATGTGTGTGTGTGTGTGTGTAACTGAAAGGTTTGTGCCTGGTTTTGAGGTCTTGCCCATGATGACACCAGGCAAACTGAGGAGTTCATTCCTTCCCACCCCCATTCTCCTTTTGCTTTTGGTCCTTCTCAAACAATGTTTCCATCTTTTCTCCAACTTACCCTCTTTCACCCTAGCTGTAATTTGGTTTTTATTTGCTGTCATGGGTATAACTTCCAAAAGTGAAGACCTCAGGTGAGCAGACCTAAGGAATTCAATGACCTCTTTACCTAAATTTAATTCTCTCTTTACAGGTCTGTTTCCAAAGACATCAAAATATGAGGTACTGGGGGCTAAGACTTTAACATATGAATGGGTGGGAATGACAATTCAACCCATATCAACTGGGTATTACCACTCTACTCCACTGGTAGCAAACTCTTAAAGACTAGAAAATCCAGAAGTCAGTGCATGAACTCATTCACCTCTAAGCACCTTTAGCTGCCAGGTGTTTAATAAAAAGTGGAGGGTGAGGAGACCCCTTTGGGCGGTGAGTGATCACAGCACACACACAGGGGAGGCAAACCCTGCTAGCACAGCCCTGTCCATGTCTATTTCCTTCCACCAGCTACTGCTTCCACTTTGGGATGGAAGAGAGTGAAGAAAGGAGAAACAGAAAGGAGAAGGAAAGGGCATTAGACTACTCCTCCACTGTGGACTGTTCCTTCTGGGGTTTTGTTTGTTTTGCTGGTTCCTCCTTCTAGTCTGTATTAGTCAGGGTTCACCAAAGAAATATAACTAATAGGAGATATATAGGTATAAGTACAAATGTAAAAAAGAGATTTATTATGAGGAATTGACTCATGTAACTGGGGAGAAGTCCCACAGTCTGCCACCTGCAAGCTGAAAACCCGAGAAAACTGGTAGTATAATTCCATCCAAGTTCAAAAACCTGGAAATTAGGGGAACCAATGGGGTAAGTCCCAGAGCAAGGGCAGAAGACCAATGGGAGGCCAGCAGGAAGCAAAAGGGGTGAATTCCTCCTTCCTCTGCCTTTTTGTTCTTTTCAGGCCCTACATGGATTGTATGATGCTCACCCTCCCTGGGAAAGGTGATCTACTTTAGTGAATCCACCAATTCAAATGCTAATCTCATTCAGAAACACCCACTCACAAACATACGCAGAAAGGTTTAATCTGGCCACCCCTTGGTCCAGTCAAGTTACATGAAACTGACTATCATAAAGTCCCAACCTCTTGAGACTGCAGCTCCCCAGGCCTTACTTTAGGGTTTATCTACTCATTGCTCTGGTGATCTTACCCAGCCTCATGGTTTTAAATGCCACCTCTATGATGATAATCCTTCAAATTTATATCCTCAGCCCAGACTGCTCCTGAAATCCAGATTCATGTATTAATTAGTGATTAATAATTAGATTATTAGATTTTTAATACATGCATCTGGATTTCAGGAGCAGTCTGGGCTGAGGATATAAATTTGAAGAATCTACCTGCAATGCAGGAGACCCAGGTTTGATCCCTGGGTTTGGAAGATCCCCAGGAGAAAGGAATGGCAACCCACTCCAATATCCTTGCCTGGAAAATTCTATGGACAGAGGAGCCTAGTGGGATACAGTACATGGAACCGCAAAGAGTCAGACACGACTGAATGACTAACACACACCCATACCACCATATTCAAAATTCCACTCACCTGGTGCTTCTATGCCACTTCTATTCTTACTCTTATTATTTTTAAATTTTTAATTGGAGAATAATTACTTTACAATGTTGTGTTGGTTTCTGCCACACAACAGTGCGAATCAGCCATAGGTATACACATATCCAGGAACCTCCCTCCCACCCCCACGCCACCCCACCCCTCTAGCTTGTCATAGGGCACCAGGTTGAGCTCCCGGTGTCATAGAGCAACTTCCCACTAGCTAACTATTTTACACATGGTCGTATGTATGTTTCAGTGCTACTCTTTCAATTCATTCACTCTCTCCTTCCTCCACTGTGTCCACAAGTCTGTTTTCTATATCTGTGTGTCTACTCCTACCCTGAAAATAGGTTCATCAGTGCTATTTTTTTAGATTCCATATATATGCTTTAATACATGACGTTTGCTTTTCTCTTGCTGACTTACTTCACTCTATATAACAGGCTCTGTTTCATCCACCTCACTAGAACTGACTCAAACTTTTTTCCTTTTTATGGCTGAGGAACATTCCATTGTGTATATGTACCACGACTTCTTCATCCATTCATCTGTCAGTGAACGTCAAAGTTGCTTCCATGTCCTGTTGATTGTAAATAGTGCTGAAATCAACACTGGGGTACATGCATCTTTTTGAATTATGAGTTTCTCAGAGTATATGCCCAGTAGTAATTGCCCTGTCTTATCATTTTAACTGTCTCTTTCTTTACATTTATCATCTCCTAACATATAATTCCATTATTTTAAAATATTTTTTTCTGTCTTCTCCCACTGGAACATAAATTCCATGAGGGCAGGTATTGTTTTGTTCAATAATATGTCCCTAGAGCAGTGCTCAGCTCACATAGTAGGTACTTGATATTTTTTGAACAAAGAAACAAACAGAAAAAATATCCTGGAACTTGCTCAGAAAAAAACTGAAAATAAAGCTACCACAAGGGGTACCCCTTCCCACCCTTTCCCCTCCTTGATTCTACTCTTAGCTGGTTGTGTGACCTTAGACAAGTCACTTAATCCCTGTTCCAGAGCTAATAGAACTTTCTGTATTGATAGTCATGCTATCTTAACACCCAATATGGTAGCCACCAGTCACATGAAGCTATTGAACACCTAAAATATGACTAGTGCAAGGAACTGAATTTTATATTTTATGTAATTTTGATGAATTTATGTTTAAGCAGCCACATGTGGCTAAAGGCTACCCTATTGGAGTGTCTAAGTGTGTTCTCTCATCTG
Organism: Muntiacus reevesi; assembly: GCF_963930625.1. NCBI lineage: Eukaryota > Metazoa > Chordata > Mammalia > Artiodactyla > Cervidae > Muntiacus > Muntiacus reevesi. The sequence goes on along the minus strand of NC_089253.1, from coordinate 85,422,841 downwards.
ACTGAGGATGAGGTGATGTGTGTTGAGTCCCCAGCTGGCGAGGACGGGAGCTCCAGGCATTCTCCCCCCACCCCACGCTGCTACAGCGGACACAAGGGGAGGAAGCTGACTTCCACATCAATAGCAGAGCCCTCTGACTAGGTGGGGGGGTGGGGGGACATGAGCACACTTACAAGGGTGGACTTGGAGAGAGAACACCCATAGGGGCTCTATAAAGAAGTGAATGCAATAAAAGATGGCCTTATTGGGGCTCAGGGCAGTTTCCCCCAAAATGTGACTCAATGGAATATGGATTATCTTGAATTAAAGTTACTTAAAAAGGGGCCAGTGCAAGAGGAGTACTCTGACCCTCCTTTCTGTCTGACCCTAAAAGTAGTTATGAAATAAACCTCTCGTGTAAAAGGACACCCTTATGGTCAGAGAGAGAATTCAGGCTGAGAAGCCTATATAAACAAATCTTGGTGTTTTTTAAAATTTACTACTTGGAGCCCAAACTCCATTTAGATTCATTAATTGAGAACCCAAAACCTAAATTGTTTTATCCTGTCCACTCCTCACAAATGTATTGTTTCTTTGTTTGTCTAAAAAGAATAAAAACTTCTTGCTTTTGTCCCATTTCCATGATGTCCTCACATGCATGAATCAAAATTTGTTTCTCTTTTTTCTGTTCATCTGCCTGGCATCAATTTTATTATTAATCCAGTCACCAGAACTCAAGAGGGATAGAGGAGGGAATTTCCTTTTCCCCAACAGCACCTGAGGATGTTTCTCAGATGTGGACGTGGATGATCACCTCTTTGATGCTTTCAGGCTCTTCACAAGAGCCCTTGGGAGTCCTTAGAGGTGCTTTGGGGTGTCTTGAGCATGGGATCTGAGCAGTATTCTTCTCCTCCCTAACTAGGTCACTTTGCACTTGACTGCTTTTCCAGTTAAGTGTCTTCTGTTAGAGTTTGAAGTTTACTTAAACCTCCGAGAAATAAAATTTGAAAATGTTGTCCATAAATGTGAAATACAGCCCAGTCCCAGCCCAGAAGACAGGACGTAGCTACCAAAGAACACAAAACTATTGTGCCCCAGGCTGAGCTTTGAAAACCCAAACCCCTCAGAGTTCCCTGGAACTCAGACCTTTAAATTCACAGAGGCCTGGCCTTTTCATTCATCCAAATTTATTAACAAGCATTGGAGGCCTGATCACTTTTTTAAAAATTCAAATACAACTGACTACCATAACTGTTCTCTAGCACAACAAAAATTGACTCCTGAATATAAACATCAGAGACTTGGCTTGAGACCAAAGGTTAAGTGCCGGAGGAATGGTAAACGGTGCTCAATGGTGGTTGTAGAAGAAAACTAGGAAAGAAAGAATAAAGATTTTCCAAGACATTCTTCAAAATCAACTCCAATGACTTCGCCGAAACGGTTTTCTGGAGTTTCCTGTCAAAGTCCAGCTCAAAATGACCGATGTTTCAGGTGCTTAGGAAGTCTTCAGCTGGAGAGGGAGGTGGGGCTGGGGGGACTTTGGGGCTAGCTGCACTTGGAAGGGCTTGTCTGGATTCCACATCTGAGGGTATTTCCCCAGCGTCATCAATTTGCTTGGTAAATCCTTCTTCTCTGGGAGGAAAGGGACACTGAATGTCATTTAAATAAAACTGGGATTTTTAAACAGAAGGAAGAAAGAACACCCAGATCCCAGCCCCTGAAGGGAGCATTCAGCATTTGAGATGACATCCTGCCTCCCCTAAAATGACGTACTCTCTATTTACACTTTGCTTGTCATTTCTTCTCAAAGAGAGTCGCACCATCTCCTCTGGTCCCACGGAACCAACGTAGCTGGGGTTCACCCCTACCAGCCAGCTCTCTGTAGTTTCTCTAGGGCAGGCTCTCTCTCTCAAGATTTTATTTGCATCTGGCCACCTGAGTTCGGTCCCTGGGTTGGGAAGATCCCCTGGAGGAGGAAATGGCAACCCATTCCAGTATTCTTGCCTGGAGAATCCCATGGACAGAGGAACCTGGCGGGCTACACAGTCCAAACTGAATGACTTCCATTTTCATTCTCTGGCCAGTTCAGCCTAGGCTCACTTCAGCTCTTCTTTCTGCCTAGACCCTGTATTCACCCCTTCCCTGACCCACACCCAGTCTTCTGGTTCTCCTCCCCTTCTGCTAGAATGCACCATGCATCTCTTCTACTCAGGGCTGGGCAAACCCTGCCTTCAAGGGAATAGGACTAGCCAGTCAAGTGATTCCAGATTCAGATTTAACAGTTCCCGCAGTACCGGCTGTGGGCTAGGACTTGGAAATTAACTAGAAACTAACTACATTCAGATTCTCAATGACAGCTCACCCCTCCCAGTTTTTTTCAGCTGAGGAAGCTGAGACAGAAGGTGATTCACCCAGGTCATGTGGCCAGTAAAAGACAGAACTGGAATCCAAACTCAGATCTCTCCTGACCACAAGTTCAGTGCTGCATCTCCCAGTCAGAGCTGATCCCTAATGTTGCCGAGGGGGTGTGGGGTAATGGGGGAGCGGGTAACAGGGAAGGAAGCCAGGAGAGGCCCCAGAACTGTGAAATCTCTTTCTTCTTGAGTGGATGTTAAAGCACAGTAACCATAGGCCCCTGGAGACAATGCCCACTCTCACAGTCTAATCAGTCACATCAAATTTGCCATGTAACCCCATCAGTAAAATTTAACACCTCCATGATAGGGGTATTGCTCAGTCGTGTCTGACTCTTTGTGACCCCATGGACTATAATCTGCCAGGCTCCTCTGTCCATGGGATTTCCCAGGCAAGAATACTAGAGTGGGTTGCCATTTCCTTCTCCCAGGGATTGAACCCACATCTCCTGCATTGGCAGGTGGATTCTTTTTTTTTTTTTTTTTTTTTCTGAGATAGTGAGGTTTATTTGTTTATTTCCTCAAAAGTGGGTTCAGGAGTTACCTTGGCAGGGGGGCAACTGGGTGGTGTTGGGTCTAAGCCCGGGTCATCCATCCCTGACCCTTAATGTGCTCAAGCTGGAAAATGACCCCAAATGCTGTGGAGTGTGGCCCTGGCCAGCTTCAGGGCACCCCTCCTTGCGTGGAGAACCTGCTTTCCCCAGCAGCGCGTCTTCCTGCCCTACTCCTCAGCAGTAATGCACTAATTGGGGTGCTGGGGAGGAACAGCTAGCCCGTTTCTACCCCTCTCCCCAGTGCAAGCAGGAAAGGAGTCCTCTCACCCAGTTTCCAGGACTTGGAATACTGTGGAGGGTGGGGTAGGGAGTGGGTAACGGGGGCACCGTAAAGCCCAACGGGGCTGAAGTCCTCCCTTCCCTGGAGGAAGGAACTTCCAGGTTACAAGAAGCCAGACAGGCTGATCCTTAAAGTGAGGCTGTCCCTTGCCCTGCTGCTTAACATGGAAGACCCTGACCTCAGTACCTAGAGCGGCTGGTCACACAGCCTCTCCCTTGACAGGCACCTGCACCCATGCTGGCCTTCCCTTGCACCCGTAACCTCAACATGGCTACCCGCCACCCACCCACACACCCAGAGGGCCTTCCTCCACCTGCAGCAGTGCCGGGGAGCAGCTCACCAGCCAGGGGGTCATCTGTCCCCAAGGCCTTGAGACAGCACAGCCCCTAGCACTGCTAGGGCAACTGTTCGGCACTTCTGTCCCACTGCAGAGTGAGAGCAGTTCCACCTTAAATTATTAACATTTAGTGAAGAGCAATGTTTGGGGCGGGATGATGTTAATGCCCTATTCCCCCCCCCCCCCAAGTCTCCCTCCAGCAAACAAAGCTTTTTCTCCAGGTCATGGGAAGTGGGGCTCAGCAGTCTTAACTATGCCTCCTCCGTTCTAAGGCTGCTGGCTGTGGCTTGTGGAACAAAGCCTGGCCTCGGACAGACGGGTAGGGAAGTGTCCTGGGACCCAGACTGGTCAGCACAGACAGGCCCTGCCACCCCTTCTTCAGATGGCCCAACCATATCATCCCTTCTCAGTGTCTGGATAGTCTGGGTTTCAAGTCCTGCTCTTTTTTGGGTGAAGGGCAGTTCTGAAAGCCCTGGGGTGAGGACAGGGAGGGTGGGACCAGAGAAGAGACTGCCAGCTGGGGGAACATGGGGTCCCACCAGTTTCGGTTTCTAAGGATGAAGTTCCAGGCAAGGCCAGTAAACAAGTTAGTCTTTTATTTGCCCAAGGCCAGCTGTTGCAGGCACTGAGGCCCCAAGACTTCCAGAAGGGATGGGGGTGGGGGGAGTCACCCTGCCTCCCAGGTGCTGCCTGCCCCATCCTGCTTCTTGCAGGAGATGGGAGAGTAGATAAAGTGTGCCCTTGCATCATCAAGTATCTCAATTTTGTATGTGTGTCAGTCACTCAGTTGTATCCGACTCTTTCGACCCCATGGACTGTAGCCCACCAGGCTCCTCTGTCCAAGGGATTCTCCAGGCAAGAATACTGGAGAGGGCTGCCATTTCTTTCTTCAGGGGATCTTCCCAACCCAGGGATCGAACCCACATTTTTTGCATTGCAGGTGGATTCTTTACTGTCTGAGCCACCAGGGAAGTCCCCTCAGTTTTCAGATATAAAAATTCTGTTGACGTTGGGGAGGAAACTGAGGCACATAGATTCCCCCCCACCCCAGGCCTCTATTTGCCAGTCCAAGGCCTAGCTACACCCTCCCGCTCTCCACCCCCCCGCGGAATGAGCTGCACACAGGCAGCCCTTTGCCTTGGGGGTGGGGAGGGTCTCAGGAGCCCATCTGGTGGCCTGTGTGGGGGGAGGCTGGCCAGGGTCAAGGGCTGTGGGTGGGGGAGCAGGAGGAGGGGTGTGGTTGGAGGAGCAGCTGCTGTGTGTGTGTGTTGGGGGGGGGGGGGTCGGTGCTGAATAGGGGACCCCAGCTGGGGTTCCATAATGATATCAATGGGGGACAGGCAGAGCCCTCTGCTGTCCAGATGGGGAAACTGAGGCGGAGGCTCCTCCCTGCTTTGAGAGGGGAGGGGCCTGGCAGGTGGATTCTTTACTACTGCACCATCTGAGAAGCCCTTAGTACCTCCATATCTATGATAACTAAGAAATTGTACATGATTTCTAAAATCAATTCACTAAAATCTTACATTCCAATAAACACTGAAATCAAGAAGCACTGTGAACAAACTGGATGGAGGTCCCTATTTCAAATTTTTTACTTTTGGTCAAATTTGTCAGGTTTTATAAAATCACCATTTTTAAGCTATACTATATCCATAGAACTCAAAAGTGTCAACTCTGCTGATTGTTGTTTACCCATATTTGAATTATTAGAATTATTTCAACCCAGGTTTCTTGGCAGAAATTTATGTTAGGCCACTTGTCTCTACTGAGGGCTACATTCATTGAGACTAGATACTATAACTTTAAGACCACAGAAACCACCCAGACAAACTGCAACATGTTAGCGTGTGCTACAAGTGAGTGAAGCAGGCCAATGCAGCTGGACTTCCTCCAGCTTTTTATCTCCCATCCTTCCATCGGAATAGTCTCAGAATGTACACATGACCTCCTGACCCACAGCAAAGGTACAGCATCAAGTCAAGTCAAACAACAATTTCAAAAGAGCTCAGTTTTCATAGAAATTGGAGTCCTAATGTTTTTGTTGTAAACCTTTATATATGAGATGTCTTGGGCATCCTGATGGATCTGAGGATCTCAGACCAGAGAGAAGACAGAGCAGCCCACTGTGGACATTGTAGGCTTGCCAGATTTAGCAAAGTAAAACATAGGTTGTCCAGGTAAATTTCAGATAAACAACTAACATTTTTTACTTTATTTGATGTGTGTGCTCAGTCGTGTCCAACTCTTTGTGACCCCATGGACTATAGCCCACCAGTCTCCTCTGTCCACGGGATTTCCCAGGCAAGAATACTGGAGTGGTTGCCATTTCCTACTCCAGGGGATCTTTCTAACCCAGGAATCGAACCCGTGTCTCCTCCATTGGCAGAAGGACTCTTTTACCACTGAGTCACCTGGGAATTCCCCTCTTTTACTATATCACAAATCACACAGACTAACTTAGACCAAAAAAAACCTCCTTCTGTTGTTCACCTAAAACTCAAATTTAACGAGGCATCCTGTATTTTATCCACTGACCCTACCATCTGGGGAAGGTGTCAGGTGGGGGACTTTTTGAGAACTCCAACATGCAGTTCAGGCAGTTAGCTACTCCAAGGCAGGCAAACTGTCTTCTGTGGGCCAGACAACCTGCTGAGGTCTCCGCTATCTAAGGGCGTGCTAGCCCAGTCCTGAGCATCAGGCATAGAGTGGTGAAGAAGACAAACAGTCCTTGCCTTACAGGGAGCTGACTGTCTACTTTGGAGGGAGGACGAGATTCCGGGCGTCCATGCTCTCCCCAAACCTTGCAGCGTCGTACATTTTTACACTGGGAGGACACATCATAACTTCCATCTGATTGTCAAAGTGATCCTCACGCCTCAGTCAAGAGCCACTGATATGCAGTCCATCCCAGTACCCTTATCGTTGTCTACTGAAGGACCATGTGACAAAAGTCTGCTTCCCACCATGGGTGACAAAGTGTTTTCTCATCCATAACGTCTGCCCTGCTGCAATGGATGGATGCCCTTACATAAACCTGAATCTAGAGGCCGTCCTTGGCCCTTGGTGAGCATCAGCATGTGTGATCCATCCCCATCCCCACCGCAGATCCCGGGAGTACCTCCTGGTCATGGTGATCCTGCGCCTCATCACCTCGGAGGCCAGGTCTCTGTAGCGGAGGTTAATGCTGTAGCCCGTGGAGCCTTTCTCAGCCATGGCTTTGCACTCAGAGGATTGAGATTCCCCAGCACCCGTGAATCTAAAACAAAAGCACCAGCAAACCTGCTTCAGGGGTCGAAATGGCTGTGTCTGGGTCCAGCTTGGCAGGGTTTGCAGAGGATTCTCCCTGCCTGTGTTCTCCGTGGGTTCCCCCACAGCCCACCCCGCTCCCACTCCCTGCCCCACCCCTGTCCTGAGGCAGACGTTTTCTCATTCCAAGGCCTGCCCTGGGGAAGAGCCAGGTCTCCCCACAATGAGATAGAGCCGGTATTATCACCCCAATCTGGTGATATGGAAACCCAGGGCAGTTATGGCCCCCCCCCAGAGAGGAAACAGAGGCCCAGAGAGGTAAACTGTCTTTCCCGGGGTTGCACAGCTGAGCCCTGTCCTGGCTGCCCCCCGCTGTAGCGAGCACCACTCCCTCACAGCCCTTCCCTCACAGGGCTGTTTGGCATCACTGAGGCACACAGAGCCCTCTTCCTGGAACACTTCTAAACAACAGGAAAAGGGGGCTTCTCTGGTGACTCAGTGGCAAAGAATCCGCCTGCCAATGCAGGAGACACGGGTTTGGTCCCTGATCCGGGAGCATCCCACATGCTGCAGAGCAACTAAGTTTGTGCACTACAACTACTGAAGCCGTCAACCCCTAGAGGTGGTGCTCCGCAACAAGAGAAGCCACTGCAATGAGAAGCCCACACACCACAACTAGAGCAGCCCACTCAGCAACGAGGGCCCAGCACAGCCGAAAGAACAGAAGAGGGACGTGGGGTGGACAAGGCTACTTGTTCAAAGGCCCTGGGGGCTTAATACTGAGAAGGGAAACGGCAGCAGTGGGAGCTCTTAAGAGTCAGACGCTGTGGGATATCCTTTTACAGTATCCCACTTGATAACCATAGTAACTGCAATATAAGTTATTATGATCCCTACTGAACCGATTGATGGGGAAACTGAGCAGCAGAGAAGTTAGGCAGCTTCCCCAGGGGGCACAGAGCTACAATCCAAACCTAAGGTCAGTCCAGCTTCAAAGACACCACTGCAGAGCCAGGCGACTCTCCAGTTCTGCCTCAGTGCCAAGCCATTTCCTAAGGAATAAGAGGTGAGTCTCCATTCCTGCACACTCAGTCACACTCTTGAGGGGACATGGCTATTCTCAGAAGAGGAGTTGCAAGGGCCTGAACTCACCAGCCTGATGTTCTGTCTGCAAAAGTTTGTTCTCAGGAGAAAGCCCAACGGGCTCACCTTTGATGTCAGATCAGCTCAGGATATGACCCCTTCCACACCTCAGCTCATGGTCACTAAAGAAACACCCTTACTCTGCACAGACTCTGTTTCCACAGATCAGTTACTCCACAGCCTCCGTGAAGAAAAAGGCCCAAACCAGCTCACTGCTGCCAACTGCCTCCTGGACCTTTTTATCCTCCCGTAGTCAATCTTTCTCAGCAGCTTGTGTTAGTAGATTGATTCGTGCCCTTCGAAGGTAACAGCTGACACAGGTGTTCCCTGTGACCTTGATGAGAAATCCCCAAAGATGTTGCAGGGAGATGATGGGTCTTGAATGCAGAACAGGGGAAGGGATTTCAGCCACATGGGCAATGAGGAAGCACTGAGGCCAGAAAGCATGACATCTTGACCTGTTACCTACTGACATTTTAAAAACTAATTCATGTCCACCCCACTCCCAGCAGCATCATCATGATTGATTCCCCCTCCTTCCTGATGACTCAGCACTTCTGCTGAGGTGGCAGGTGCTTTGGCTTTCAAATAAAAGGGACTGATTGATTTCATGACTCTCACTTTTGAGCCAAAAGATATTAAGTAATTTTAGCTTTTTTATTTTTATTTTTTAAATTTATTTGGGTGCATCAGGCCTTAGTTGTGACACAGGGGCTTAGTTGCCCCATGACACGAGGGATCTTAGTTCCCCGAGCAGGGATTGAACCAGTGTTTTTCTGCATTGGGAGGCAGACTCTTTACCACTGGACTATCTGGGAAGTCCCTAATTTTAGCTTTTATGAGGCTGGGTTTTTCTACCTGTAAAAGAGGAGTAATATTCATAGCACCACTATTCATAATAACCAAGACATGTAAACAACCTAAGGGTCCATCGTGGGGCACACACACACAAACACAATGGAATACTACTCAGCCACAGAAAAGAATGAAATAATGCCATCTGCAGCAACATGGATGGACACAGAGATGGCCACACTAAGTCAGTCAGACAGAGATAGATACCATATGCTATTACTCTAATCTAAAATATGACACAAGCGAACCCATCTACGAAACAGACTCACAGACAGAGAGAACAGACTGTGGTTGCCAAGGGGGAGGTGGATGGGGAGGGAGGGGTCTGGAGTTTGGGGTGAGCAGATACAAAGCACTGTATAATATAAAGAATGGATAAACAATAAAGTCCTATTGTATAGCATATGAAACTATGTTCAATATCCTCTGATAAAACATAATGGAAAAGAATATATAGGTGTATAACTGAACCACTTTGCTGTATTGCAGAAATTAACACTATAAATCAAGTATATTGCAGTTACAAAAAGAAGCAATCTTCTCTCCCAGAGCAGTTGTGAGGATCGAGAAAATATTTGCAAAAATCCCTAATTTAACCCTATTTTGGTTTTAAGTATTTAAATGCATGTTTATATAAACATATCTATCTATATATATATATAAAACCGAGGATGAATATGAACATGTATGTATACTGCCCCTCCTGTACTACCGTGAATGTAAGCTTTTCCTCACAAACCCTCACAAATTCCTCACAAATTTAATGACTTGTTTTCCACTCACAATGTAGAATAAAACGAGAACATGTATTCTCTGTAACGTAATAGAAAAATGTACAACTATCAATATTATTACTAACTTTACAGCAAGGGCACTGAAATTTCTCTCTTAGGCTCCCTTAGTTGTGTGGAACACAGACCAAGGGTATCTCTCAGCCTTGCAAATAGCTGAGAAGAGAAGTGAAAAGCAAAGGGGAACGCAGAGTTCCAAAGACTAGCAGGGAGAAATAAGAAATCCTCCTTAAGTGAACAATGCAAAGAAATAGAGGAAAACAATAGAATGGGAAAGACTAGAGAGCCCTTCAAGAAAATTACAGATATCAAGGGAACATTTCTTGCAAAGATGGGCACAATAAATCACAGAAATGGCAAGGATCTAACAGAAGAAGAGAGTAAGAAGAGATGGAAAGAATATACAGAAAAACTGTACAAAAGAGGTCTTAACGACCTGGATAACCATGATGGTGTGATCACTCATCTAGAGCGTGTGGAGTGTGAAGACCACACACACGCTTCCTGGAGTATGAAGTCAAGCAGGCCTTAGGAAACATCACTATGACGAAAGCTAGTAGAGGTGATGAAATTCCAGCTATTTCAAATCCTAAAAGATGAAGCTGTAAAAGTTCTTCACTCAGTATGCCAGCAAATTTGGAAAACTCAGCGATGGCCACAAGACTGAGGTCAGTTTTCATTGCAATTCCAAAGATAGGCAATGCCAAAGAATGTTCAAACTACCCCCCAATTGTATTCATTTCACATGCTAGCAAAGTAATGCTCAAAATTCTCCAAGCTAGGCTTCAACAGTATGTGAACCGAGAACTTCCAGATGTTCAAGCTGGATTTAGAAAAGGCAGATTTTAGAAAAGAAACCAGAGATCAAATTGCCAAAACTTGTTGGATCATACAAAAAGCAAGATAATTCCAGAAAAACATCTACTTCTGCTTCATTGACTACCCTAAAGCCTTTGTGTGGATCAAAACAAACTGGAAAATTCTTAAAGAGATGGAAATATCAGATCACGTTACTTACCTCCTGAGAAACTTGTATGCAGATCAAGACCCAACAGTTAGAACCGAACATGGAACAAGACTGGTTCAAAATTGGGAAAGTACATCAAGGCTGTATATTGTCACCCTGCTTATTTAACTTAAATGCAGAGAACATCACGCAATATGTCTGGCTGGCTGAAGCACACGCTGGAATCAGGACTGCTGGGAGAAGTATCAACAACCTGATATGCAGATCAGTTCAGTCACTCAGTCATGGCTCTCCTTGCGACCCATGGACTGCAGCACACCAGTCTTCCCTGTCCATCACCAACTCCCGGAACTTGCTCAAACTTAAGTCCATCCAGTCGGTGATGCCATCCAACCATCTCATTCTCTATCATCCCCTTCTCCTACTGCCTTTAACCTTTCCCAGCATTAGGGTCTTTTCCAATGAATCAGTTCTTCACGTCAGGTGGCCAAAATATTGCAGATACTATCCTAATGGTACAAAGTGAAGAGGAATTAAAGAGTGTCTTGATGAAGGTGAAAGAGAAGAGTGAAGAAGCTGACTTAAAACAACATTAAAAATCCATGGCTGATTCATGTCAATGTATGACAAAAACCACTACAATATTGTAATTAGCCTCCAACTAACAAAAATAAATGAAAAAACAAAACAAAACAAAACGAAGATAATGGCATCTGGTTCCATCACTTCATGGCAAATAAATGGGGAAAAAATGGCAACAGTGGCAGACTTTTATTTTCCTGAGCTTACAAAATCACTGCAGATGGTGACTGCAGCCATGAAATTAAAAGATGCTTGCTTCTTGGAAGAAAGCTATGATAAACCTAGAGAGTGTATTAAAAAGCAGAGACATCGCTTTGCCAACAAAGCTATGGTTTTTCCAGTAGTCTTGCATGGATTTAAGAGTTGGACCATAAAGGAGGCTGGGCACCGAAGAATTGATGCTTTTGAATTGTGGTGCTCAAGAACTCTTGAGAGTCCCTTGGACAGCAAGGAGATCAAACTAGTCAATACTAAAGATCAGTCCTGAATATTCATTGAAAGAACTGATGATGATGCTCCAATACTTTCACCACCTGATGGGAAGAGCTGACTCATTGGGAAAGATCCTGATGCTGAAAAAGATTGAAGGCAGAAGTCGGTGACAGAGGAGGAGACCGTTGGATGGCATCACTGACTCAATGGATAGGAGTTTGAGCAACTCAAAGGATAGTGAAGGACAGTGAAGTCAGGCGTGCTGCGGTGCATATGGTCACAGAGTTGGACATGACTTACCGACTGAACAACACTACCAAGACCAAGATATAAAAAGATTGTGACTTCTGCCTTGGGTGCTTTTTTTTTGGATATTCCTGGAATACACAGGAATACCCATGTGCCTTTCCCTATGGCTAAGAAAGTGATTGCTTTGTGGGGGAGGCCTACTTGGCCATTCTATTCTTCCTAATTATACCTCAATGTACCTTTGGCAGGAAGGTTAAAAAAAAACAAAGCACATCATTCTGGGCTGCTGAAGAAAAGTTGGTAATATCTATGAGTAGTTGTTTTTCCCCCGTGAGACTTGAACACTCCCTCTTGGCAAGGGCTTCTCAGGTGGTTTAAGTGGTATAAAGAAACCGCCTGCCAATGCAGGAGACTTGGAAATTGGTTTTGATTCTTGGGTTGGGAAGATCCCCTGGAGTAGGAAATGGCAACTCACTCTAGTATTCTTGCCCGGATAATCCCCTGGACAGGGGATCCTAGCAGGATACAGTCCCTATGAGGCCACAAATAGTTGGACACAACTGAACACATCTCTTGGCAAAGAAGGGCCAGAATACACTGATCCATCCTTTCTGTCCCTCTACATCATCCTTGAACCTAGGATTTTCTCATCTGGAATCTCAAGCCTGATTAACGAAACTTCCTTCCTTTAACTCTCCACTGAATACTAATGCATTTGGGGGCTCCCTTTTCATTTCAGGTGAATAAATTGTTGACTTTGCTTTTTTTGCTCAGAAACCAGTAAGACCAAAATTTACATATAAATCTATTTATTAGCTAGCGTGTCAATAATTGATTAGTACTACCCAAATAATTTTAGAAGGTTTTAATCATACAATCAAGTTAAGCAGTATGGTCATATATAGGCAGGGGGAAGACAGAGTGACTGGAAAATGGTTACAGGAAACAAAGGTCAGGTATCAGTGACCGAAACCTCAAGACTTCAAGCCACCACAAGGCTATGCTCAGGTACGAACTGTCTTCTACATTCTCAGCACCTGACACATATATGAACCTGATCAGCTGACTAAATTATATCAAAGCCTCATCTCTTGCTTAAACTCTAGTTCAGGTAAAATATCCTTCTCCTTTGATATTTCTCTGTCGAGAGAAATGTGTTTTTGACAATAATTCTTTGGAGTAATTCTATGTTGGCATATGGAGTAAATTAGTGAGTTTTACCCAAACTTTACTGAGATTTATTTTGGGTCTTTCCATTTCCAGCCAGAAGAATGGTGATTCTATTGTCTACATTCAGCGGTTTACAACACCAAGATAGATGACTCTCCTCTTCCTTGACAGATTGTTTTCAAATGAACATGGCTACCTCGAGAACAGGGGCCATAAATACTATCCTCAAAAGACAGTCTTTACTTTGACTGAATAAGCTTTATTGTTCTTCAAAGTCAGGAATCAAGTTTTGGGGTGATATTTTTTCCCCCTAGAGTATAATGTACTCTGACTTCAGATTTTAGGAATGGATAGGAAGCGCCAAGACTCATTATTTAGAGAATACTTTATTAGTTTCTGTAATCAAACCCATGTAGATAAGACCTTACATATTTAATACAGTGCGTTACCCCTGTACAAATGGAAAAAATTATGTTTAATGTTTCTAGACCAATATGGCTGTTAATTTCTGTACAATGCCAACCCAACACGGTACAACTGGGATACTTTTTCCAAAGTTGACAGCACAGCTAAAGTTTCCAAAAATTCAAATTATATATATATATGTATATATATATAGATTTATTTATTTATATAAAAAGACCAATAGCAGTATGTTATGCATCAATAGCAGCAACAGCTTTTCCAAGTTCTGCAGTCATCTGAACAAAATTATAGAGACATCCAGCACACTCCATTAAAAAAAAAAAAGGTAAAAAACAAAACCTCAGAAAACAGCAAATTTCTGTTACTGTTGTGGTACCTGGCACCATTTTTTTTAAATTATATTTCTCAATCATCATCTGGAAAGAAAACATTCTAGAATAACGTCATTAAAAACAGATCTGATAAAGCACGGTCACTACTACATATCATAAAGCAGGTACAAGATATTTTACATTCACAGAGGTATGATACAGTACTGTCCTACATCTATAATACTAGAGGATGTAATTAAAAAGGCATTATTTGAGACTTGATTCTACTTTTCCAGCAGAGGGCCCAAAGGATGGTTATGACACAGCTCTGGTACATAAATGCACCTTCTTAGATAGGATTTCCTTTCTTTATTGGCATAGTTCTAGGTACTCACTGCTCTTCATGAACATCAGCTAAAAACCGTTTAAAAAAATAAACAAAAAACCACCACTGGATTCATACAAAGATGACTGAGGAGAGGCAAGTAGGACTCAACTTAAGTAGTATTTGACCAACTCCATCATATCTGAATGGTTAAGAGCTTCATGGAAGAAAGGAGATGCCAAGTAGCACTTCAAAGCTTTGGGCCACAACCAAAACACAGCATCATTTCAAACAGAAGCAGTAGCCAAACACTGCCCACTTGGATATGTTCAAGGATGTTGATGTCAGTATTTCATCATCTGCTCACTCATCCAGGAAGAAGGGGAGATCAGTTACTGTTCTTTGATTGTGTTCAACTCAATCACCATGTTACAAAAATAGCAAGCTGCCATAATAAAAAATAAGGCTCCTCTATCCAGCACCAGTTATCTTCTGTTCTTCACCACCAAGCCCCTAAATGCTATAACCATATCCCAAGAACATGAGGGAGCAAAGAAACCACATCTGATGTCTTAGCTGGGATCATCACATTGTTCAGGCTGAGCTATTACTCTGTGGTGTTATTTCCCTCATATTTCTGGTGTTTCATCTAACCATAAGGATATCAGTTCTACATTATATGCACTCAAGGAATGTGTGCACATATTCATGTACAAATTCTGACTGAAGATGCATGGCCGTCAACAGAGTGCACGTTATACAGTAGGTGCAAGCTGGCAAAGCCTCATTTTACTGGTGTAGCAGCTGTGTGTCAGTGTAAATTGCTCCTATGTCCCTTGTGCACCTCCAAGCTCTGGACAGGATAATGCCAGAGACCACTTTACCCCTTTGGCTGACGGCACTGTCTAACTTCATTCTCCCTCTTTCCCCTCTCCCTTCCCCTACCCCCTGCAATAACCCACAGCCTTTTAAGATTTTGTTTCTTCGGTTTTGATCGCCTGAGGTTTGATTGGTCCAGTTCTAATAGGTTTGGTGGCTATGGTGGGTGCAGGGGGTGGCTTTTCCTCTACTTTTTCCTGGCAGACACCAGGAGGGTCGGTCAGGGTTTCAGGAGGTTTACTTGAGTCACTGTCCACTTTCTGGGCTTTGCCTCCTATCTGTTTGTTCTGTTGCTGTTCAGAGAAGAACCGTTGCGTGGACTGAAGAACCTCTGCTCTCTGCTTTGCCTTAAAAAATGAGAAACAACAACTGAAAATGCTGCAGTATAACCAAAGCCTGTTAATCAATCTCAGTTCAAATTTTTTTACCAATCACAAATCAGTTTTCCCCATGTTGGTTTGGCCCCAAAGTACCTCATTGATCTGTCAGCTTTTAATGGATAGATTTCTTCCTATTTTTGAAAACATTCCATGTGATTAAAAAAAAAAAAAAAAACCAAAAAAAAAAAAAAAACCAACTGAAAAGAATAGGACCACCTCCCACCATCTTTCCAAAGTTTGCCCTTGTAAAAAAAATAATAAAATATAAATTGCTGTTGGTTTATATCTTTTCTGGAAGAAAACTTATTGATATCAAATTTTATTTAGGGAGCCTGCTTGCAAATTTGAAAACATATAAATTTAATACTTAAAACTTCTATTTATCAATATGTGGTCTACAATAAAATGAAAAGGAAGCACTTATATTGTGGCATTACCAACACCTAGGACCAAATGTCTTGTGGCTGAGTCCTCTTCCCACAGCTCTCTTCTGCAGGGGAAGAGCATCAGAAATTAGTAACTACAACTTCACTTGATCACTAAGTTCTGATAGCTCCTACCACATTCTGAGCTGGTAAAATAATTTCCTAGTTTTATTGACGCTGTGCCCCCAAAGAATATACTTACGTCAATCTGTAAATTATATCACCATAACATACACAATTAAGACTAAAAGTTTCTACACCTCTTGCATATAACAAAAGCTCTTCATGTTCCACAGGTAACCTGTACTATTTAAAGATCTGAAGCAATTTCATGACATCTGTATCCTTTTCCACCCCATTATTAAGCTCTAATGTCATTTCCAACATGCGGATGTAGGAAAATCAAGTGGCAAGGAGGCAACAGAACTGGAAACCAAGGCCAAATGGTTTCCAAAGATTTCTACACATATAGTATTTTTAATAGTTATGAATGGATGGAAATCCTAGGTACGCAGCCTTAATAAAAGTAGATAACATTCAACAAGTGTTTCACTGCAGGGCAATCTTTAAATCTGATTATTTAGGATCACAAACAAGGGACATCAACCCAGAAAGAAACTTTACTGAATCAACGGAATTTTCTAACAGGATTGTCCTAAACATGTTTCTAATTCAGAATAAAGCGTGACTATGGACATTTCCCATTTGAGAGCAGTAAGCTTTTCTTTGTTCTCATCTTGCCTGATATATATAGTGACAAAATTGGCAAAAGTACTAAGACTTCAAAAGTCAAGTCTAAGTAAATATAGAAACAGAAATAAATTATTCAGCTAGCTGTACTGGCAGACAGGTTAAGTTTATGCTGCAAGAACTGTCCCCACACAGACTCTTCAAGGCACCCTTCTGCGTTTAGCAAACCTCATGTTTATCAGTGCCTTTTATTATGAAGGATCCCAAAGTGCTTTTTGAGTTCTTCATTTACAACTACACAATCAGTTGTGGAATACAGAAGCCTCAGATGGCAGGCAAAAAAAAAAGTTATGAAACCAGTTTGAGAAGAAAACTATACTTGGATGCTTGGATGACTCATGAAGGAAGAAAAATCAAGATAACATGCCTTACCCATTCCAGAGTTTTCACATAACAATGATTTTTATCTTGGGATGGGGGTGGAGGTGGGAAGGGAAGGAAAAAAAGAAAGAAAACGGGGAATCCTGTAATAATACATATTATTTATTTGCTCTTCCCAAAAAATGTAGCAGCTAAACTCAGATCTCAAATATTTATTCTATAAACAATTCATTTGGCCACAGAGTTTAAAATGTTAACTTCTTTGCTGACTAGAGTTGCAAAAACAAGAAACAAACAAAAAACAAAAATATAAAAAAGAAAAAGAAAAGTGTGTGTGTGTGGGGGGGGGGGTGGGGGGAGTAAGAAGAAAAAAAATTAAATTAAAAAAAGGAGGTGGGGATGAACAAAAGTAGTTAGTCTGGTTAAGTCTGCTAAGACAATGAATGCCTGGATATGCAGTTATGGGTCCAGAGGCATCTTAAGACATGGTTCAGAGACAGATCCGTGCTCTGTTGGCTGTTAACACTGTACTAACCTTCATGTCTTGTTCAGCCTTCAGCGCAGCCTGGGCCTGATTACCTCTGACTCCAGACAGTGATCCACAAGGACCCCTGGCTACATGTGGCAAACGAGCATGGCTCATGAGGCCTGTGGTCAGCGGAGGAGGCATCTGACTGGCCAGTGCCATTGGCGGCCTCTGAACGGGCGCTGGGAAGGTGTTAGTATGTGGGGCTCTTACCAATGGAGGGACCAGGTTAGGTTGAGAGAGAATCTGAGTGAAAAAAACAAAACATACAACATTGAACTGTTAAAAAAAAAAAAAGCCAACTAGACTAGGTTGGCTTATCCCAGAGTAAATCTGTGCCCATTCTGTCAGTGAAAGGAAGTGTATGGGTTTGTGCCATTCTATTACGGGACCAAGAAGAAACATTCTCCATGCTTGGAGACTCTAACAAAAATTAGGCAAAGCTTGCTATGGCACTTCAGTTGGTTCAAGCATTTCAGCTACAAATTCTGAAGGGGAAATAGAAAGGCTATTAAATAGGATATCTTTTAAAAAAGATATAACTGCAGAAAAGGCACATATACCAAATATAATCTGAAGATAAATGAAAATAGTACTAATCAACAAATATATGAGTTCTTATCAACTTTAGTTAGTCCTTCCATACGATTATCAAAGGGAAGAGAAGCCAACACGTTTACATATATATTAGAACAGCTTTTAGAATTTCTACATCAATTGCATATAGTTACCTTTAGAAAACAAAAACCAAACCCCCCTCCCCAACTTTAAAACTAGAAAACGTTAAGCACTGGGACCCTTCTCTGAAAAGTCAGCTTCTTCAAAAGATAAAAGGTTTGGGAGTGAAATAAGTTTTTAGAGCTGTGTGGGGAATCTTTTGACTATATTTCAATTGTCTGCTTTAGAACTATATGGTTACTACTTGTGTCTAGCTAAAAATTGTACAGAATATATTTGAATGTCATAAACTTACTAAAAACTTTCTAAACTGGTTATAATATGGCAGGATTACAAAATCAGAGAATTAGCCAGATTAGCAATCACTTGCAATTAAGTAATACTCATTTCTCATTTATATCTGCCCACCTGGGGTGCAAACTGTGTAGGAAATGGTTGTGTCATTCTCACAGTGGCAGGGGCTGACTGGAACTGCTTCTGATAGACAATGCTGTTCATTTTGCTGGACTGGCTGTTCGGACTTGTGGAAGTAGCCCTTGGAAAGAAGCCATCACTGGTCAGTAACAGTAGTGCCACAAAAGTAATGCTGTTAGATTTTTAGAGACATTGTTTTTGGTAGATTCATCATACTTGGTAGTTGATGAAAATTTACTGGAGTTACCAAACATTATGCTGGGAATGAAAGTGCAGATGTGGGAAAGCATACTAGCTTGATTTTCCCAGGGTTAAAATTCTTTCCCCTCGAAAATATAGTATAACAAATACATTCCTTATTATAATTAAGCTTAAATAATAGCTTAACATTGAGGGTAAAACCATGAGAATGTCTTTTGCTTATATTAAGTAACTAACAGAAACAAGGTACCCAGCTATTTGGAAATTCTGTAAGCAAATTTAAATGCCCATTTTACCTGAAAGGACTAGATGTTGGTGTGGTGCTTCTGCCACTGATTGGAGGAGTGCCTGGTTTTATATCAATGCCACTTCCAAAGGCTTTTAGTTCCATTTCAGACATCTGAGGAAGAGCATAAAGTAAACTTAACATTTTTGCAATTCCATAAATTAAAGTGCTGTGTTTAGTATTTTATCTATGATAATTTCATCTGGCACAGAGCAAAGAACCTTAGAACAAGATTTTATGATTTCTTTGTTATCAGGTAAAAACAGAGGGGCCTAAACACATTAATAGTGAGTAGATTAAAAAATAAGTATACTGAGTCTGATATTTTTTGGGGAGTGGAAGAAGCTGATGGACTTGATTCTTATCGACTACACAGATACATAAATCTAAACTCATGGCCTTAAATTCTCAAAGAAACTACATACGTTTCTCTTCACTTACCTTTCCTGTGGTTGCGATCATGCTATGCTGTGTTCCAGCGGGGATCAACCCCCTGAAAGGCTGGCTTACTTGGGCAGTACGACTCATGCTCTGGGCCTGTGCTTGTGGGGCAGTATGCTGTAATGGGGGCTGAAGAGTCTGAGGCAGAGCAATTAAAGGCTGCCCCGTAGATCCAAAATTAGGCAAAGAAAGCTGGGATGCTGGCAAAGGTACTGTAACCTAGAAAATAAGCAAACAGAAACTGCAGCAATTTGCTTAATCTATTGTACAAATATCTCTTTAACTATATACATGACTCTTCAAATACTTCTGAGTAAGATTTTAAACAGAATACTTCAATCTATTAATATATTTCACAAGTAAATATCTTGATTAGTGACTACTTCCATTATTTTATTAAATGTGCAACAATAAAACAGATTAGCAGCAGTATGAAATAATTATGACTGTCTTTGAATTAATCCACAGTATGTCTTAATAACCCCAGAATACAATAAAATCATGAACATACACTTTAAGAAAGTAGTTACAACTTTCATTTTTACAATAAATGTTTTTTATATTGTTTTACGGTGTGGTCAAAATGAGCTTTGACCAAAAAAAAAAAAAAAACCCTTTCTGTTGTCATACGGTATTTAATTTGAATGTCAATATGGTGATATTTTCTTAATTTTCATCCCCTAAAATACCCACCAAAAATAGCTATGAGAAAATGACTAATGGCTTGCCTCTCTCCTCCAGCCCTCCACCAACCTTTTTAAAGAGTAAGCCAATTTATGAGATTGTCAGGACACAGTTTCATAAAAATATATATTTCATTGAAAATTATTATTACATTCACATACTTCAGAAATGTTTTTGTTATTTTTACCCTATCATACTCTGCTGCACAGTCCTATGTATTATATTAACCAGTGTGGGTGGTCTTTAGGGTCTTCCTTCACCTCTAGCATGAATGGGTAAAGCATTTACCACACTTACATGTAACTGCATGTCCTGGACAATGGTTTTCAAATCTTTAGATTTGAAACAAAAGGTGGAATCTTTTGCTAAAATAATTGATTATATAAAAATCCATTTTAGGGACTTCTCTGGTGAACCAGTGGCTAAGACTCCACGGAACTGAGGCTAAGTTCCCAATGCAGGGGGCCTAGGTTTGACACCTGGTCAGGAAACTAGATCTCACATGCCAAACTACTGATCTTGCATGCCACAATAAAGACCTTGTGTGCCGCAACTGATACGAAATAAATATTTATTAATAAATAAATTTTAAAAAGTCCCCTTTAAAAAGAGGTATTATCTAGGGTGAAACAGATCACCAGTCCAGGCTGGATGCATGAGACAAGTGCTCGGGCCTAGTGCACTGGGAAGACCCAGAGGAATCAGGTGGAGAGGGAGGTGGGAGGGGGGATCGGGATGGGGAATACTTGTAAATCCATGACTGATTCATGTCAATGTATGACAAAAACCACTACAATACTGTAAAGTAATTAGTCTCCAACTAATAAAAATAAATGGGAAAAAAAAAAGAGGTAAAGAGCATTACTGATTTTATGGGAAGTGGGGGTGGGAAGAGGGGTGGTGTAAGACTGAAACATGTCCCACTACCAGTGGACCCCAGAGAATTCCTAAATTCCTCAGAAAAAAAGCCTGAGGCCAGTGCACCATCTCCCCATCTTGGTTCTATTTAAATCCCCCAACAACAACAAAAGCAACAGCAACAACAATAATAATAAAGAAAATTGAGGAAATTTACCATGCCATAGTTTACCTGCTGGAGAGCACTTGGTGACTGGGCAGTGTTATAAAAATTTGTCTGACCAGGCTGTTGTACTTGTCCAGAATAAAGATTTGAAGCCTGGGTAAGATTCGCTCTAGCCTAGAAAATATTTTGTAAGAAGTAAGATTGAAATACTTTCCAATTCAGGTATCAAAGGTTATGACTTCAAAGTAATCTCAAAGAATCTTAGCATTAGACAGAAAGGAAGATCTTGTTTTTTTTCACTGTGTCTTTTAACACTTTTCTTTTTCTTTCAAAACTTTTTCTTAAATAATTTGCTGAACAGGAATACAAAAACAGTGCATGAATCTAGCTCTTGCCTTACCTGGAGAAGATGAGTATCGATCAGTTGAGAACCTCCTAGTCCTGATGCCTGACCCAGCTGATGTTCATACAATATGGGAATAGGTTGAGTATTTGAAGTTTGTTGGAAGGCAAGACCTGACTGTGCTTTAGCAAGTTCCTGGTGTTGGACAGCTGGAAAGTTGTGGATGGCAGTACCAGAAAGGACCATAGATGGCTGGGACAGACTGCTTTGCATAAAGGCTGGCTGAGATCTACAGAAGTATTAAAGAGAAAAGGCATGTTTTAATCTGGACTTTTAAGAATGAGTATCTCAAATGACCAAATACTCTACTTAGCATAACTAAAGAGGCAGAGAATACAGACTGTCTAAAGCACTTGTTTCAAGATTTATTGAGCCCTATATACAGTGAAGCTCCACACGTTAAACTTCTGGGAAAAGGTTTATTATTACTCTTGTTGAGAAAATGCTAAGATTTTTTTCTCTTTAACAATGGGAATAATTCTATTTTCCTGTGTTCATTAGCAAGCTCAGAACCAAATCTGTTGTTTTTCTCTTTGATATTACCAGTCTATTCGAATTTATAGCACCAACAGCTCTGATTTTTAATATCTGTACTTCATTACAGATAATATATACATAGTATACATATATAAACATATAGTACACATATTTCAAGACCTCTATGGAATAAAGCAGAGTAGTAGTTAACAATAGGAGGACCCACAAAATTCTGTTTTGTTAACTGAAGCATAACGGACTCATAACTAGTTTCAGGTGTACAATGTAATGATTTGGTGTTGGCATACATATGCAAAATAATCACCACAATGTGTCTAGTTAACATCAGTCACTATACATAGTTACACATTTTTTTTTCTTATGATGAGAGACTTTTTAAGATCTCTTAGCAATGTTCAAATATTCAAAACAGTATTACCCTTAAAGGGTATAAGACTCCCTTATAAAATAAATCATGGCGATGTAATGTGCAACATGGTGACTATAGTTAATAATACTGTATCGCATATTTGAAGGGTTTTTAAAAACATACAATGCTGAAATCTAACCCCAGACTACCCTATTATTTCTGGGATGGAGGCAGGAACAAAACCCACTAAGCAGGAACATCTTTCTAAGGACGCAATTAATTTTTACATCTACTTGTAATGCTTCAAACATAAAATGTGAAAACGTCAGGATACAGTTAAAACTACCCCATCCTGGCAGAAATTAATTCCAACGATTCCTTGTTAATAAATACTATGTTAATTAGGTTCAGAACATGAAACAGCAGAATGACGTGGAAGGGCTACAAACAACTACTTTCAAAGTTGAAACTGGTGCCTTCCAGGTAGCCATTTGTCACAATTACATATACATTTACACACACACATACACATACGCACTACATATATATACTTAAAAAGTTCATCTTCTAAGGCAATTGTTAAAATGAGAGTTACAAATACAGAATGTCAGTGCATTGCAAATCCATCTCCCATGACTACTGAAGACATTACTAATTACTGAAACTGTTTAACATAGTTCAAAGGTAGCGAACTTTTCAACATTGTTTCAAACAGCCAATTAAAAGGAGATTGGTTTTGATATTAAATCTATTTGCTATTTCTAAATCCACTAAAGCGTTTAATAAACACGTGTTTTCTGGATGTTTGCGCTTGTGGAGTCCGGGATTTTTGTCGCTGCTGTTTTGAGTGCAGTCTTAACCGCTGGAAGTCCCTCTGCTCAACTTTCAAGTTTTACTATAAATTTCAATAAAATCTCAAATTTAACAACATGAGAGACTGCCTATAGTTAGGGTAAATAATTTTACTTGTACTGAGAATTTTTTGGAATAACCAAACTAAATGACAAGAGTAATACCAGAATTATATAATTAGTATTAATTATACAGATGTACTCAATGCTACTGAATAATCTTTAATAAAAAACAAAAGCGAGAGCCACATTTTTTAAGTTTACTAATAATTCTGCTCCTTTGAGAAAGTGTGACTAGCTGAGACCACCTTCTTTAGGAATGAAATGTGATCTGTAGAAATGAGCTGTATCAATTGATGCCAATTTTAATCTATAAAGTATGGAAAGTCTACCTGAATCACTTAAAAGGCAAATCTCTAAAAGGAAATGCCTAATTTTGCAAGCCTATACACTAAATGTCCTGAAAGGGATTTCTTTTCCTTTTTGATGGTTCAGAGCCATTACCATGAGTACTGATGACAGGTGTACCATGATGATGAATGAGTTATGCCATGATCACTGCTATCATTCAACTCTTACCCCACCCTGCCAGTCTCATTAAGTTGGAGATGAGAGACACCTGGGTTAAATCCAGGACCTGCCACTTATTTGTACTGTAACATTAGGATAAAAACAAAACAAAACCAACAACCTCTTCAAATGTCAAATGGGGATGACTTAATCTACTTTATCTGGTTTTGGGAAAACTAAGTTAGTATATGTCAAGGGCTGAGTAATATATATAAAGTTCGATAAAGATCAGTTTTTATTATTTGCTTAATTTCAAAGATAACAGGATGAACCTTTAAAAAGAATGATTTCTTCTATACTATATTCATCACGACTACTTCTGCTTCCTGTTTTAAACACTTTACTTCTCTTGCTTTTATTACACTCCATCCTGGCCTCTGTCTCCTTACACACTGCTATCATCTGCTGTACCTAAGCTCTTACACACAGCAAGTCTGATTTACAGTTGTCAGCAGCGAGGTGGCACTTACACCGTTAGGTCCTTAAGTAGTTTTTCTCTGTGATTTCTAATTTTTATGGGGCTGATGTTAGCCTCTTCTTCAAGAAGCTTTGAAGCTTCACTTTGTTCAATAAAGTCTGAGAGAAATTACCAGAGGCTGAAGTTCATGACATACATGCAACAAAATTATATAATGAAGTTTATAAGAAGGTCATCTTGCTTTTGGGGGGAAGAAGGGGACAGACAGGATATGGCAAGAAGGTCCAGCAATTACATTGTTTCCAACATCATCACAAACATAATTTTAAAGCTTTACCTGTATGGCTGAAGTGAAGAACTGAATAGTTCCTGAGCCTGGGAAACAGCAGGCCCAGCACCCAAACTCAGCTGGGCCTGATGCTGTCCTTGTAGTGGGGCATAAATAGGGATTGGGATCTGCTGAACTGAAGTTGGCTGCAATGCAATGTAAAAACAGTATGTGAACACCATATACACAAGCGACACACTTGGAAAATAAAAATGTGAGACATAAAACAAAACATTAATGCTACATATCACTTCCTTTTGAAAACAAAACAAAATGTAAATATCTAAAATTCCTTTCCAATCCATTACTAGTTCTAAACTGAACCCCCAAATACTATTACACCATAAACATGATTGGGTGAAAGAAGGCTGTGATATTTACCTGAGAGAGACCCGGTTGGAAGCCTTGTTGCTGAGCCAAGGATGGTGGAGCCAGTCGTGCATGTTGGGTATTGAATAGATGACTTGTGTCCATGTAGAAAGCTGGGATCTGAGCTACAGATTAGCAGGAAAAACAAGAAGCAATGAGTGTCTCACCTTCAGAATCTTCCAAACAGTAACCCCAAACCAAACTTTAAAGCAGACTTCATATTAAGTGAGCCTTCTGAAAATTCATATAGCTAAGGAAAAACTAGAAATGTGAAAAGATGCAAAAGGAAAAAGATGCAACACTTCTACCTGACAGGTATATGCAAATTAAAACAATGACACTCTCGTACTTGTGGAAGGTAGGAAAAAAACACTCATATACTGCCACTGGGGTATAAACTAGCAAAATTTTATATAATCCACAAAAATTAAAAATGAACCAGCAAATCCACTCTAATTTTAAATCTACCAATTAGAACTTAGCAAAATATTTCAAAAGAATTATGCCAATTTATACGCTCCTTGGAAGAAAGCTATGACCAACCTAGATGCGTATTAAAAGGCAGAGACATTACTTTGCTGACAAAGGTTCGTCTAGTCAAAGCTATGGTTTTTTTTAGTAGTCATGTATGGATGTGAGAGTTGGATCATAAAGAAAGCTGAGCACCGAAGAATTGATGCTTTTGAACTGTGGAGAAGACTCTTGAGAGTCCCTTGGACTGCAAGAGATCCAACCAGTCAATCCTCAAGGAAGTCAGTCCTGAATATTCATTGGAAGGACTGCTGCTGAAGCTGAAATTCCAATACTTGGGCCACCTAATGCCAAGAACCAACTCACTGGAAAAGACCCTGATGCTGGGAAAGACTGAAGGCAGGAGAAAGGGACGACAGAGGATGAGATGGTTGGATGGCATCACTGACTCAATGGACATGAGTCTGAGCAATCTCCAGGAGCTGGTGATCGACAGGGAAGCCTGGCGTGCTGCAGTCCATGGGGTCGCAAAGAGTAGGACATGACTGAGTGACTGGACTGAACCAACTAGAATTTGGCAAAATATTTCAAAAGAATTATGCCAATTTATATGCTCAATAGCAATGTGCTTTAACAGCCTAATAATTGAAAGAATTTGGTATAGATTCTTAACAGATTTCTTCTCCATGTTGATACTCACTGCTTTGCGTTATGTTGTTTTTATATAACAGTATGTTTGGGAGAACTTTCCATGTTGCTTTCATTATCATTATAAACAGTCCTGCAATGAATGAACACCCTCATACATATATCTCTGATTAACAAGTAGGTTTATCTATATGGTAAGACTCCACGCTGGCTTCCCTGGTGGGCTCAGTGGTAAAGAAACCACCTGCCAAAGCAGGAGACTCGGGTTTGATCCCTGGTCTGGGAAGACCCCACATGCTGCAGAGCAGCTAAGCCTCTGTGTGCCACAACTACTGAGCCCAAGTGCCTAGAGCCTGTGCTCTGCAACAAAGGAAGGCATTGCAATGAGAAGCCTTCAAACCACAGACAGTGATGATGAACACAAAAAACATTCTGAGAGTGATGATGAACACACAAAACATTCTGAGATACTTTCCTAAAAGAATTATGCCAACTTAAACGCTCACTGGCAATGTGCTTTATTAAAGCCTAGGAAAATACCTAGGAAAAATACCTATGGATCCTTACAGATACTGGGTATTAAATATGCTAAGTATTATCAATCATCCTAGTATTTCCCAAATAGAAAGACAAAAAAGAGCCTCACTGTCCTTTATTCTGAACTTAAATCATGAGTGAGCCTGAATATTTTTCATTTATTTACAATTTAACTCTGCTTAACGTGTTCGTTTCTAAGGCAAACCATTCAGTATCACGGTAATGCAAGTTTATGCCCCAACCAGTAAGGCTGAAGAAGCTGAATGGTTCTATGAAGACCTACAAGACCTTCTAGAACTAACACCCCAAAAAATATATCCTTTTCACTATAGGGGACTGGAATGCAAAAGTAGGAAGTCAAGAAACACCTGGAATAACAGGGAAATTTGGCCTTGGAGTACAGAAAGAAGCAGGGCAAAGGCTAATAGAGTTTTGCCAAAAGAATGCACTGGTCAGCTCCGCTTCTGGTGGCAGGGTCTGGGGAAGGGGTGGCAGGCACCATGTCGGGCCGCGAAGGTTGCAAGAAAAGGCCCTGAAGCAGCCCAAGAAGCAAGTCAAGGAGATGGATGAGGAAGATAAGTCATTCAAGCAGAAGCAGAAAGAGGAGCAGAAGAAACTTGAGGAGCTAAAAGCAAAGGCCGTGGGGAAAGGCCCCCTGGCCACTGGTGGAATTAAGAAATCTGGCAAAAAGCAAGCTGTTCCTTGTGCCTGAGGCAATGATGACCCTTAGTTCCATTCCTGTTAAAACACCTGGATTCCCTGCCATGATATCTGATGCTGCCTATAGCTAAAATGAAGTGTTGTCTTGGAACCTATCGTACATTTAAGAATAAACTTCTGTAAAAAAAAAAAAAAAAAGAAAGAAAAAAAAGAACGCACTGGTCATAGCAAACACCCTCTTCCAACAACACAAGAGAAGACTCCACATGTGGACATCACCAGATGGCCAACACCGAATCAGGTTGATTAGACTCTTTGCAGCCAAAGACAGAGAAGCTCTATACAGTCAGCAAAAACGAGACCGGAAGCTGACTGTGGCTCAGATCATGAACTCCTCATTGCCAAATTCAGATTTAAATTGAAGAAAAGTAGGGAAACCACTAGACCATTCAGGTATGACCTAAATCAAATCCCTTATGACTATACAGTGGAAGTTTCAAATAGATTTAAGGGACTAGAACTGATAAGAGTGCCTGATGAACTATGGACGGAGGTTCGTGACACTGTACAGGAGACAGGGATCAAGACATTCCGCAAGAAAAAGAAATGCAAAAAAGCAAAATAGCTATCTGAAGAGGCCTTACCAATAGCTGTGAAAAGAAGAGAAGTGAAATGCAAAGCAGAAAAGATATACCCATTTGAATGCAGAGTTTCAAAGAATAGCACAGAGAGATGAGAAAGCCTTCCTCAGCGATCAGTGCAAAGAAATAAGAGGAAAAATATAGAATGGGAAAGACTAGACATCTCTTCAAGAAAATTAGAGATACCAAGGGAACATTTCATGCAAAGATGGGCTCAATAAAGGACAGAAACGGCATGGACCTAACAGAAGCAGAAGATATTAAGAAGTGGCAAGAATACACAGAAGAACTGTACAAAAAAGATCTTCATGACCCAGATAACCATGATGTTGTGATCACTCACCTAGAGGCAGACATCCTGGAATGTGAAGTCAAGTGGGCCTTAGGAAGCATCACTATGAACAAAGCTAGAAGAGGTGATGGAATTCCAATTGAGCTATTTCAAATCCTAAAAGATGCTGCTGTGGAAGTGCTGCACTCAATATGCCAGCAAATTTGGAAAACTCAGCAGTGGCCACAGGACTGGAAAAGGGCAGTTTTCATTCCAATCCCAAAGAAAGGCAATATCAAAGAATGCTTAAACTACTGCACAATTGCATTCATCTCACATGCTAGTAAGGTAATGCTTAAAATTCTCCAAGCTAGGCTTTAGCAATACGTGAACCATGAACTTCCAGATGTTCAAGCTGGTTTTAGAAAAGGCAGAGGAACCAGAGATCAAATTGCCAGCATCTGCTGGATCATCGAAAAAGCAAGAGAGTTCCAGAAAAACATCTATTTCTGCTTTATTGGCTATGCCAAAGCATTTGACTGTGTAGATCACAATAAACTGTGGAAAATTCTTAAAGAGATGGGAATACCAAACCACTGGACCTGCCTCTTGAGAAACCTGTATGGAGGTCAGGAAGCAACAGTTAGAACTGGACATGGAACAACAGACTGGTTCCAAATAGGAAAAGGAGTATGTCAAGGCTTTATATTGTCACTCTGCTTATTTAACTTATATGCAGAATACATCATGAGAAAGGCTGGGCTGGATGAAGCACAAGCTGGAATCAAGATTGCTGGCAGAAATATCAATAACCTCAGATATGCAGATGACACCACCCTTATGGCAGAAAGTGAAGAGGAAGTAAAGAGCCTCTTGATGAAAGTGAAAGAGGAGAGTGAAAAAATTGGTCTAAAGCTCAACGTTCAGAAAACTAAGATCAAGGCATCTGGTCCCATCACTTCATGGCAAATAGATGGGGAAACAGTGGAAACAGTAGCTGACTTTATTTTTGGGGGCTCCAAAATCACTGCAGATGGTGACTGCAGCCATGAAATTAAAAGACGCTTACTCCTTGGAAGAAAAGTTATGACCAACCTAGACAGCATATTAAAAAGCAGAGACATTACTTTGTCAACAAAGGTCTGTCTAGTCAAGGCTATGGTTTCTCCAGTAGTCAGGTATGGATGTGAGAGCTGGACTATAAAGAAAGCTTAGTGCCGAAGAATTGATGCTTTTGAACTGTGGTGTTGGAGAAGACTCTTGAGAGTCCCTTGGACTTCAAGGAGATCCAACTAGTCCATCCTAAAAGAGATCAGTCCTGGCTGTTCATTGGAAGGACTGATGTTGAAGCTGAAACTCCAATACTTTGGCCACCTGATGCGAAGAGCTGACTCATTTGAAAAGACCCTGATGCTGGCAAAGACTGAGGGCAGGAGGAGAAAGGGACGACAAAGGATGACATGGTTGGATGGCATCACCGACTCAATGGACATGAGTTTGGGTAAACTCCAGGAGTTAGTGATGGACACGAAGGCCTGGCGTGCTGTAGTCCATGGGGTCACAGAGTCAGCACAACTGAGCTCCTGAACTGAATGTTGTGGAATTTAGTAGGATGTTACCCCTCCTAATATATAAATTTCTTTCTTTGTTGTTCTTAGGTCAGATAACAAACTTTGGTTCTCTGTAGAGGGTTGGTTCCAGGATACCACCCTCACTGTCCCTGGCCCAGATACCAAAATCTGCAAATGCTCAAGTCTCTTATGTAAAATTGGGTACATTGTTTGCATATAACCCAAGCATATCCTTTCATATACTTTAAATCTCTAGGTTACTTATAATACCTAATACAATGTAAACACTACATAAATAGTTATCCATACGCAGACAATACAAGCTTTGTTTTTTGGAAATTTGTGAAATTTTTTTCAAATGCTTTCAATCCATAGCTGATTATATCTGCAGACTTGGAATCCACGGGTACACTAATTTGTCTTCTATCTATGTAACATATGTATAAGATAGAACTGTCACAAGCCCCTGAAGATTTACCAAAGAGAGACAGCATTCAATTCTATAAGCAAACAAATTTGCAAAGCAAATAAAAAAAAAACACAAACTTGAAAAGGGAAAGAGAAAAAGCAGAAGCATTAAAACATCTTCATTTTCTAAATTCCTTATATTCAAATCTTAAAAATCTTACCTGCTGCAGACTGAGACACATAGACCTGTGGACTCTGTTGTTGCTGAGCAATAAGGGAAGGCATACAGCTTAACTGTGAAAAATGACTTGCAGAAGGCAGGCTGCTTGTTTGTAATTGTTGGGGTTTCACTTTACAGATATTAGGAGGGTCTGATGTGGTTGTAGATTTTGTACTCAAAGAAGAAGTAGTATATGTACCAGCTCCTACATTGGGGAGAGGGATAAAATGAGAGAAGTGTAATATATTTAAGTAAATTCAAGCAAATTCAGGTAAATTCATCAATTGGAAACTGGAAAATTAATATTTATGCCGAGTAAGTACTTATTATGTACTTATATACTGCATCTCAGACCAAAAGTGGATATGAAGTGGCTTATAATAGGAAGAAACAATTATCAGATGCAACAGGACTACAAAATCTGGAGAAAGATAAATAGAAAATTTAAATATAAACTCATAAAACAAGAAGGCTGAGAGTCTATAACATTGTCATAGCTTAGTGTCAAATTAATACATAGTTTTCAATCATCACAAAGGATAATCAAGAATTTATTCATTTACGGTGAGACATAAATACAAGCACATAAATGGGCCTTGACAGACCACAACTGCTCCCCAAATGTCACAGAAACTTAAGGTTAGATTTTTTTCCTCTTTGTGGCAAAATACCTTAAGGAGCTTTAGAATGTCAAATAGATATTTGAACATCTATTAAAGGCTAGGCATAAACATAAGAAACACAGGAAAAAGTGCTGTACCTTAAGAATAATTATTACTAACGTAATATAAAAATTTAATGTAAACTGCTCCTAGAAAGACACACAAACTTAAGACTATTCTCTCCTTGTATTTAGTAATACTTTAAAAACAAAACTATTAATAATACTACAGTAAATAACAATACAGGTATTTGACTCAAAAGTCAGATGTAATAGTTATTATTATTTTCAGACATCAAATGATGTTCTAAGAGAGGACTAAGATTGAGGTATCTCTTTTCTTCCATTTGGATGACCAGGCAAGAAGGTCCTTGTTAAAAACTTATCCTAGTTGAGGGAAATGTAGGGAAACTAGCCCCAAGGAAAGGAAGTAGTTGGGTTCCAAAGAAAAAAGCAGAAAGTTTCTCAATCTCTTTATTTCTTAATCTTCCTACCGTACTCTCCTCCTGGTTCCTTTACAGCATCATTCCCTATCCCCAAGCAGTCTGGGGCCTAAGCTGTTAATATTTATATAATGAAGATGTCTTGCAAATGGGTCGTGGAAGAAGTACAGTTGGAATACTGTCTTTGATGTGAACCTCTGGGTTTGTCTTAATACATATGTCTGATTCCAGATAATATCAAATGACTGTAGTACAACCTGAAGTATAGTCCTTTTGGTGCTTAAAACTAGCACAGCAACTGGAATACTGAAAATCATTACTGCCATCACTAAATGAAAACTAGTCAGAGAAAGTAAATTCTGTGCTGTATACATTTTACATGTGTTGGAAAAGGACTTTCCCACTGTTTCGGAAATATAGACAGTATTAGGAAAGCTTAAAATGAAACTTCTATTTTCAGAAGAAACATGGTTATGCATATTGTAAAAGGCTGTACCTTCATAGAGTCAAATACTTCATCTCTGGTTCTTTAAGAATGATAAAGCCCCATATGAGATAAAGGATTACACACTAGTGAAACATTTAAGAAAAACAGCTTCTAACTTGGGGTGCTGACAGACTCTCCTTAAAAACAACATAACCCAAAACACCAAAGCCAATGGATATCATTTATTCAAATAACAGACTGGGAAGTCTCTACCCCGAACTCTTCCCCAGAAAATATGTCAAATCAATAGACTCACGCCAAGAGCTCCTTCAAATTAGATACAGATCACAGAAAACTTAAAGGCTTTGTGATTCTGTGTTATTTCTGAATGGGTCTAATTAGCTGTATGAGTTAAATAATAAAAATCAAAAGGTAAAATTTATTAAAAAAATTTAGAGGAAGAAGACAGGAAATTTCCCACCAATTACTTCTAGGTATCTGTATTGACAATTGGGGTGGGAAGAAAAGATTAATTGAAGTACTTTAGTAAGCCATCCTTAAATATTTACCAAACTAAAATTGGGATAGGGTAAAGAGAGGGGAAGAAGGCAAACTGGTAAGTTTATAAAAGAGCTGATAATTATTTCATGTACAATCTTACATCTTTTATAAATATATTTTTGGGGAGAGTAAATAGGAAAAGATCTTAAAGAAATTTTAAATAACTTAAGATAGTTAAAGAAAAGGTACACAAGGATTTCTACCTGATAGTGAAGTTGTGGGAGTGACTGAAGCAACAGGAATCTGAGGCATCGATGCACTTGAGAACGAATTGTAATTAGCAGTGCTTGGTCCACTGGCACTACTGCTGACACCACTTGCAATTGGAGGTGCTGTGGAAGTTACCGGGGATCCTTTTTCCCTTACATTTGGAGAATTCTCCCACGCCTTGCGAGCAGACTCCATCTGGAACAAAAAGAACATTTTTTAAAGCCAAAAAAAAAAAAAAAAAAAAAATCACTATCCTAACACAGAACTAATACACATACATAAACAAATAAATATACACAAGTGTATTCCAAATACAATCTTTCAGATTAGGACCACAAGGCTTTTAAACCTTTCACTTTCTCTCCGCTCTTTTACTCAAACTGCAATGGGTTTTAATTCTGTCTCTATAGAGTTTGTTAAAGGCTCTGGCAAATAGGTCAGTGAAACAGAGAGACAGCTTTAATCATCTAAATATGAGTCCCTATTCCTACCAGTGAATAAGGAAACAGAAATACCATGTCCTTTTGAACTGATTTAAGGATTCTAGTAAGCAAGACACTAAAGGTCCTCCATTAAATATCCATTCTCTCCAATCTTTCTTTTTAAGTCTTTAAGCCAACATTTCTTGAGGCAAGTGAGATGTATCTTCTGTTTGGCTATTTTATGTTCACAGTGTTTTATTTTTATTTATTTATTTTATTTTTTTTTATTTTATTTTATTAGTTGGAGGCCAATTACTTCACAACATTTCAGTGGGTTTTGTCATACATTGACACGAATCAGCCATATAGTTACACGTATTCCCCATCCCTCCCCCCTCCCACCTCCCTCTCCACCGGACTCCTCTGGGTCCTCCCAGTGCACCAGGCCCGAGCACTCGTCTCATGCATCTCACCTGGGCTAGTGTTAGGGTTTAGGGTTAGGGTTAGGTTCACAGTTTTAAAGGCAATGTAACCAGGCAGGCTTTAGGCTTGGTTACAGTAGAAATATTTCTTGCTTCATGTCCAGACCCCATTAAGCATTTCAGGTTCTTACTGCCACCATTTGTATTTGTAGGTGCTGATTTTACCTGTAGTCTTAGTTTCTTAAAAAGTAGAAATGGGTCTTATTTAATCTATTTAGAGCTGTTCAACAGACATAAATGTAAGCCATATGTAATTTTATATTTTCCAGTTGCCACACTTTAAAAAATAAAGAGGTAAAACTAATTCTGGTAACATATGCCATTCAACCCAATATATCTACAATAATAATTAAAACCTATAATCAATATAAAAATTGAGATGTTTTAATTTAAAAAGTAACATTTCAAATCCAGTATCTATTTGCTTTTACACTTACAGCACACACCTCATCTTGGATTAGCCACATTCAAGTGCTCAGTAACTACATGTGGTGTGTGGATAATGAATTGGAGAGCAAAGATGTAGATTCTCAACTATCCTGAGGCTCCTTGAACAGGAAAGGAACAGATAACAGAAATTTTGAAGTTTTTTGTTCTACTAGTCAAAATATTGAGTGGGAAGGAAAAATCCAAGATAATCTACAAAATTCAGCAGCAATGACTTACATGTGTATATGTATACTATGTGTTAGTTGTATCCAACTCTTTGCAACCGAATAGACTGTAGCCCACCAGGCTCATCTGTCCGTGGGATTTTCCAGGTAAGAATACTGGAGTGGATTGCCATTTCCTTCTCCAGGGGATCTTTCTCAACCAGGGATTGAACCTGGGTCTCCCATATTGCAGGCAAATTCTTTACCATCTGAGCCACCAGGTAAGCCCCATGAGAACATTTTTTACAAATAAGATTTTAAAATACCACTGTTGGGAAGTTTGTAGGTCCCTGAAGTATCAACTTTATAAAAAATTCAACCTGATTTTAACTTTAATAATTTGAGAAATATTACATATCTCCCTACTTCCCTATTAAAACACACACTATATACAATTTAACCTTGATGGCTAATATCATTACTACAAATTCAAATTATAAGACACTTTTAGGTTTGCTTCTTTCCTTTTCCTCACAGTCACCTTGGTGATTTCAAATGTGCTTTATTTTAAAATGGAAGTCTTAAGAGGGTAAGAAACAAAAGTAAAAAATCCCCACATACTACCACTTAAGAAGTCCAACAAAATGCAATTTGCGAGTATTGAGATTTTATGATTTAGAGCAATTTTAAAGACTACAATGCCTTTTATAACCAGTTTTGTCATATTGGAAATAAATTATAGCTTACCAATTTTACATGATATTTAAGCCATACACATTGGTTTCATTTCTTAAGCAGCAAGAAAATTTAGAATCTAATTTTAGAAATTCAAAGAACCTAAAAAGTATAATTACTTAACTATATTCATTTTTCCTTTTGACAAATATACTGTCAGTAATACCCATAATATTAATAGAGATTTCCATACTTTATAAATCTCTCAAATAGAGGCATTAAAAAAAAAAGTAAACACAGATAATCAGCAAGGACCTACTGTACTGCACAGAGAACTTTACTCACTATTCTGTAATAACCTATAAGGGAAAAATACCTGAAAAATAATGTATATATGCATATGTAGAACTGAATCACTTCACTGTACATCTGAAACTAACAAAACATTATAAATCGACTATATTTCAGTATAAAATAAAATTACACTAAAAAAATAAAAATAAAGAAACTAGAAAAAGTCTTAAGCTAATACAATTTAAATTTAGTTTAATTCAACTGTATTTTTTGGGGGTATTAAAAACATCCAGTGAAAGGCAATGTGAAGAATCAACACCTAGCCTAAAGAATAACTAATGATATTATATTTGCTTATTTGAGACAGCAAATATAAAAGTATGAAACACAGGTTGAGAGTCATTCAAGGGGAAAAACAACAAAAAAGGCTGAGTATGAGGTTCAGTTCAGTTCAGTGGCTCAGTTGTGCCCGAATTTTGCGACTTCATGGACTGTAGCACACCAGGCCTCCCTATCCATCACCAACTCCTGGAGCCTACTCGAATTCATGTCCATCAAGTCAGTGATGCCATCCAACCATCTCATCCTCTGTTGTCCCCTTCTCCTCCTGCCTTCAATCTTTCCTAGCATCAGGTCTTTTCCAGTGAGTTGGTTCTTCACATCAGTTGGCCAAAGTACTGGAGTTTCAGCTTCAGTATCAGTCCTTCCAATGAATATTCAGGACTAATTTCCTTTAGGATGGACTGGTTGGATCTCCTTGCAGTCCAAGGGACTCTCAAGAGTCTTCTCCAACACCACAGTTCAAAAGCATCAATTCTTCAGCGCTCAACTTTCTTTATAGTCCAACTCTCACATCCATACATGACTACTGGAAAAACCACAGCTTTGACTTTGAGTAGGAGGAACTGGCAGTAAACAGTAAGGACTGGGTAAAGATGGAGATGATACAAAGCAGAATGGCTGTCTTGTAAAAATTTTGTCTCAAACTTATATTTAAGCAGCTTCTCAAAAAGAAGTTGGGGGTATAAAAAAAAGAAGTTGGTGGGGGTCAAGGGGACAAGTGGTCAGGAGGCTGGAGAATCAAACACCAAGAGTCTAGAAACAAACATTGACCACATTATAAAACAACTTAGTTACTTCCTCTCTTGACCATCATCAAAAAGATTCACTGGCAACCAGTGCAGCATCAGAAAGTTCTGCTATAATAGAGGATAAATACTGGCCCAGGTTATAAAACTATAAATACATAGCACCAAAGAGATAAATAAATGCAGTTAAAAATAATCCTCACTTAATTCCATATCTGTGCATCTGTTCTTTTTAACCACTGACTACTCTTGGGGTGAACAACTGATATAAAATACTCTCAAATAACTCAATTGTACAAGAGTATTAGTAACATGTAGCATAGCTCAAAATATTAAGTGTAATAGGAGATGAAAAAAAATAAGACAATTTCTTGACAACAAAAAGCATGTGTTGTGTAAAATCTCTTTTGGACTCTTATTCAAAAATTATCCAACAAAAATCAAATAAAAAATTACTTGTTTTAATCAATTACATCTTCAGAACTACCACTTTGCATTCATTCAATTCACACATGACTTACAGAAAGACAAAAAAACAGCATTCTTAACCATTACTGGTACTTATGATAAAAAAAAAAAAAAATTTAACACCAGGTTAGTTGCTTTCTGCACAACTAATGTTTCCAGTAACTATTACAGTCTCTAAGAGGAACCCAACACAAACCAAATATAAAATGCTCTCTTGTATTTTTAAGACAAAATTCACACGCATAGGCCTCATTTTAAATATGAAGATATCAAGCTACTACTATGTGGTGTTAAAAACTAAGGTGTAATTTGACATCACTCCATTCCCTCAGCTTAGTATTGCTGATTATTGCACAAAACTAGCAAGAATACTGAGAGTATTAACTTATGACCCCTTGCATGCAATAATCAAGGACCTTTAGAGATGGATGTTGTACATACCTTGAAGGTGAGGCTGAAAGTAGTGGGAGGAACTGAAGTTAGGCTGGAGCTCTGCTGTATAGTCTCCCTCTTAGGGAGGGGGAGGGTGTTGGGCAGGGGCACCTGAAAAGGTAGGCAACACATATCACAATCTAACTAAGTCTGCCACAAAAGCCCCATTAAAGATAATGCTCATGTCTTCTAAGGTTATTTTCACTACAGCCAACAGGAATATTTGACTGAAGTTACATTGCACTTATACTAATTGATAACTCCGGACATCTTAGATCAAACTTTTGAAAAGAAACACTATCTGCTTGTTTATACATCACTGACAGAAAAAGAATCTGTCACATATATAAGGTATAAACTTAGAAGCCATGCTCCTATATTTTAATTTATATACAAACACTTGGGGTATTTGTTGAAATGCAGATTCAGACTCACTTGGTCTGGGGAAGGCACAAAATTCTGCCTTTCAACAAGCTCCCAGGTGATGCTGATGCTGCTGGTCCCTGGACCATACATTGTAAAGCAAAGCTCTAGGGAATATAATTTCTACCGTTTACAGAACCCACAGGTTCCATATGAAGCATTTAACATGATAGAGTAAATATAATAAAGTCTCTTTACAGCAACCTAGTCAACTCATAACTAGATTCAAGAACAAAAGTAATGTTGGGAGGAAAGGATATAATTATCACCTCCACCTTGTTACACTAAACAAATTGTGATAGCAATACATAATTGTGGTAAGTACTGTTATTTAATAGAAACTTGAAGATATTGGAAACTTGCTACCTTTATCTCTTTTTTCCTTCTAATTCTCTGGATCTTAAGATTTTATTATGTACTATTACATGACTGATTTTGATGGTTCACTCAGTTTAAATAAAATGAAATGCTGGGGAGGGGTTTAAGATGATCACTTTGTGATACTATGGGTAATCTAACGGAGATTATTTGATAAATCTTTAAAATAGCTGTGCTATAATGATCAAAAAGACCACCTGCATTTAAATCTTCAAGATTTAAATTGGTTTGAATCATTCAAGATTCAAAACAACTGTAATATTAGGTACTACAACCAATAAATCAGTTAAGATCCTTAAAAAAAGTGTGTTAAACCTCAACAAGGGAAATAAGCTATCTTTCAGTTTAATTTTAATTTTTTAGACACACCAAGTGGCTTGTGGGAATCCTAGCTCCCTGACCAGAGATTAAACTCATGCACTCTAGAAGTGCAGAGTCCCAACCACTGGACTGTCAAGGATTTCCCCAGTTTAATTTTTAAAGAGACCACAGTTTTATGTATAAAATGGAACCCCTAGCTTAATGAATAAAAAAGGGACATTTCAAAAAGTCCTAAAAATTTCCCCATATAGAATGTTTGTTTTTAACACTATCTTAAGCTCAGAATCACCACCAAACTTGGCACAAATAAGCAACACTGTGAAATCATTTAAAACTGATGACTTTTTATAAATGCTCCCTGACCCAAACTGAGCTTGTTTTCAAATATATTCCGAATACACTGCTAAAAATCAAACAGACTATTTATTTATACACAAGATTGGGCATCTTCCCTTCAGTAGTCCTTTGTATACAAGTCACTATGTTAATCAGCCTTGCAGATCAGACGGAAACAATTAAAATGTTCATGAGGATATTTTCAATGAGTTTTAAGGGTTTTGAGATTAATGATCTTTCCTTCCATATTCATATTTCATAAATTAAATTTTTAGAAAAGGGTAGTTTGGCAGAAGGCATCATAATACTCTGCAAAAGGTAACATATTCTATATTTTTCTAAAATGAGAAAGACACCACAATTAAAATATAATTAAATCTTACTGATTCAATTTCAGTTATCATTACTTGATAATCCACATAGTGACAATAGGAATTAAACTGACTAAGCCCTTTTGCCCTTCCCCAGTATTCCATTGCTTACTACAGAAAGTTAAATAAACCTTTCCTCACAAAGTCAGGGGAAGAGGAAATTGGACAAATTATATTCATCAGCTCCAAAAGTGCTCTCCTATCACAAAGACAAAATGTGTGACTTCTTCCTTTCTATACCTTTTCCTTCAGCCAGACTACAAAAGTTGGATTCAATGATCCCTAATGCATTTCACCTAAAAGCCTATATACCTGACACTAAAGAGAAAAACAGAAAACACAGCAGCAAAGACATTGTAATAAAACATAATTCAGAGTTTTTATTCTCAAAGTTATATAATTGAAGCCTTTTAAGAGCTCTCTAAATGTATCTGTAAAGGTTATTATTATTATTATTCTTATTTTAAAGAAAAACCTTTGTTTATAGAGGACTATATTTAAAAAAGAGAGCAGATGACCAAATTTCCACCTTTATCTGCTCTCCACAACAAGAGCCACACATGTAACTTCTAAATGCTTTTCTTTTCTTTTTTTTTTTGCTTACCCATTTTCCACCTGTCAGTCTGTGAACTAGGCAAAGTACTGGACTGGACCCATATTTAACAGATTCTTAAATTATAATATGGTTGCTTGGGAGGCGAGAGCTAGATTTGCATAACTTACTGTCATCTTTTAATAACGTATTCAAGGGTTTATGAAAATAAACCCTTCAGTCTTCACAAGAGGAATGAAGTTGTTAATGTTCAGTATCATTTTTCAAATTAAAAAAGAAACACATAAATCTTCAGTAATAATCTAATTGTCTTATTGTTTTAGGTGAACGACCTTTCACAGCATTATAAAAAGGTGTCATTTAAAAACAAAATTACCAACAAAATT
Source organism: Muntiacus reevesi (assembly GCF_963930625.1). Taxonomy (NCBI): domain Eukaryota; kingdom Metazoa; phylum Chordata; class Mammalia; order Artiodactyla; family Cervidae; genus Muntiacus; species Muntiacus reevesi. The sequence continues at coordinate 85,383,034 of NC_089253.1, read as the reverse complement.
AAATGCTGAATCAGTAGAATGTGAAAACTAAGAATAAATTTTTTTTTTTTTTACCAAAACCAGGTTAACAGGATTAGTAGATGTGAAACCAAGCCGAAGCATCACAAGCCTGGATATTAAATATAAAGTGATGACTTTCAGGGGAAAAACAACAACTCAGCTTTGACTATTTCCCCTAATTACATTAGTGTTCCTAAATACAAACTTACTGACAACTCTTACTCTGAGAAGAGTTAAATACTAATCATAAAGTGTGTTTTAGGTACAATAGCCAGGTTTCTATCCAAACCTGCCACGTCTCCAGTTGATTACTTACATTATTAACCAAAGTATCCTCCATCTTTGCATTATTAGTAGCCACAGTGTTAGGCAGAGAGGAAGAAGGTGTAGTATAGTCTGTTACAGACTCCTGTGAAGTGAAAAGAGAAAAAAAAAAAAGTTTTAAACTGGTCACTTTCTAACGACACAGCCTAACAGTCGTAAAGTTATTTTGGAAGAAAGCAGGAGAGGATAGCAAACCTTAACACTCAAATCTTAGAGACCAACAGTGGGATAAAACAAACATGAACCTACCACATTTCAACCACTGCTAGTGTCCTATACATTTAAAATATATACTGCAATATAGGAGGCTGTCAATAGTACCAAATATTTCTGTGGATTTCTAACATAACTCTGTGTGGTTCTTATACTCAAATCTACAGTTTACTTTCAACTATTGATTTTTTGTTTTCTTCAAAATAAAACATGGATAAATGAATGTCAAGATTTAGTTGTCACAATTAGATTTTAGGATAAACCCTGTTTATCATCATGAATCTCTCCTTTAAACATGGTAGAGTTAGATCACATGAGCTTTTCACCTCCATGAACTGAGCTGCATGGCAATTAAAAAGAGAAAATATTCAAGTAACATGAAAGGTTCCATCCACCTTTCTTTTCAGTGAGTACCAAATGGCAGATATAAATTTGCTACTCCCAAAGTGTCAGTCCCCATAAGTCACTCAGTGTTATCTTGCCTTAATGAGTATTTTTAAAGACACGCGTTATTCCATTCAATGTAGACCCTAAATGCAAGTCAGTCATTCCTCTGGTGCTCAACCAATAAAACAAGACTTGTTCCAACTCTGGAAGAAAACTGGCTATACTGGAGTTACTCTGGCTTGTGAAGTCACTCAGTCGTGTCCGACTCTTTGAAACCCCATAGTCTGTAGCTTACCAGGCTCCTCTGTCTATGGAATTTTCCAGGCAAGAGTACTAGAGTGGGCTGCCATTTCCTTTTCCTTCTCTTAGTAACTGGAGTTATGTTATTTCCTGACCTCAGAATCTCATTAGTGTGCAAGATAAGGAGGGGGTCCATTACAACCCCATTAACAAAATAAAAAGAAATATATAGCAATACTTTCAAAGTCTATAAACTCACTGAAAAGCATTCTAATCTTGTGTAAATAAATTTTCACTTTAAACTACCCAATAGTCCAGAATTAGGAGTTAGTTTCCACAGAAAGAAATAATTTACTGTAAGGAATTTTAGATCACATATGCACACCATGAAATAAAACCTCTGTAGAAATAATAACCCACATAAGCTACAGAACTACATGCCTCAACCAAAAAAAAAAAAAAAAAAAAAAAACCAAAACACAAACCTGTACTGCTGATGTTCTCCCCATTCATGGTAGACCTGGCTTGCATCAACTGACTTGGTAATCACTGCCTGTTGCTTACCTTCACATTAGTGCCATATTCTGTGGAGGAAACTGAAATCATTGTTCCTATTTCAGTAGACATTTCTGAAACTGCTTTGGTTTCCTTTGTTGTCACAGGATCTGTACTTCTGACTGTAGCAGGATTTGGTTTCTCTTGTCCTTCCGGCTCCACCTGTTGGGCGTCTTTTACTTTTCTATTTTTTAAAGAACGTTCCTTTCCAATAGGACCAGGTTTATGTTCTTTGTTTTCAACTGGACTCAAATCTGGAAGCTAAATTCAACGTTTATGACAAAAACATGTCATGATCAAAGACATTTCATCAAAAACTAAATCCAATTAAAAACTTTTTTATTCTCCTTATATGTTAGTGGCTTTCATACAATTATATCTGGAACACAAACGGTATTTACCTTCTGGGCTTTGATAGGGCCTGCCCGTGGCTGCTTCTGCCGTTGTTCTTTAGGTTCAGATATTTTGTCGGTAGTTTTTTCCGAAAGCACAGGAACAATTTCATTTTCATTCCCATTTGAAGCTGGAGCACCAAACTGAATTGTGTCAATTCCAATTTCAACTCCACTTTCTTGACTATTCTTTGTTCCCTAGTAAAAGTACATTTAAAAACTTGCTTCAAAGTAGAGTTTAAATTTGACTGAATGATTTATGTAATACTACAGATTTTAAAAAGTACAATAGAAGGTTTGAAGCAATCTACATCTAACTGAGATTAACTGATAATGCATGCATGCTAGTCGCTTCAGTAATGTCCGACTCTTTGCGATCCCATGGACTGTAGCCCACCAGGCTCCTCTGTCCATGGGATTCTCCAGGCAAGAATACTCGAGTGGGTTGCCATGGCCTCCTCCAGGGGATCCTTCCAACCCAGAGATTAAGTCCATGTCTCTCACATCTCCTGCACTGGCAGGCAAGTTCTTTACTATAGCGCCATCTGAAAAGTCCCATAACTGACATTGGTTACATTTTAACAAAGTATTCCTTTAACCACTACTGACCTGTATTAGAAAACAACTGATAAAATAAAAACTAGGGCAAGACTTAAGTTTTAAAGTTTTGGCTTTAATTGCCCTGAACTGTAGGACAAATCACATCTTCAACTTAAATGTAAAAAATCATTTAAAACAAATATAAAACAACAAATACAGCAACAAATAGATGAATGAATTAATGGAGGAGCAGAAAAAAGACAGGAATCCCAGTGTTACCCACTTCGGCTCTGAAAATAAAAATATACATGAAAGCACTTTGTGATTGGTAATGGAGTGCACACACCCTAGGAATTCATCAATTAAACTTCTAATTTATGTAACACCTTGCTTGTGCCAGGTGCTGATCCAGGCAGACACTACCAATCTAACTTGCAGAATTTGCATTATAATGGATAAAGAAAATAAGTAATAAGTTGAGATAAAAGATGTGCAACAATTAAAATATGGTTAAATCACTTAGAAAAAGGTCCCTAAGAGGTCACACTGAAACTGAATCTAAAATACAAGATTAGTGGAAGGTGTTTCTTGCAGAGCAAATATGTAGTCTGAGGATCAGGAATTAAGCTCTCCAGGTGATTCTGATACAGGCCAAAGTGTGAGTAACTGTTTTTAAGAAAACTGCCACAATAACCCCACAAAAGCCATTACTAAATCTGCTCCTACCTCTGATGAAGTAGCTGATCCAAATGATGTTAGGGGCTTATTCCACGCACTGACAGAAGGTGGCTGTGGTGGACTAATGGGACCTACTGAAAAGAAGTCACAGGAAATATGACCATTAAAATTGAGAGGTTAATAATTCATAATCCATTTAACCCTTTCTTTTAATGGTAGCTAGACAGTAAAAGAATGACTTTTCACATGGTATTTAAAGAGATTCTTGCACACCAAAATAAATGATTCCCCCAAAACACTGTACATTGTTTTATCAACAAAAAGTTTTGTCCATAAAATATGGCTGTTAAAAGTGTAACACACTTATCTTAGAAATAAGTTTTAAGAAAGGAAGCTAAAGATTACAGATTACTGTTACTGCTTCCTACCAAGAGAAAAAGAGATGGCTAGTTTATCTAGTTCATAGATAAAATTGAGAACAAACTCTCAACTGCCACACCATTCCCCACCACTCACTTCTCCGCTGCACACTTACACTTCTTAGAAATGTCATTCAGCACGGCTGCTGGGGCCACCTTGTTCTCCCACAATTCGGCCGTAAGAGCACTGTGTGACTGCGAGGGCGGGACGGGTTTTCCTGTGGCTCCATAATCCGTGCCATTAGGCGTCTGAGCGGAAGGGAGTCTGATTGAAGGAGGTGGCTGTTTTGAAGATTGTGTTGTAGTCTGTAGTGAACTCTGGACTGGTTTGTGAGTCTGTCCCTGCGTCTGACCTGGGGCAGTGGGAGCTGGGACTGGGACTTGGACTAGGGTGGGGGTTGAGGTTGGGGCTGGGGCTGGGGTTGGGGCTGTCGGGGCTGAGGCAGGGACAGTTGGGGCTGAGATGGCTGGAGGTGGAGCTGAAGCTGGTGCTAAGGCCGAAGCAAGGATGGGAATTGAGGCTGAGGTAAGGATGGGGACAGAGGTTGGAGAGGAAGCTGAGGCAAGGATTGGGGTTGGAGCCGGAGCTGGAGAAGAGGCAGTGGCTGTAGTTGGGGTGGAGGCTGGAATTGGAGCTGAGGCTGAGGCTAAGGTTGGGAGTGGAGCTGAGGTGGAGGTTAAGACTGGGACTGCAGCGGGGGCTGGAACAGAAGCTGCGGGTGATGCTAGAAGGGGAACTGGGGTCGAGGCCGGAACTGGAGCTGGGGTTGTGGCTGGAACTGGAGCTGAAGCTGACCCTGGACCCGGAGCTGAGGTTAGAGCTGAAGCTGGAGGCTGTACTTGCTGGGTTCCTGTAGCCTGTTTTTTGGCAAATCTTGGTGGGAGCTTAGAAGTCTGATTTCTTCCCTTTTCATTTGCATTCTTTTTATTCCAGACCTTAAAAAATTTGCAGGAATCGTTTGTGTCAATAACATAGTTGAAATGTAATAGTTCATGAACAGATCTTCCAACAAAGTTACCTACTGCTAATTCAGTTCCTTTACTTTACAAAATACCTTCTCAATAGAATAAAAACATCAAGGTTGCTAATGAGATTTTTAAATTATGAGAAGCCAATATGCTATAGAGGAAAAAACATATATTCTTGATACACAGGTCCACAAGCTCTTTTCCCCAATTCTGAAATTAAAGAAATTAAGTAAATTCTCACTAATTTCATTTGGCAGCAAAATCTGATTCTACCTGACAGAAAAATTATTGGTTCCACTCAATTGTTGTTTGCCATAGAAACATTAATTCTGGGAGTGTTGGTGGGTGTTATGTTAAATAGAATGCACACACCAATTTAAACACAGTAACAATAAATGACTTCTGAAGATACCTAGTTCAAGGACTATGCTCAATTAAACTCAGTATTATCACACACATAGGATTTTTACAGGGCTTCCTGTTTTAAAGCCTTCTAATCTATCAGGGCTCTTTATCACTGTGACCCACGTGCTCTATTTTTGTTTATACTGGTTCAGTATTTAGCAAAATGGGTGTTTGGGTTGATAAAAGGAAAAATTTAACTTACTGTTGATTCATACTATGCATTTAAATAAAGTAATTTAGATTATAAGAGAAACTGATATAGGTCAAGAATCTGCAAGTTATTAGAGATCATGGCAGTCGAGTTCATTAGATTTCTAAGATGATTTACAAACTTTAACACTGCAATGAAATAAGATGGGGCAAATAAGTTGCTCTGAAATAAAGTGATCTTCTCTAAGGCAAATAGTGAGATATAGTAATTACATTTTATTTAAAATTGATCTCACTGCAGTTAAAAACAGTTTAAAGTTGTGAAAAATCAGATCATTCTCAGCACTTGAATAATAAATACAGCCCTGACCTTATAGGTGGGAAGAAACCTCAACCATTTCCTAGTATATTTTGGGCAATAATCTAAATAACCAGCAACAAATTGAAACACTAAACCTGTATGATTTGTTCTTCCTTCTTTCGGCGTTCTTCGTCCTGTAAACGCTTCTGCTGTTTTTTGGATACCACTTCAGTAAAACCATCATCATTCAAATTTGACTGGGGGTCTTCAACCACTGTTACTTCAGGATGGTCATCAATTATCACAACACCTACAGGAATAGAATAAGATTTAAAGTGAAATTTTTTTCAACTGAAAAGATAAAACAGAAGTGCTTAATCTAATAGTGATTAAAAATAAAAGAAAAAAGGCAAAAATCTAATACCTATAATTAATAATAACCCATTTTCCACACCATAAAATAGCCAGTACTAAAATTTGAAGATTTCATAGATATATGAAAAAAAGATGTATATAATTCACAACAGGTAGTTTTGGGACTTTATTTTTAACCCTGTTTATGAGATCAAGTCCTAAACTACCTGCTGTGAATGATGTATGTTTTTTTTTTTCTTAAGCAATGAAGTGGTAATGCCTTTTTTTTAAAAAAAGAAAAATCAAAAAAATCTTTTATCTTACAGTCAAATCACTTTCCCTCTCCCAGTCTCAAGATGTGTATAGTGATGTAAAGATCTATGTTAGCACTTTTATCTTATTTGCATCTAACCATTCTAAAAGGTGGGCATTATTATTGTTTCCCCTTTTCAAAGGATGCAATAAGCTCTGAGAGGCTGATTTGCTAACAACATGCTGCTGACAAGCTAAGCTGCTTTTTGAGTCTTAATGCCTTTAGTTTACATAGACTATTGTCTACAGTGTGGAGCAGTTAAAAACATGAAATATATGTTAAAGTTCCATGGGAATGTAAAGTGATATAGACGTACATATATCATAATAACCCAGCAGAAGAATAATTTAAGATATACTTTCAATGCATTGTCTAACAATTATTCTACCTTGTTAAATTATCCTATACATTCTAGTGAGTATAAGAAATTTAGACCCATTAACATGAACTCATGTTCTCTGCATTGGCAGGCAGATTCCTATCCACTGTACCATTAGGAAAGTCCTATACTATGTTGTGATTGGGGAACACATAATTAAAAATTGCTTGGCAATGATATGCACACCATTCAGAATGGTGGTAACTTGCAGGGGTTGGCAAGAGAATATGACTCAGAGTAGATCAAAGGGAACCAACCTGCAAACAGTTCTTTATAAATAGCTAAAAATTCACATTCAGAGAAATACTGACAGGGAAAAAAAAAATACTAAGATTGGCTTTCACTCTTTACAAACCTATTACTGTTAGTCTGGTTACTAAAAATTTGATTTAAAAGGAAAAATATTGATTCTGATTTATCTACAGCACTTCTCCTTGTGTTTTAAATCCTTTAAGACATTAACTGTGTAAAACAGAGCATACGCTTATCTCAACGCAAGGTTTTAGTTCAACATTTTCAAAGGGGATATGCACTCTAAGAGATCTCTTCATAACTCTGAATTTGTCTTGGTTTTTCACTTAAACTAGAAAGTGTGTGTAAAGCTTGTCTTCATAGTCATACCATCACTATTTTCATTTTCTTGCCAAAGAGCTCCTTTAGAAACCTTTTGAATAGGTCACTCAACTACATGAAGCATTTATGGACAAGAGAACAATACTTTGTGATCAACACCCTGTTCTTGTCTGGTGCTATGTAACATTTGGAACTAATTTTAGGAAACTTAGATTATTTTAAAGAACCTAAAGATGACTCAAAATTAATGAAAGGACCTCCCTGGTGGTCTAGTGGCTGAGAGGTTGCCTGCCAAGGCAGGGCACACGTGTTTGACCCTTGGTTCAGGAAGATTCCACATGTTGTGGGGCAACAAAACTAGTGTCCCGCAACTACTGAAGCCCGTGTGCCTAGAGGCCGTGCTCCACAATAAGAGAAGTCATCACAACGAGAAGCTGGTGTCTGTAGCAATGAAGACACAGCACAGCCAAAAACAATTTTTTTAAATGTTGTAAAAAAAGAAATGCAAAACTTGAACAAGTTAAAACTAATAGCTCAATTTTCATTATCAAATCAGAAAAAATACTTATTTTTTATATTGTCTTAATAATACTTTGCAAACGTATTCCAGAAGTTGTTTGGAAAAACTAGTAAACAAATATTTGAGAAGACAAATCTGCCATGTTCTGTGGACTTTGTTATCTTCACTTGTCATTTTCCAACTGTGATGTCTAGATGGATGCTAGTCTCTCTTCTCATGGACCACACTAAGATAAGCATCCAAATTTCCTATGGACTTACTTTAACCACTTTAAATCAAAGCTTTCTAACTTTAGCACTATTAACATTGTGAGTTAGCCGTTCTGTGCACTATAAAACATCTCTGGGCCTAAACCCACGAATATGTCAGTAGGTGACTTTCGTGGAGGTCCAGTGGTTAAAAATTCACCTTCCAGTGCAGGGGGCGTGGTTCAATCTCTGGTCAGGGAACTAACATGCCACATGTCAGGGAGCAACGAAGCCTGTGCAGCACCAGTTACTGAGACCTCGAGCACTAGAGACCGTGCACCACAACCTGAGAGAAGCCCACGTGCTGCAGCGAAGACCTGAGGCTGACAAATATATATAAATATAAATATAAATGTCAGTGGCATCTAGCCACCAGCTGCAACACCAAAAATGTCTCTAGAAACTGTCACATGCCCCTGGGGAACAGAATCATCCCTATTAAGAACTACAGTTCTAAAGAATCTAAAAATTCTTAAAACATACAGCTAAGATTCTTTCTTTTCCATGTGAATCCTAAAATGGTAGTCCAGAATTAGCTCTCAAGTTTGCGTGCATTGGAATTATAATCCTCTGGAGAACTTGTTAAAGCACTGATTGCTTCACATGCCAAGAGTTTCTGATTCAGTAGACCTGGGGTAGGGCTCAAGATTTTGTTTTTCTCACAAACTTCCAGGTGATGTTGATGGTTTGAGGACCCCATTTTGAAAATCGCTGGTCTAGAAATAATAATGTCAAGGTCCTGGGACCAAATCAAATTGAATATGTATAAATAACCATTAAATACTGCTGCTGCTGCTAATTCACTTCAGTCATGTCTGACTCTGTGCGACCCCAAAGACGGCAGCCCACCAGGCTCCCCCGTCCCTGGGATGCTCCAGGCAAGAACACTGGAGTGGGTTGCCATTTCCTTTTCCAATGCATGAAAGTGAAAAGTGAAAGTGAAGTCGGCTTGGTTGTATCCGACTCTTAGCGACCCCATGGACTGCAGCCCACCAGGCGCCTTCATCCATGGGATTTTCCAGGCAACAGTACTGGAGTGGGTTGCTATTGCCTTCTCCGAACCATTAACTAGATGAAAGAAAACTCTCATCTACATCTCTCATACGCAATAACAACAGTACCTAACCAGTTTCCCATTACTACTATCTAGTCTCAACTTAGTAAATCTCTCAATCTTATTCAGTATTTCAAGCTTAAGTCTCATCTGAATGAATGGAAAATACCAATATTCGTCTGTGTTAAGTGTCTACTCTTAGAGATTCCTTGTTAATGTCTTCATCATATATTTCCTTCTGGCTGTGTTATCCTTCACATCTGACATCCTATCACTCCATGACTTTCTGAAAGTATTTATCCACAGCAACACTACCTCCCATCCTATTATTTATTCCCTATTTACCATATCTTAGATACCAATTTTCTCAAGATCATAATTCATTGAAGTTAACACGTCTCTCCTTTCAAACATATATACAAAGCATCTTCATTTGGTTTTCTGTGCGTCCCCCACATCTGTTTAGCAAGGAAGAGTGGTTAATTTACTTTCTTCAGAGAAGTGAAACTGTGGATTATCTTTAACAAGAATTTTATCAAGCACTCACAGGTATGGTAAAAGTTGGTGTTATTTCAGTTAAAGCTCTATCAGTGATTCATAATCAGTCTCTATCTCTACTTAAATCCAACTTTCTTTTTATGATGACTTGTTTATTCATAGTATCTACTTAAATGTAACAGGTGGACAGACAACAGACAGACAGACAGACAGACAGAGATGACCTGAAACCTACTTGCATAGTTGTTGAGATCAAACTGTGACAGCGCATCCACCTTCTCTTTGGGCTTTTTAGGGCCTGGTTTGGGGTCTTCTCTTTTTCTCCCAGTAGAATCTTTGGAGTTCTTCTGTCCTGTACCGTTAGGTGCTCCTTCTTGATGGTGTGCAGAGCTGCCACTGACAGGATCAGCACCACCTGTGCCTGCCGACTGGTCATCAAATGGCCTACAAAATAATAATCTGAGATTTTATTACTAGCTTCACATGTGTGCGTGGCGTGTGGCTTAGCTGCTCAAGTCATATCTGACTCTTTTTTGACTCAACAGACTGTAGCCTGCCAGGCTCATCTGTCAATGGAATTTTCCAGGCAAGAATACTGGAGTGAGTTGCCATTTTCTACTTCAGGGGATCTTCTCAAACCAGGGGTCAAACCTGTGTCTCTTGCATTTCCTGCATTGGCAGGTGAATTCTTTACCACTGAACAACCTGGTAAGCACTGTTTCCATATACTTGATCAAAAGAAAAATGCCCTTAGTAGCCATTTCTAAAGTTCAATCTAAGAATAAATAACAGTGGGATAGAAATGTCTTAGTGATTTTGTTGGGTACAACTTTACTAAGATGGAGCTTTCCAATAAAGGAAATAAGACTAGCTCCTCAGAGTTCTTTCCAGCAATTAAATTCTAGAATTCTAATTATTCCCGGAAGGTTCTTACTGTCTATTCTTACCACGTTCATTATGTTTATAAATGAGCTAATCGACATTGTTCATACCAGAAAATTTCTGTGATCTAAGCTAGTCCCAAGTATTCACTGGTGGATCTTCTCCACAAGAAGGTGGAATATGGAAAAAAAAAAAAAAGTGTAAAAAATTCTATGCTTACAAGTCTTTGTCTTAAAAGTTCAATCAGATTTATACATATACATACATATATATATATAAACATTTTAAAAACTAGTTTTAATATGGAAATGATTCACTTCACAAACCAAAAGTATTTCTACAGGGTTTTGTCCTGTTGACAAATTCTTTTCTTGTGTTCATTTTATAAAAACTTCAAGAACATATACCATGAAAAATGGGCTTATCAATTCATTTTCAGCTCAATCTATAGTATTACTCAAGCTAAAAGCTTATCAAGAGCCTTTCAAAAAGCATGATCTCAAACATGTGAACTATGAATTCATTTCTTCTAAATGTGATACTTAGAAAACATTCATCTATAGCCGGTAACTGCTATGTCTGCAGGTTCAAGTTGCTACCATCTCTATGGTACAAAAGAGCTGCTAAGTAGCTGAAACCTTGAGTATTACTACTTGAAATTCGAATAGCTTGGTTATAGTCAACAACTACATTGTTAATGTAACTATATATATTATCCTACTCTTTTGACTTTAAAAGGGAGGTTTAAATTCTGTGTTAAACTGGTACTCAATAAACACAACTAGTAGTATTAGTTCCTTGGAATCTTTTCTAAATTATCAGGAAGCGAAAGTAGTTTTTACTGACTGATATAGTAACCTGCCATGCTAAATGTAACTAACCAACGCAGATTAAGATAATATTTTGTCTGAATAAATTTTTTATCACCTCAGGCTGCAAATCTGGAGATTTGCTTTTTTAAAAAATGGGCACACCATAATGATAGTTGCTTACTCTACACCAGGTGTTACATTGTTTCAAAATGTGTCACTGAACCTTCACACATTTTTGAAGTTCTACTGCTTTCTCCTCATTTTACTGGTGAGGAAGCAGAGAATTTATAAACAGAAGGACCAGAGCCTAGACTTAAAACTAGAAATAATGCTACTTTATAATTTTCTTAGTATTAAAAAATAGTAATTTGCTATAACCAGCATTTTAATATTTAAAAAGAACAGACCAAATTTAGCACAGTTGAGAAAAAAAAATTTTTTTTTTTTGAGAAAAATTCTTTTATAAACACCAATGACATGCTATTTGTGTTACTGGAGGTGGGGCAAGACTTTGCTTCCTAGGCCTTTCTGTAAGCTAGATGGTTTATTGTAGGTTTGCAACTTGAGAGGGGAATATAATGTATCCTTCCTTAAGTTTCAACATTCACTCTCTAGAAACCAGTACAGAGTGACTGAATATGATTACAACATACTAATTTTAAGTCCCAGAGCACCTGTGAGCACCACAGGTTTCCAGAGAGAAATCAAGAAAGACAGGCTACTCATCATCAGTAAGATGGTCTACCAAACGGAAGACACTGTATATGTCCTGTCCTCCGGGGTGTGTCGATTTTCCCAAAGCTACAAATTTCTAACAGGACTCCTTTGGGAGATGTAACAAAACAATAGGCAAGGACTTCTGTGATCCACTAACCTCTTTCTCAAGCACTCTTACACTTTCAGAATAGAAAAAAAAACCCTACAGGAGAAGAATGTGACTGCTGCCTTTGCACAGTTCAACCAAGAAGTATACTTCTAGTTTCTCTAAAGGTGCAATAGCAGCCACTCACGGTCCAGTGGTTAGGACCCTGTGCTTCCACTGCCAAGAGCCTGGGTTCAATTCCTGGTTGGGGAATTAAGATCCCACAAGCTGAGTCACATGACCCACAACCTCCCCCCCAAAAGATGCAGATGTAATTATATGTAACATAAAATACTCACCCTCGCTTTCCACTTTTTGATGGTGGGCCACTTCTCCTTTCATTCCTAGGACCTGAGAAATTCCTTCCGGATTTGGGTGGACCATTGTTACCACGCCGATTCTGGCGATCTATGCCAGGTCGCTGACTAGAAAAACTTCTCTTTGCTATTTCCCTCTTTGGAGGTACAACATTCTCTCCTGTCTTTACCACCACTTGTGCATTCAAATCAGCATTTTTTTTTTCATCCCTCTCACGCCTCTCATTGAAATCACTGCTTTCAGAGGCTGTTTCCCATTCTTCATTTGCCTGATCTGAAGAGTTCTGGTTAGATAAGTCTGGTGTCTTATTCCCAGAAATATCCCCAGCAGTATTAACTGGTTCCTGAACCACATTATTAACTGTGCCATTTGTGGACACTGCCACCTCATTGGTTTTTGAAGCAGCCTCCCTCTCCCTTAGTCGTCTAAATCGGGGAGGTTTATCTTGCCTTGGTGGTCTCGTAGGACGCTGCCTTCGGGGCCTCTCTCTAGCTGGGTCAAATTTTCGCTCAAATTTTGGAGGCCGTTTATCTGCTGGGATAGGGATAAACTGCTCATGTCTCCTTAGTGGCTCCCCATTGTCTGGTTTAGGAGCTTCTGTCTGCCTTGGGTTCCACTGATTGTCCCGATAAGCAGGTCTTCGTAAGGTAGAAGGGCGTGATGGGCGACCTCCAGGATCTCTTCCACCACGTCTGAACGTTCCCCCTCTGCCTCGCCTTGTAGGCTCTCCTTTAGGAAGGAAGCCTGGTTTAGATTTATCATCATCCCTTACAAAAGGTTTTTCTAGAGGTCTACTATCTATTCGGACATGATTTTCAGACTTGAAAGAAGACTGAAGCTTTATAGGTTTTTTGCTTTCAGGCCGTTCCTCTCTTTTGGGAAGCTTACTTTTGCTTAAACTATCCTTGTCACTTGCACTTTCATGAATTTCACTGTCTGTGTCAGTCTCTGAACCTCGCTGTCTTCTTCTTTTGGGAACAACTTCAAAATCAGAGCTCTCACTTCGTGTTTCACTTTCTTCTCGCTGCCTGAGGGGTCCTGGGGCCACATGCTCTGTTCGTGGCTTATTGTCTCTATACTGAGGATAATCTCGAGTGTGCCCTCTACCACCCCTACCACGTCCTCCATAAGAGCCTCTGTAGCTTCGCCCTCTGGAGTAATATTCACCTCGACCTCGACCTCTGTATCCTTGATCTGGAAACCAATCTCTATCTCTAGCTTCTTTCCAGTAGGTCCTAGGGGGTAAAGTGGATTCTTTTTTAGCTGTTGGTCTTGAATCTGGTCGAGTTCTCTCTGTAACAAGGTCTTTGCTTATGACTTTCTCAGGCTGCTTTTCTTCCTTGACTGTTGGTGCTGTGACAGTTTGTTGGTTCACAGTTTTAACTGCAGGCTCTACCTCAACACTACTTACAGATTCCAAAGGCTTCTCGGTATCTTGAGGTGGCTTTTGTACCAAAGTTGCAGGCGAAGTTTCTACTGAAGGAAGTTTCTCTGGTTCTGGTTGAGGTGGTGGTGGAACTGACTGTGGCTGAACTGGTGCTGTAGATGGTGCGGTTGGTGGAGGAAGAGGTTCTTTCTTTTCTGTCTTTTCAGGTTTCACCATTTTTTCAGTGACCTTTTCTCCTTTTTCTCCCTTTTCTCCTTCTTTCTCCTTCCTTTGCTCCCGTTCTTCTTTCATATCTCTCAGTATAGGTTTCTTAATAGGACCTGATCTTCTCACAGGCCTGTCGTTACCTTCTTCTCTTCTGTTGGAGCTAGGCCTTGGGCCCCAACGAGTTTCCGATTTAGATTTATACAATTTCTCAGGTTTTGGTCCATCAGAAGATCGGATAAAGCCCTCTTTTTTTGGTTTTTCCTCTGGCCTTTCTGCTGGTTCTTTTGAATCAATACCTCTGCTAGTTACTTTAGGAATGCTTGCAGATGGCTCATTCCTCAGCTCCTCTGATTTTTGAGTATGGTTAGATCCATGGCAAACACTTCTTTTCCGGGCAGGCTGACTTTCTCCAGCTGAAATTCGCTCTTCTTGAGGAGTGGCTATAGTCTTTTGATCAGGTACATCAAAACAAGTAGCCTGACTATTTGTGTCAGTATGACGAGGTCTAATGTCTTCCACTGATCTGCTTAAAAACTTCTGTACGTCTGTCTCACTTGATTCTCTGACAAAGTCTGGTTTTGGATGAGCCTCTAACTGACCATGTTCTACGGGATAAGCAGCAGTTATCTGTTCCTGATCCAATGGAGCTTCAGGCCTACGATAATGAGAATTCAAAGAAATAATAGCCATCACAGCAAAAATCTTTTTCACATGTACATGCACAGCAAAATAATCCCTCCAATTTAAAAACAAAAAATGGATCCTAAAGAACCTTATGTCTCTACAAAAAGTTCAGTGCAACACTATTCATCAGAGCCAAGAGACCGCAACAACCTAAATGTCTCCTACAGATGAATGGATCAAGAACATGTATATGCATACAACAGCATGTTGTTTAAAGAAAGAAAATCCTGCTATATGCTACATCAGAGATGAGGAGATTACACTAAGTGAAATAAACCAGTCACAGAAGAATAAATACTATATGATCCCACTATATAATAAAACTAGTCCATAAAGAAGTAATTACCAGGGACTAGAAGGAAGGGGGAAATGAGTTGGAATTAAATGGGTAAAAAATTTTGATTGTGTAAGATGAAAAAAGTTCTAGAGATCTGTTATACAACGTTATGCTTACAGTTAACATTGTACTATACACTTAAAATTCTGACAGGAGGGTAGACATTGTGTTATGTTTCTACTCCCCTCAATTAAAAAGAAATGAAACTAAGTCCTTAAGAAAAAGAAGTTTAGATCATGCTTATGTGAAAGTTATATTCATCAAAACTGGTAATTTTCACTTATAAGCAGAGTACACTAGAGTAGGTCCATCTTTCCCAATGAATCAGAATTTTAAAACATCATAAAACATATTCCTTAAAAGGGCAAAAGCTCTAACTTATCATTATAAATTACTGAAGATCACCAATTGTCTGATACTTCAAAGTAACTGTAAATTAGTGTTTATCCTTAACTTGACCTTAGAAAACTTCCATAAGATATTGATAATTAAATGTCTAACATTTCTCATTAAGTGGAAGAATTATATCAAAACTTTAGTCAGACTATATGTCAAGTACAGGAGAATCTTGACAATTTTGACAGCTACCACTAAATTTCAGTATTTAAATAAGCGTACAGAAAGAACTATGTTACAAAATGCCCTAATCAATCATTACTAAATGCTGGGAAAAGGAAAATACATCCTAAAATGAAATAAGGCATATTAAATAGGAGAAAATCCGATCTGTGGCTCAGCCCTAAGTCAGAATGATCTCCAGGGAGACTATACAGTTTTCGTTTCCCAACAATATTCTGTTGGCTTGCTAATGACTTTAATAATTACCTTACATCCTCAGGCTCTTCTGTTGCCTTGGGAGTGGTGGCCTGCTGAGGCTCAGCATGAGGATAGGGATCTGACCCCCACATCATTCGAGGCTCAGAGAGCGAAATCGCATGATCTCTTGCAGAGCGAGCCAAATGCTCAAATGACTCAGAATTGTTTGGTGACCCTTCCATCTGATCTCTTCTCATTAATGGCTTAGGAGGAATCATTCCTATACAAAAGATCAGAAAAAGATGGGAGTGCAGGGAGAAAACAAAGGAAACAGAATCATTATAGACCAGAATCCAGGTTAATACTTTATTACTATTTGGACATCTCTATATTTAAAGAAACACTTTTGGCAAGTGAAACTGATTAACTCAAAAAAATCATCAATGAAAACTGAATCTTTCTGTGAATGAGATTTTTATTGTTGCTGTTAAATAAACAGATTTAAAAATCCAGGAAGCAACATAAGCAAAACCATAAGAACAGCCTATTTTACTTTAAAGGAAAGAAAAGATAATGCCTATAAAAATCAGATAACAAGTACTATGACTCTGTGCATGTTAAACATTTTGAGAATTACACTAAGTGATGAATTTTCAGAAAAACATCTTCCATAGAAAATTCTATTAATTTAATTAGTTGATCAGTATGCCATAAATTATGTCTCTTAAATTTAAAATTTTCATATATGATAATATACATGTTTCAATGCTAGTCTATATGAAACAGATCGCCAGTTCAGGTTCGATGTATGAGACAGAAGGCTCGGGGGCTGGTGCACTGGGATGACCCAGAGGGATGGGATGGGGAGGGGGGCTCAGGATGGGAAACACATGTAAACTCATGGCTGATTCATATCAATGTATGGCAAAAACCACTACAATACTGTAAAGTAATTAGCCTCCAACTAAAATAAATAAATTAAAAAAAATAAAATTTTCAGTATAAATTTTAAAATCAAAATGTAATTCTTGGTCATATTTTTATCACCTCTAAATTTTCCTCTATACCATCTTGGTACTGGATTATCTGAATTTATTCTGATAAACACAGCTATCTTATTTGCTTTTAGTTAACCTATTAGGAAATTCAGGTGGTAGGCTGGTAAATGACAGAGGAAATAGCTGTAATATATAACATATGGATAAAATTAAAATGCTGAAACACCTGAAAGAATGAAAACAATGCAGTAAACAATAGATATTATAACTAAGATAGTAATTTTCCATTTGAAATTTTTGAAATAATCACAAAACAGAAAGTACAGTATTTCGGTCTTACCACACTGTTGGTACAGTATCTGGAATTTAACTACTCTGTGCTGAAAGAAGATACATCATTTTATGACTAAGAAGTCCTATGTAAGTTCTTACTAGATTTTAACTCTCAAAGGAAGTAAGACCAAAATTGTGGGGAAAATGAAAAACTCTAAACTTGCACAACTGCAAGTAAGCCAGGAGACGATGCCACTCCAACTTACCAGGATGAATGGGCGGGATATCCATAGCAGGTCTACCTGACATCATTCGAGGATCCATGTATGACTGCATCATGAGCCATCTTGGATCAAAACCCATGGAAGCCAAATGCTGGGGGTGAGGTTGCATGGGCTGGTAAAGAGGTCTATGTGGTGGTGGAGGGACGGCACTGCTGGACGGCTGAGAAGGAACCGTCTGTGGAAGCACACCTTGCTGCTGCTGCTGCTGCCACTGCTGCTGCTTCATCTGTTCCTGAAAATATAGGCAGGATCTCACATTTTGAGCCTTTGGTTCCATGTGATAAATTAATACAACCAATCATATCGGAAAACAGGCTTTTTTGAAACCCTGAGGGAAAAGAACTCAAAACACATTTGACAGTGAGAGATGGCAAGACAAGAGAACAAAGGTTCAGTTATGACATTCTGCCTTATACTTCAACAACTAATCACTCATCAATTATACTGCAAGAAACCACTTCCTAGAAAGGAAGATGAGGCAGAAGGAAAAAAGGAATGTATAAAGCCCATATCAACAAACTTTTACTAATTTAAAAGAGGCAAACTTTTCAGAGGAAATCTGCATGTTTTGGGTATTTTGAATTTTATGTTAAATTATTTCTCATACTGAACAACAAACCTTTTAAATCACACGTACAAGATAAAATGTTTTTATTGTTACCTGCTGCCGCTGGAATCGTGGTGGTAAAGACTTCTGAAACTGTTTAAAATAGCCAGATAAAACAGCAGGCCGAGGCTGAGATCCTGATTCCGGTTCTGTTTCATGTGCTATCTGCGTGGTCTCCTTTTCACTGCGATTGCTATCTTGTCTAGTGAAAACTGGGTCATCCTCTGCCCAAAGAAAAGGTGAAAGATAATGATACTCATCTATAACACTTAACATTAATACATGCTGTTCATACTGGAGTGACATAATCAGATATATTTTAAAAGTTAACGAGGAAGAAAGTCTCCTTACTCCAAAACACCATTTTGTATTTTAATACTGGTAACCATCAATGTAATGAGGTAACATTAGTTTAACAAAACCTCAGATTTTCTCAAAGCTGGATTCTTAAGATAGAACTCACATGCCCAGATGCTTTATCATGCAAAAGTCTGTACTCGATATTTTGTGATAATAAACCATTTCAAATTCTATCTATTTTTCACTGTTTCAAGAAATATTAAAACTACTGTCAACATTTACTTGTGGTTCAAAATGGTCTATAAATACTTAAAATAGAACATGTTGGTTTATAAAATTTTTCTGATCAGGGGATTATTATCAATAAAGAAAACTAATGAATCTAAACTATGATCATTCATTTTAATGATCATAAAATGAATGATCATGACAACCGAATGATCACCAGTATCTTCAAATATATAAATCATTGTACTATGTAAAGGGTATCAATTATGATATACAAAGAGCAGAACCATACACATCCCCTCACCCAAAAAAAGTTCTCATCCCAAAGAAAACCAGAGTTATATTCATTCTAGAAAATGCCATTTGTTACAACTACATATAAATTCTTTTCTCAGAGAATCGGAGGTGAATTTTAAGGGGAAAGCTAACGTAAAGACAGTGTAAAACCATGCAGTAAAGAATCAAAAGTCACACTTTGTATTACATTCAATATTAAAAATGTTTTAAAAATGATAAAATATTAGAGGGAAAAGAGAGCCAAGAAGGTGCAATATTTAAAAATGAAATGGGTACACCTTATTGGTAAACCTAGCTAAAGTTAAACTGCCATCAGAGGACATATAAAATGTGAATGAAAATAAAAGTGACACTAAATAATGATCACTAAAAACAAAACCAAAATTAGTTCATGTATAATATATAGTCTCTGTTGACAGTAAATTAATCAGGGTCAATACAAGTATTCGCTTGCAAAACTATGACTAAAATAAATTTCCTTATTTCTAATTCATGGTCTTTTCTCATTAACTGCGAATAAAATTCTCTAAGATTGTTCTTACAGAATTCATCAATTTTAAAGTATAAAAATATTTTTCATTTCTGTGGTGAGAAATTTTGCTTTATCTTTTTTAAGTGTTTTGAGCTAAGTGCTTAGGATACATAATAAAAGGAAAACTTTATAACTTCAAGCAGCATTGTCTTATAGAAATAGCATGGGTTTTACGGTTTAAAAAAATTTCAGTATTTCCATAACAGAAATGTACTGAAATAAAACTATTTCTATCTCAAATCACTGTTTACTAAGACCAAACTTTAAATTTCAAGCATAGTTCTATTAATTACAGTTTATGAGCCAATTTTGGGAAGAACACATCAGCTATTATAGCCAGCAAAGGCTTTTTTTTTGGTGGGAGAAGGGGGGGCCCCCACACATCAACAGGTATGAACCCATGCCTCCTGTGGTGGGTGGAAGCACAGAGAGTATTAACCACTGGACTACTAGGGAAGTCCAGCAAAGTTTTTTTTTTGGGGGGTGGGGTGGGGGCGGGAAGCATTTTGATAAGCATATAGATGACCTATGAAAGCTTTTATATATCTAAGCTGGTAGAAAAACAAATAAGAAATTATGAACAGAGCAGTCATTTAATTATGACAATCCAAAATTCCCACTAAGCTCTATTCAACTTAAATTTTAGAGGTATTAACCCATGTATAAACAAAGGAGATTTCATTTAGTTAGATGCTGTAGAATCAGAAAAGGGTAAAAGAATCAGCATCTAAGTATGAAGCCAATACTATTTTGCTGACAAAATAGAACTGAAGGTCATCTAACTATATGATGTCTACAATAAACTCACTTGAGATCCAAAGATATAAATAAACTGAAAATGAAAAGATATTCCATGGAAATAGTAACCAAAAGAGAGCAGGGTGGTTACACCGAGATAAAACTGACTTTAAATCAAAGTTTTACAAGAGACAAAGGTCATTAAATACTAATAAAAGGTTCAATACAGCAAGATACAACAATTATAAACATTTACACATCTAGTAACAGGACCATCAAAAAAAACCCACTATGCAAAATACTGGGGGATACATTACTTGTACATTTAGAGGCTTCAACAACCCCATCTCAACGATGAATAGAAGAGCCACACAGAAGTAAGGAAAAAGGACTCAATAAACCAACTAGACCAACTTTGGGCTTTCCTCACAGCTCAGTTGGTAAAGAATCTGCCTACAATGCAGGAGGCCCAGGTTTGATTCCCGGGTCGGGAAGATCCCTTAGAGAAGGAAATGGCAACCCACTCCAGTATTCTTGCCTGGAGAATCCCATGGACAGAGGAGTCTGGCAGGCTATAGTCCATGGGGTCACAAGAGTCAGACATGACTTAGTGACTAAACCACCACCAAACCAACTAGATTCACAGACATATATAGAACACTCAACCCCAAAACAGCATATATATTCTTTTCAAGGTCATTTTCAGAATAGACAATGTTAGGACCCAAATTAACTCTCAAGAGAGTTCAAAAGACAGATATAGAAAGTTTTTTCTCTAACGAAAATGGAAAGAAGTTAGAAACCACTAGAGAGGTGAGGAATATTCATAAATTTGTGGAAATTAAATAACTTTTTTTTCCAGTTCTTCCAGTTTATTGCTACCAACCCATTTCTCTCCACCCTCATGCATGCATGCTCAGCCATGTAACCCCATGGACTGCAGCCCGCCAGGCTCCTCTGTCCATGGACTTTTCCAGGCAAGAACATTGGCGTGGGTTGCCATTTCCTTCTCCAGGAAATTAAATAACATTCTTAAACAACCAAAAAATTAAAAAAGAAAGTGCAAGGGAAGTTGGAAAATACCTCAGAGATGAATGAAAACAAAAACACAACATACAAAAACTTACAGGATGCAGGAAAAGCAAAGCGGGGAATTTATAGCTATAAATGGTTACATTAAAGAAAAACAAGGAAAGCTCTCAAAATCAATAACCTAGAGTTATGACTTAAGGAATAAGAATAAGAACCAAACGCAAGGTTACTAGAGGGAAATAAAATTCACAGAAGAGATCAAGAAAATAGAGAACAGAAAAATAGAGAAAAATCAATGAAAACAAAAGCTGGTTCTTTGACAAGCTCTACAAAATTGACAAATATTTAGCTGGGAGAGTAACTAAGGAAAAAAGTCTCAAATTACTAAAATTAGAAATGAAAATGGGACATTACTACCAATTCTACAGAAATAAAAAGGATTATGAGAGAACTATGAACAACTGTACATCAATGAACTGGATAACCTAGATGAAATGTACAAAGTCTCCAGAACAAAAACATCTACCAAGACTAAAAATCACAAAGAAATATAAAATGTGAACAGACTTTTAACTAGTCAGGAGATTGACTTGGCAATCAAAAACCTTGCAGCAAAGAGAAGTCCTGGACCTGATGGCTTCACTGATGAATTCCACCAAACATTTAAAAATCTAACATCAATTCTTCTCAAACTTTTCCAAAACTGAAGAGGAGGGAACACTTCCTAATTAACTTACAAGACCAGCATCACCATGATACCAAAGCCAAACAAGGACACAAGAAAACTGCAGATAAATACAAATATCTCTTATGAACATTGATGCAAAAATTCTCAACAAAATACTAGAAAACAGAATTTAGCAATATACTGAAAGTATACTAATTACCATTACCAAGTGGCATATATTCCTGGGATGCAAGGATGGTTCAATATATGCTGCTGCTGCTGCTGCTAAGTCGCTTCAGTCATGTCCGACTCTATACGACCCCAAAGACGGCAGTCCACCAGGCTCCCCTGTCCCTGGGATTCTCTACGCAAGAACACTGGAGTGGGTTGCCACTTCCTTCTCCAATGAGTGAAAGTAAAAAGTGAAAGTGAACCCACTCAGCCGTGTTCGATTCCTAGCGACCCCATGGACTGCAGCCTACCAGGCTCCTCTGTCCATAGGATTTTCCAGGCAAGAGTACTGGAGTGGGTTGCCATTGCCTCCTCCAGCTTCAATATATACAGATTGATCAATATACTACACATTGACAGAATGAAGGGAAAATAACACAATCATCAAAATTAATACAGAAAAGGATTTTTGACAAAATTCAACACATTTTTATGATAAAAATACTCAAACTAGGAATAGAAGGAAACTACTTCAACATAATAAAATCCACTTATCAGAAACCCACAGCTAACACTACACTCAATGTTGACAAACTGAGAAGTTCTGCAAGATCAGGAAGAAGACAAAGGTGCCTCCTCTTGCTACTTTTATTCAACTTAGTATTGGACAATTTTGAGGTGAGGGGTTCAAGACTGCAGTGGAAAAATAACTGCAGATGTGGTAGCAACAGCAAGAGAGCTAGAATCTGAAGTGGAGCCGAGATACAGCTGAATTGCTGCAATCTTATGATAAAACTTGAATAGATAATAAGCTGCTTTCCAATGGATGAATGAAGAAAAGTAGCTTTATGAGATGGAATCTACTCCTGGGGATGACTATGAAGACTATTAAAAAGACAACAAAAGATTTAGAATATTATTACATAAACTTACTTGGTAAAGCATCAGCAGGGTTTGAGAGGACTGACTCCAATTTTAAAAGATTTTTTTGTGGATAAAAGTTATGAAACAGCATTGATGCTACAGACAAATCATTTGTAAAATAAGAGCCAACTGATGCAGCAAACTTCATTGCTATCTTAAGACATTTGCCACAGCTACCACTCCAACCTTTGGCAACCACCAAACGGATCATCAGCAGCATTAACACTGATGCAATACTCTCCCACACCAGCAAAAAGATCATGACTCACTGAAGGGTTAGTGATGGTTAGCACTTTTAGCAATAAAGTATTATTAAGGTATGTACATACTATATATATACACACACATATACATATCTCTAAACAGAATGCTACTGGACACTTAATAGTCTATCAGTTCAGTTCAGTTGCTCAGTTGTGTCCGACTCTTTGCGACCCCATGAATCGCAGCACACCAGGCCTCCCTGTAGGATAGTGTAAACATAACTTTTACATGCATTGGGAAATCAAAAAAATTTACATGACTCGTTTTACTGCTGTGGTCTGGAACAAACCTGCAACATCTCTGAGGTATGCCTGACTGCAAAGAAATGAAAGTAGGGTCTCAAAGAGATATCTGTACACTCACAGTCACATCAATATTATTCAAAATATGTAAAACATAGAATCAACCCAAGTGTCCATCAACAGATTCAGTAAGCAAAATATTGTGTGTGTGTGTGCATTTATATGATGAATTAGTAGACTTAAAAAGGAACGAAATTCTATCCTTTCTTTTTTTCTTTCACTTATGCTACAACTGATGAAACTTAAGGACATTATGATAAACAAAAATGTCAGTCACAAAAAGACAAACACTGTATGATTTCACCCACATGAGGCACTGACAACAGTCACAATCACACCTATGGGAAGGAAGCAGAATCACCACCCAGTTATTGTTTAATAGATACAGAATTTTGATTTCACAAGATGAAAGGAGTCCTGAGATAGATGGCAGTGATGGTTCATTATGAGTGCTTTTAATACCATTTTAATAAAAAATGGTTAAGATGCTAAATTTTATGTTATATGAATTTTATCATAATAAAAAAAATTTCAGAACAAAACCCACATTTTCAAGTATTCAATTTAAAAAAAGTATCCAATTAAATTCAACCTATAACCAAAAAACATCAATCACTTTTATTTGGATTACATATTTTTAAAAAAACACAAACATTCAACGTTCACAATATAAGCAATAGGAAGCCTTTTGCAAAGCTTATATAAGGACAAACAAGACTATCATACCTTTGTTACAGTTGTTTTCACTTTCTGGTTTTTCTACCATAGGTTCTGAAGTAGGTTCTTTGTGTTCAATTTTTTCGTCCACTTTCTCTCTCTCTCTCTTCTCTAACTCGCATTCCTTTTCCTGTTCTTTTGTCTTTTGCAGTTCTTTTTCCTTTTCTGGCTGCCGTTCTAGCTCCTTCTCTTTTTCTTGCCTTCTTTCCTTCTCCATTTCTCTCTGTTTTTCCTGTTCTCGCTCCAGTTCTTTTTCCTTTTCCTGTTGCCTTTCCCTTTCTTTCTCCCTCTCCTTCTCTCGCTCCTGCTCCTGTTCTTTTTCAAGTTCTTTCTCACGTTCCCGTTCCTTTTCTCGTTCTTTTTCTCGCTCCCTTTCTCTAATTTCCTCTGGAGAGGGTTGTTTGTCCACTATGCCAAGCTTTTCATCCAGTCGTTTAAGTTTCTCTGCACATGCGGCTTTCCTTTGTTCTTCCATTCTTCGCTCTTCCTCTTCACGCCGTTTACGAGCACGTTCCACCGCTGCAGAAAGTTCTGACTGTTGCCTTCTTCTTTGCTTCCATATTTCATCTTCATCTGGGACCTGCTGCTTGGGGGGGAAAGGGCCTGGTCTTCCAGGTACTGCCTGTCGGTCTGGAGGAGGATGCTGAAATTTTAAAATAAATTCTCAGATGAGTATGACAACACAGGATATATCACAGACATATAGCAGGAGCAAAACTCTCCACAGAATATCAGAAATTTCCCTGGAAAATATACACATTAAATGCAAAATCAATGTGGGGAAGATAGTATATCTAGATAAGTTTCTAGAATAGTTAATCCAGCCATCTAATATTTACTGAGCATGTACTTATCTATTGTGCCAGACACTACTGCTCACTCAGTATTTGTTGAGTAAAATTAGAAGCTGCCACAACATGTATTTCAAAATCTAAATTTAGGGACAAAGGAAATTTAGAATAGGAGTGCTTTAGTAGTAACTGCTAGAGACAGAATGCCTAAAGAGGGAGAAAAGTCCATAAAGATGCAACATGGCATCACATGAGCCAAGATCGGGGTACAGTTACAAGCAAAGAGTGCATAGTCAAAGATGCTAAGTGAAGAACATAAGAGACACTGCTGCTGACATGCCAAAGGAGAGGAAATTCCTAGAAAGCAGCCTGGGTAGGAATTCTCTCTTTTTTTTTTTTGAGAAGTCTATGTTTAAACAGAGATTCATATCTAGAGCCCATGGTGGAGAGGTGATCACCTGAGAGACTGAGTTTTACTAATTTAATTTTCAATTAATGTGTTCTAAAACAATTACTACAAAGTCTAAAATCAATGCCAGCAACTATGCAAAGACAAGCAGAATGAATAAAAGCACATGAAGAGCTGAAACACCAAGGAACTTAAAAATGTGCTTTAAAAATACTGATTTTTAATAGCTACTAAGGTGAAGAAACCTTAAAAGCCATTAACTATTCAGAATTCCTACAAAAGAGAAAACAATGATGTGGTGAAAACACTGGACTGAATACTAAAAACAACCAACCAACCCATGACTCCAGACTCTAACATTTACTAACAGTGATATCTTAGAAAAACTGCTTCATCTCTCTGGTATTGTTACTTAATCTATACCTCAAAGACAAGCTGCAAAAACAAAGTAATTATATAAGCACACCTAATTTATACTGTAAACTCACAGGGCAAGCATTTTTTTTGAAAAGCAACTTTACTGAAGTATAATTTACATAAAATGTGATGCATATATTTTAACTGTATAGTTTTATGAGTTTGGACAAATGATAAACTTATGTAATTACTGCCCCATTCAACATATAGAGCATTCTCCTCAGTCCTCTGTATGAATACCTGACCCCATGCAACCAGTAATCTACTTCTGTAGTATAGAGTGGTTCTGCCTTTCCTAAAGTTTCACAAAAATGGATACAATAAGTTATGTTGTTTTGTATCTGGCTTCTGGAGCTCAGGGTAACGGTTTTGGGGTCACTGTGTGCAACAACTGTTTGCTCAGTTCTTTTGCTGAATACCACGGCATCACAGGCATACTGTTTTGTCTGTGGACGGACATACATTCAGATTGCTTCTGGTTTTTTAACTAGGAATACGACAGCTACAGGCATTCCTGCTTAAGTATTTGTGTAAACGCATGTTTTCGTTTCCTTTAGATGAATACCCAGGAATGGAACTGCCAAGTCATATAGCAACTACGTATTTCACTTTATAAGAAACCGCCAAACTGTTTTCCAAAGTGATTACAGGTTTTAAGGCTCCAACAGCAATGTATGAGGGTGTCACCTGCTCTATATCCTTGCCAACATCTGGTACCATCAGCCTTGAAAATTCTGGACGTGTCACAAAATTTCAATGTGGTTTTATTTTTCATTTTGCTGGGAACTAAACATATTGAACATTTTTTCATGTGCTTATTAGCCATCTGTATACCGTCTTTTATGACATCAATGTTCAAATCATTCTGTTGGACTTTTTGGTCTCATTGTTGAATTGCAAGAGTTTTTAAATACACGTACGTGCACCCCCCCGCCCAATATAAGTTCCTTGTCAGATGAATTACTAGTATTTTTCCTGTGATATCTTTTCTTTGCCTTAGAGATGTTTTTCAAAAATCAAAACTGACCAATCTCTTCTTTCTAATTCATGTCTTTTTTGTCTCATCCAAGACATTTTTGTTGGCCCAAGTTCATAAAGACTTTCTTCTACATTTTCTGCTAGATGTTTTAGTTTTAGCTTGTATGTGTAGAGAAATGCTTCAAAGACCATGCAGTGGTTAAAAGGAAAATGACTAGTGGAAATGATGGTGATGGTACGTGCACCTATCATAGCAGAGTGATCAGGGAAAGAAGGCCTGTGAACTGTTAATATCTGTTAGTAACTGTTAATATCTGAGATATCTGTGATATCTCAAAAGCAAAATTTTAGAAGGATGGAGGGATGAAGAGATTACCTATACTAACTGCTGCTGAGATTAAGTAAATGAATACAAGAGAACTGATTGTGGCAAGATGGAACAGTCATTACTAACCTTGATAATAACATTTTCAAAGGTATACTGGGAGATGAAAGTATAATTGGAGAGGGTTAATGAGAAAGTGATGGCAGTAAGTGTAAAGAACTCACTAAAACAATTTTGCCAAGAAGGAGAACAGAGATACAGGGAAGAAACTGGTGGTGGTGATGGGCGGGGCGTGGGGTGTAGTAGAAGTTGAAGAAGGGTTGGTGTTTAAAAAACATTTCTTAAATGTGAGACAATATTACTGGTAACTGACAAAGACGGGATCCAGGGAACAAGTACAAAGGTGGTCCTAAGGAACAAGGACAATAGAAAAAAAGTAAGAACAGGAAAGGTACTTGATTGGGAAGAACAGGTGCTTCTTATTTTCTTAGAAAAATCAGGAGCATGCTAATCAGCTGAGAAGGAAGAGGGACAGGCTAAAGAAAGAGGTGCAGCTACAAGGTAAAGTCGATAACTATCTCATAAAAATTATCAATAAGAAACACAGAACCTTTCCACTATCACAAATAGGGCAAATAATACCTACAGACCACTAACAAGCATTTAGTTAAGATCTACCTGCTGTGCAAGCAACTTTGGAGGTGGTGGCAAGTGTGACGATGGTCCACGTTCCTATTATAAAGAAAAGAATTTTTACAGAATAAGATAAAAAATATCTACTTCAAATATTTCTGACTGCAATGTTTTTCAGTGAGACCAAAAGACTGCAAACAGTAAAACATCATTACTCTTTTCCTTTTTAAATAAAAGTACATCAGTCTCTATAATATAACTACATTCTATAGAATCACTCAGGTATTCCAATAAGGTTACAGTCACAAAATAACTTTGTTAAGAGTAGATTTTTAGTGTAAAAATTCTAGAATTGTAGCCCAAGTAATCCAGCTGTGGAGCACTATGCCTTTAATTTCATATTTTTATTTATACAGGCCCAATTCTTTTTTGGAACTTTTTTTCCTAATGGCAGACTAAACTTTTTAAGTTTATATAAAGAAAAGAAACATCTAAAACACTGGAACCAGATATGAGTAGACTATTCACTTGTTTTTATATATCAGTATCACACACACATATATCAAGATATTGTTTATATTTTTCTGTTCTTTCATCATTCCCTATCATGCTAGTTAAAAGTCACACAAAATACAGGTTTTACTTAAAAATTACTTTAAAAAACCTGCTTTTCAGAATTCACAAATTTATTTTCCAGTGACTCACCAAAAGCTTATGAAATTCAAATTTCTGGTATAGCATATAATACTTAACAACTACTAGTTCTTACACAGGTCTCTTACTCCTCTCTGATATCATACTGCTGGGGACTTCTTCAAGGGCTATGTTTTCTCCATGAAGTTTTCATACTTCTCTACCCTGAAGCAGGAATTGGTCCCTTCCCTTTGTAACTGCTCCCTTCCCTTTTTGTACTGGCTATCTCTTGCTTTAAGTAGCAAGTCTTTTATGAAATCTTTTACACAGAAGTTTCTAAGAACTATGTGCACTCTATCACTGCACTGTTAGCTACTTATTTTTAACCTCCCTGAGGGCACCATTCCTCCATTTGTTTTGTATGAATTCAACAAATTCATGCTGAAAATACCATAAATTACTAAAGTAGGCTTTCTGGAAGATAGCCCCTTTAAATTCTCACATTGTAATGTAGTTCTTACTACATTTTAGAAGCAGGATCAAGTGTATCTATTGCCCATATGCTTCTTTTTAAAAAAAAAAATGTTCTTCAAAATAGCTCAGACTTCATAGATTTCTTTACTCCCGAGAGTGATTTCTCGACTGGGATAACATAATTTCACACATGAATACTAATTAGGATTTACAAAGCATCCAACAAACTGTAGAGCACTTCAGCTATGCTAGTTTGGAAAAACAATTTATCCTTCCACTCTGACCTGACCAAGCTGCTATAAGAAGGAAAAGAGTGAAACTTTAATTTCTACTTGATACTTTTAGCTACTATAGTATTGATAGTTCCTGTTCATATGCAATAAATCTATGGTTTATGTCTCTTTAAGAAAAAATATATAGTTTCCATTTCCTAAGTCTTTTTTCAACTCTATGATTATAAGATTAACTCATCCTTGTCCCTTGTCTGCAGTGACAAGAATCTCATGATTCCAACAAACCTGATTAAATGGCGGTCCTTTCCCATAGGGACCTTTTGCTACTGATGGCTGGGCAGGTATCTGAGATGATGATTTGGTGTTGGAAACTTCATCTGGTTCTTTTCGGTTTTCAGTGTTTTCAGAGGCTTTTGAACCTTGATCCTCACTGAAGAATCAAAACCCAAGTGAAATAATAAGTAGAACGGAAAATATAAATGTTAAGTAAATGCATTTTTTCAACGTTAAAAAGACATTACTTTCATACAGTTTCAGGGGAAAATGCATCAAGGAATGAGGTGGCTTTTTAATTGAGCAGTACTAACTTCAAATACAGACACTCACACTTGACACATGATATGATTCCATCATTTTCTATTATTCTATTATTCCCACCCAAAACTCTCATCTGAATGTAACTAATACTCCAGATAATTAATTAATGTATTCTCATTTACTCTAATTTGTTCTGATTTAATGAAAGAGAGCAATTAAGCTATAGTATTTTAAAAATAATGACAAATCACAAGCATCTCACAGCTGATCATCGAACAGCAATGTATTACAACATTATGGCTGAAAAACTATACCAATGTGTACATGCGAACTCCTGTTTAAGAGCCCAATTTTTATGCTTTATGACCCATATATTCCTGACCTCACTGCCCCTATGTTTAAAAAAAAAAAAAGAGGAAAAGCTCCCATTTCCCAAGAACTTATTGCTCCTTGCTAAGTTTAAAAAAAAAAAATCAAAGACTTGAAGCAGCTGTTCTAATCCAAGTAATTTTTCTCCAATTTTATAAATATGGATCAGGTCAAGGAAGGAACAAGTTTTAAATGATCCCTGATACTGTCTCTCAAAGTATATCCATTAGATGACAAGCATCTATGTAGTTTTTAACTTTTTTATTTTGTATTCAGTTCATTTGCTCAGTCATGTCCGACTCTTTGTGACCCCATGAATCGCAGCACGCTAGGCCTCCCTGTCCATCACCAATTCCCGGAGTTTACTCAAACTCATGCCCATCGAGTCGGTGATGCTATCTAGGCATCTCATCCTCTGTCGTTCCCTTCTCTTCCTGCCCCTAATCCCTTCCAGCATCAGGGTCTTTTCCAATGAGTCAACTCTTCCCATGAGGTGGCCAAAGTATTGGAGTTTCAGCTTCAGCATCAGTCCTTCTGGACTGATCTCCTTTAGGATGGACTGGTTGGATCGCCTTGCAGTCCAAAGGACTCTCAAGAGTCTTCTCCAACACCACAGTTCAAAAGCATCAATTTTTCAGCGCTCAGCTTTCTTCACAGTCCAACTCTAACATCTATACATGACCAGTGGAAAAACCACAGACTTGACCAGATGGACCTTTGTTGACAAAGTAATGTCTCTGCTTTTTAATATGCTATCTAGGTTGGTCATCACTTTCCTTCCAAGAAGTGTCTTTTAATTTCATGGCTGCAGTCACCATCTGCAGTGATTTTGAAGCCCCCAAAAATAAAGTCTGACCCTGTTTCCACTGTCTCCCCATCTATTTCCCATGAGGTGATGGGACCAGATGCCATGATCTTAGTTTTCTGAATGTTAAGTGTTAAGCCAACTTTTTCACTCTCCTCTTTCACTTTCATCAAGAGGCTTTTTAGTTCCTCTTCACTTTCTGCCATAAGGGTGGTGCTATCTGCATATCTGAGGTTATTGATATTTCTCCCGGCAATCTTGATTCCAGCTTGTGCTTCTTCCAGCCCAGCGTTTCTCATGATGTACTCTGCATGTAAGTTAAATAAGCAGGGTGACAATATACAGCGTTGGTGTACTCCTTTTCCTATTTGGAACCAGTCTGTTGCTCCACATCCAGTTCTAACTGTTGCTTCCTGACCTGCATACAGGCTTCGCAGCCAATTAACATACAACGTTGTGACAGTTTCAGGTGAATGGGGTAGGGGCTCAGTCAAGTAAACAGTTTCTTTTTAAAAAATAAGTATTTTCTTTAGAAACATCAGACCCTTAGTTCCTTGATTATTCATACTTTGAAAATTTGGCTCATCAATCAACTTCCCACTCAAATAAAAATCCTCAGAGTAGAACGAAGAAATTCTCTAAACAGGGAGGAAATAACTATTAATGAAAACTCTTTGCATAAATGGCTTATGTGGGACTTCCCTGGTGGTCCAGTGGTTAAGAATCCAACTGCCACTGCAGGGGACATGGACTCACTTCCTGAACTCCCTGGTCCAGGAAGACTCTACATGCCCAGAGGCAACTAAGCCCATAGGCCACAACTACTGAAGCCTGCACTCTCCAGAGCCCGTGCTCCGCAACAGAAGAAGCCACTGCAAAGAGAAGCCTGTGCATGACTAGAGAAAGCCTGTGAGCAGCAACAAAGACCCAGTGTAGGCAAAAATAAAATTAAATAAACGGTCCATGTTACATTAACAAATTCACACTATTATTAGTAACAGATATCACAACTTACCTGCTGTTTTCTTTAGGACTACTACTTCCTTGCTCATCATCATCACTGAAATTCAGCTGTTCTGTATAATCTACTTCCATCTGAGCACCTATTAAATTAAGGAGAATTCAGACTGACTGTTTCAAAGTGTATAAAATCTAAAAATGCTTTATTAATCTTGTCTCCTACCTGCC
The DNA here is from genome assembly GCF_963930625.1 of Muntiacus reevesi. NCBI lineage: Eukaryota > Metazoa > Chordata > Mammalia > Artiodactyla > Cervidae > Muntiacus > Muntiacus reevesi. The sequence continues at coordinate 85,351,151 of NC_089253.1, read as the reverse complement.
CAACCTTCATCAGCTTCAGCATCTAGGTTATCAAATTTATCAAGCTCCTTTAGTTCTGACGCACTAAGGATGGAGGGACGTTCAGGCTCAGAGGCCCATGAAGGAGGTGGGCCTCTTCCTCGAAGGCCTCTAAGCAGTGACAGGTTATGAGAGAAAAAGGATACCAAGTTTTAATGATACTAAATTAGGAAAATATTAAAAGCTTGGAAAAAATAAGTAAATAAATAAAAGCTTGGAATTTAGTTAATTTCAATTCAACATTAGTAAACTTTCTACACGGTGATATACAAAGTATTCTGCATCGACATGAAGAGACCGTAAGATTAACACACAAATTTAAGACAATACATAATGATATTTCTTATGCAGATATTTAACAGCAAAATTTTCAAGTATTTAAGATAAATATACATCAGAAGTCTACATGGCTGAGAGTACTACTCATCTCAAAATAAAGAACTTGAAGGAAAATCATCATTCAGGAGGATGCTCAAGGCTTACAAATAAGGGAAAAAAAAGGGGGTTTTATCAATGTCATGGGAGGAAGAAGGAGTAAGCAAGTGCCATCTATTTTGGGGGCCACAATTTTTAGTTTTCAGAATTTTATGTCAAGTGATTTAATGTTTTAGAAGAATAAAGTATTTTTGTTCTATCTTGATGAAAGCTAACCAATTACTTGTTGATGACAAATGTACCCTGAGGACAGAATAATAAATCCCCACAATCTACTCAAGCTCCTGAAAATCTTTATACCCCGAAAACTTTAATCATTTAATAGTCTTACTTGTTTGTTTCAGATAAAGAAGGTGGAAACCTCATGGGACCATGTAGAGGTGGATAGGCCATCCTAGGATACTGCTGAAACATCTGTATAAAGGCAACAAAAATTGGTAAATTTAACTACTAAGTTATTTAAAAAAAAAAGGTTACCCAAGCCTGAAATTATAATATATAGAAATGATTAAAATAAGTAGCACTGTGAATATTGAATTTTATCTACTGGTATAGATTATCATTCACTGTCAATAACAAGCCATTTATAAAACTACTGCCTCTACCAAGTCATTACAAAGATGTAAGAACTAGGACACATCATATTAAGAACTTCTGTTATCTCATTAACAAAGTTACATAAAAATAACTGTGCACTGAATTGAAAATATAACAAACACAACATGCATGCACTTCAGAAAATTTCAATTTTCTCAACCAAGTTTAAGGATGTGAAAGGATACAATGTGAAACCTCATCCTAATGCAAGAGTAGATTAACTGAGAGCAGATCTGTTGGTTAAGAACTCACTTCAGATACAAGGATAGCCCATAACCCAAGAAAGGTGAGGGAGGAAGTGGGCAGGCAGCTAATTGAGAGATTTTCTATGGGTAAGGCGTAAGTGGATTCTGAGTCAAGTTATTACACAGATAAGTAGTTACATACAAAGGCCCAAAGATGATGCTCTTCATGAGAACTTAGCTCTGTGAATCTGACTTTAGGAGAATTTGTAAGATAGATTATGAAGACAACTAGCAATACCAAGGGAATTATCTTATGATTTATAAGGGAAGAAATGTCAAGCAGTGCTTGGTTATTTACTCTGCTTATATCCAGGTTAAACTATGTTTTAAAAAAATGAAATAGTATTACCTTAAATACATAATTTAGATCCTGAAATAGAGTAGTTTTTCTTTAAAAACAAAAAAACCATTAGATGAGGAAATTACTTCATACTTGAAGAGAAGCTATGTTTGTATGATTGTGCTATGTAAAGAAGAAATTTCTAAGCAGGGTTGAAGCAAAAGTTAATTAAGATAAACAACAGCTGAAACTCAACTTGGGAAGCTTTGTGTTTGGGGAATACTCCAGAGAATTTTTGGTTCCATCCCACTTTCACACTGAAATTTGCAAACAGATAACTGGAGGAAAATGGTAATAGGTTAAGTTGCATTAGATCTTTCTGCTGATTACTTAGGCATAGATATTAATTCGTGTGGTGTTAAATGTTTAAAATTTAGGAATTTGCCTCAAAAACAATGTAGAAACAATTGTAAGTTCTCTCTATATAAATATTTTTAAAAATGTTTGTTTAGTGAAACACTTTATTTGAATAAATTCATTGATGAAATTGGTAACAAAGATCACTTGGTCTTCCCTCTTACCTTCCCTTATCCCACCCCCACATCTGGAAATTCAGGGGTCCTTGGAAGCACAACTTGAAAAACATCAGGAGACAAGTATTTGGATGCAAATCATTATTCAAGGTCAGGTTAGCATTTAAGACTGATCTTATCATACACCCCAATTTTTCACAAAAATATTCAACAAGGAATTGTATTATTTCCCTCTATCTTAGAATGGTTAAATAAAATGTAAATTTATTTACTTGAACACATGTAACTCACCATGTAATTTCACAGCAGACTAAGAGCAAACAAAAAGAGGGGATCAAAGTTACAAGCAATATGGGGGTCAGAAGTATATTTAGTAATATATACTTTAAAAATTAAATTTCCCCTGCCATTCTTAGGTTCTTTTTTTTGAGGTGGGGGTGCAATGTGTGGCATGTGGAATCTAATTCGCTGACTAGAGATCGAACCTGTGCCCCCTGCACTGGGAGTCTGGAACCACTGAACTGCCAGGGAAGTCCCCTCAGAAATATATATTAAATGAAATTACAAGGACAGAATCAGCAAAATCCAGACTATGAGAAACTCCATAGGGTAATAAACTGTAACAGATACGCTCCAAAGAAAATAAGAGATGGAGGAAAAGAAGTACCCATAGATAACAAAAGTGCTAAGAAAAATATCAACCAATCTCAAGAATAGGTGGTATCTGGATCATAATTAAGAGATAATCAGGGAAACTGGAACACTGCCTTAGTATTTAAAGATAATTTTTTTTTAGGTGTGATAATGGCACTGTGAGTTTCCCCCTAGTCTTTCTGTTTTAAAATCTAACCTAAAATATATATGGATGAAATGATATGCCTAGGACTTGTTTAGTAATCCTAGGTGGTGAGCAATATAAGTGAAACAAGATGTACCACAAATTGATAACTGTTAAAGATGTATGGCAGATATGGGAGGAAGAAAGTTCATGCTTTCTTTTAATCATTTCTGTTTTTGAATGTTAAAAGTATTTCACATAAGAAGATTTTAAAAACACTTAAAGGTATATTAATAAAAACTTTAGAAGTAAAGTAGGTATTAACCTTTTCTGTGCCATGAACAACCCCTTTAGCAGTCTGATAAATCCTATGGACCTCATCTCATAAAAATGTTTTTAAATGCATAATTGAAAATACAGGATTACTAAGAAATTAATTATACTAAAATTGTCACCATGATACTATAAAAAATTTTTTTTGATACAGTAACATGCATGCTTCAGTAAGTAACACTAATAACTATTTTGAAGTTATGCTGAGTAAAAAAAATATTTGCAGTATCTTAAAACAATGTAATGTTATATGAAAATATCTATGATGCCTATTAAGGGTAAAACTCAGATACTGCTGTGATTGATTCCTAAATTCATAATCAAAGGAAATGTTAATTTTTAGTTAGATGTTAATGAAAATAAAGACCTAAACTTTTCCCATCCCAATTCTTTCCTTGGAATCCAGATCAAAAACCTCTTAACCCCTTGCGGATTCAACAACACTCACATAAGGAGGCATCATAGCTCTGTACTGGGAAGCAAGGGCAGGCTGTTGTCCATTCAGTTTAGCCTGTGGAGGACCACAAGCTATCCTCTTTTCCACCACTTTGAGGATATCACTTTGCTCTGATGTTCCAGCTGTGCTTTCATCCTGGCCAGGCTTTTCATCTTGGTCAGATGTTAAAGATGAACTAGCAGATTTACCACCATCTCTCCAACAAGCAACATCTGGTATGAAGAGAGATAGGAAAATAAGAAAACAAAGGAAATCTCAAAATGGAACAGAGTGAAACTAAGGGAGGCATATTTTAAGAATATTTAAGCAAGTAAGCACAGTGAAGGAATAGTAAAGTCTAATCTAGTCTGTACTAGAAATCAAGTAAGCATAGAAGGTGTTTAGGTAGTCAGAGCAGTGGCTTCCAAAATAGAGAGGATATACCTCAGAGGGAACCTCCAGAAGCAAACACTGGGGTTAGGGAAGAAAATATTAGCAATTCCCAATCAAGCTTCACCAGTTTTTGATACAGAGATTAAAATTACAGTTATACCAGAGCAGTCCTGAGGGAAAGGAGTTCTATAACCCGAAAGGACTGATAGTGACACATGATTCATTTTCTGTCTATTACTTCCTATTACATGTGCCCAAGCGCACAGATTTAGCGTCTGTGTAACCTGATTCAACCACACGTAACCAAATAAAACACATAATCGGTTTTACAAGGAAAACCTGTTTGGTTCAAGTGGTCCCTATCTCCTCGTAGTCACACCCCGTGTAGTCCCCTCTCAACTGTGTGCCAGGATCGGTCTATGTAACCTGCACGGTAAGACAGATGTGTTGGCGGTCTTCTCTGGAAACAGGGTATGAAAAGCCTAGGGGTTTCCATCTTGGGTGAGAGATGTTTGTCTGTCCCTCCCTATTTTTTCTGAGGAAGTCATGTTGTGAGCTGCTCACACATAAATGAGCCACGAGAGCTTGACACGCCAGCCCTAGTCAAGTCAGCATCAGATGAGGGTTTCGCTCTAACTTTGATGAGAGAGAACCAACAAAACTTAGGCAGAATCCCCAGCTAAGTGGCTGCCAGATTCCTAACCCTCAGAGCTGTTTGAAATGTCCAGTTCAATCTGTCATCTTAAGCTGCCAAATACGTTACACAGCAACAGATAACTGGTGACAAGAAACTAAACAAGAAAATTGTGGAGCAGACACTCTGTTCCTAATATAAACTCATCACCACGTAACAATAATTAAAAAAAAAAAAAAAGACCATCTACTCAGACCTGACAAGAAATAAGCCAAAGAAATAACAAAATGTACTCAGGTTATAAAAAAAACATGGATTTGTAACTATTACTGTAAAGAGTAATACCCTGTACAGGGTCCTTTGAGATATCTGGTAACAACACTATGAATCCAACATAACTAATAAGACATTTAAAAATCTCTCAAAGATTTTACATTTCTATTTTTAGTTTCTGCTTTATAATGCACATAATATAAGTATCTCTTACTATCCAAACTGATTAGCTCCTCAGTTTGAATTCAGAAAGCAAGGGATCCCTGAATATTAGCAGAAAGCAAATGAATGGATATAATTTATACACAAACATTTGCATATTGGGGAGGTGTGATAAAAATTTTTACTATTGTAAAAACAACCAAATACTGACATAAGCTCCCTAGTCATTTTGTTAAAATGCTAACTTTTGATTTAGTAGGTTGGGTGTGAGGGCCAAGACACATACTTCCAACAAGTTCTCAAGTTAAACTAATGCTGTTCATGTAAAAACCACACCTGAGTAGCAATCAACTACTGTCACTGTCTGCCTTTTCAAACTACATACAACAGCAGCAAGCAGGTTATATCGAGTAGAACACAAATATAATCTCACTCCATATTTTTATTAAGAGAAAATATTCTTACTTGGTGGGCGTAAACTGGGTCCAGGTCCATAGTTGTCATCATTTGCTTCTTTTTCTTTTTTTTCCTGATCCCCAGCTGCCTGTAGGCTGGGAAATTCTTGTTGAAAATGACTATTCACCTGGATTCCTACAGATTAAGAAAAAAAATACATATAATACTGAAGATAATTCAAAAATCCTCCCAGGATAGAGCTCTCTCCTTTTTTTGGTAATTTATTCCACACTGCAATGGTGACTGTTCATATCCATAAAATTTTCAATTTATCTAGAATTAGAATGCCTTGGAAAGTTAATGAACAGCCATGAGGAGAAAAAAAAATCTGAGAAAGGAATCTGCCAGACTCATTAAAATGGGTGCGGCAAACGAGGAGAGTTTCACTTCTGTCTCTTTTATTATGACTCCTTTCATTTTCAACACAAGTTAAATTTCTTTGCTAATAAATAACACTAAGAATCAGTTCAAACAACATTACTAAAACAGAATTTATGAATCAACACTACAAATATGGTGAGGTTAAGATGTTTTTGTTTAACTAACTGCTAAGATACTGGTGGCACCTCACTATTCACTCATTTGTCCATCTATCTGCCTGCCTATTTATTTTATACTTCCATAAACTAAAAGAATTGACTTTATTAGCTTGAGGGCCTAGATGAGTTTCTCTATATAATGTTTTACAGACATGTTTGCAAGTGGGAAAATTAAATTTTATTGGGGAGTCCATCATTCCTAGTGGGGAGGGAAGTGTTACAGCTACTGTGCTTGATGGCTATTCTCCTAGATCTGTTCTACCGTGGAAACTGTGAGTAGCATGTTTGAAACAGAAAAGATTGAAGGGCACGAATGGAGATTAATATGGTTTACAGCAATCAACATTAATGTCTGGGTATTTTCTGTCTCAGAGCTGAAGGCACAAGATTTTGTCTGGTTACAGAGGGTAAAGATAGAGTAATGTGGGGATTGGGGTATCTTAAAGACTACTTCTTTGATTCCTATTGTTGGCTCATACATAGGTCTTAACACTGAAAGTTAACTAGCCCAAGAGATTTTTTTTAAAAGATCCTTTTTTTAAAGGGTCTAATAATATCTTTTGACAGTGTTCTCTGCCCCTGCCAAAACAGTATAATTTGTCCCTTATCTTCTGTATGGCTGTTCAGTAACTATCAAGCCTAACCAGTTTCCCCAGCTAACGTCTACTTACCATCTCCTTGCCCACCTTGCTTGTTACTGGCCCATGATTTGGGAGCAGGTGCTACTTCTGGGGGAGCTGCAACCCCAGGTTTTGGTTGTGCTGGTGGAACTTCTGGTGCTCTTAAAAAAATATGAATCCATTATTTCAGATATTATATGTTTAAACAAAATAAATATTACATTTAAGCTAAATCTGTATACAAATGATTTTGGCTACATATTTACTCAGATGCACCCCCCCATGCTTTCCCTCTGCAACATTCCTTTAAATGAAGTACAGCTATTTTTGTCCTCTTTTATTTCTACCCTTGAATAGCCCAAGGAGATGACAGCTTTGTTTTTAATTTTGGAAGGAAAGGAAGGGAAGAGAGA